>NC_086444.1:751979800-752287300 GCF_028390025.1 Pseudophryne corroboree
GGTGTCTCTGCTGTGGTGGCTGCAGAGTGCTCATCTTCTCGAGGGCCGCAGATTCGGCATTCAGGACTGGGTCCTGGTGACCACGGATGCAAGCCTCCGAGGTTGGGGGGCAGTCACTCAGGGAAGAAACTTCCAAGGACAATGGTCGAGTCAGGAGACTTCCCTACACATAAATATTCTGGAACTAAGGGCCATTTACAATGCCCTAAGTCAAGCAAAACCCCTGCTTCAAAATCAGCCGGTGCTGATTCAGTCAGACAACATCACGGCGGTCGCCCATGTAAACAGACAGGGCGGCACAAGAAGCAGGATGGCAATGGCAGAAGCCACAAAGATTCTCCGATGGGCGGAGAATCACGTGATAGCACTGTCAGCAGTGTTCATTCCGGGAGTGGACAACTGGGAAGCAGACTTCCTCAGCAGGCACGACCTCCACCCGGGAGAGTGGGGACTTCTTCCAGAAGTCTTCCAGCTGATTGTAAATCGTTGGGAAAGGCTACAGGTGGACATGATGGTGTCGCGCCTCAACAAAAAGCTAAAAAGATATTGCGCCAGGTCAAGGGACCCTCAGGCGATAGCTGTGGACGCTCTAGTGACACCGTGGGTGTACCAGTCGGTTTATGTGTTCCCTCCTCTTCCTCTCATACCAAAGGTACTGAGGATAATAAGAAAGAGAGGAGTAAGAACTATTCTCATCGTTCCGGATTGGCCAAGAAGAACTTGGTACCCGGAACTACAAGAAATGATCTCAGAGGACCCTTGGCCTCTGCCGCTCCGACAGGACCTGCTACTGCAGGGGCCCTATCTGTTCCAAGACTTACCGCGGCTGCGTTTGACGGCATGGCGGTTGAACGCCGGATCCTGATGGAAAAGGCCATTCCGATGGAAGTCATTCCTACGCTGATAAAAG
Source organism: Pseudophryne corroboree (assembly GCF_028390025.1). Taxonomy (NCBI): domain Eukaryota; kingdom Metazoa; phylum Chordata; class Amphibia; order Anura; family Myobatrachidae; genus Pseudophryne; species Pseudophryne corroboree. Next base: position 751,980,711 of record NC_086444.1, read on the forward strand.
CTAGGAAGGATGTGACAGCAAAACATTATCACCGCATATGGCGAAAATATGTTGCTTGGTGTGAGGCTATGAAGGCCCCAACAGAGGAATTTCAGCTGGGTTGATTTCTGCACTTCCTACAGTCAGGAGTGACTATGGGCCTAAAATTGGGATCCATAAAAGTCCAGATTTCGGCCCTGTCTATTTTCTTTCAAAAAGAACTGGCTTCACTGCCTGAAGTCCAGACGTTTGTTAAGGGAGTGCTGCATATTCAGCCCCCTTTTGTGCCTCCAGTGGCACCTTGGGATCTCAACGTAGTGTTGGATTTCCTAAAATCACATTGGTTTGAGCCACTTCCGACCGTGGAGTTGAAGTATCTCACGTGGAAAGTGGTCATGCTTTTGGCCTTGGCTTCGGCTAGGCGTGTGTCAGAATTGGCGGCTTTGTCATGTAAAAGCCCTTATCTGATCTTCCATATGGACAGAGCAGAATTGAAGACTCGTCCCCAATTTCTCCCTAAGGTGGTATCAGCGTTTCATTTGAACCAACCTATTGTGGTGCCTGCGGCTACTCGGGACTTGGAGGATTCCAAGTTGCTGGACGTAGTTCGGGCCCTGAAAATCTATGTTTCCAGGATGGCTAGAGTCAGAAAAACTGACTCGCTGTTTATCCTGCATGCACCCAACAAGCTGGGTGCTCCTGCTTCTAAGCAGACTATTGCTCGCTGGATCTGTAGCACGATTCAACTTGCACATTCTGCGGCTGGACTGCCACATCCTAAATCAGTAAAAGCCCATTCCGCGAGGAAGGTGGGCTCTTCTTGGGCGGCTGCCCGAGGGGTCTCGGCTTTACAACTTTGCCGAGCTGCTACCTGGTCGGGATCAAACACGTTTGCAAAATTCTACAAGTTTGATACCCTGGCTGAGGAGGACCTTGAGTTTGCTCATTCGGTGCTGCAGAGTCATCCGCACTCTCCCGCCCGTTTGGGAGCTTTGGTATAATCCCCATGGTCCTTACGGAGTACCCAGCATCCACTAGGACGTCAGAGAAAATAAGAATTTACTCACCGGTAATTCTATTTCTCGTAGTCCGTAGTGGATGCTGGGAGCCCGTCCCAAGTGCGGACTTCTGCAATACTTGTATATAGTTATTGCTTAACTATAGGGTTATTGTTCTGAGCCATCTGTTGAATGAGGCTCAGCTATTGTTCATACTGTTAACTGGGTATAGTTATCACAAGTTGTACGGTGTGATTGGTGTGGCTGGCTGGTGGCTGGATTCCAAATCCTTTCCTAGTAATGTCAGCTCTTCCGGGCACAGTTTCCCTAACTGAGGTCTGGAGGAGGGGCATAGAGGGAGGAGCCAGTGCACACCAGATGTAGTACCTAATCTTTCTTTAAAGAGTGCCCAGTCTCCTGCGGAGCCCGTCTATTCCCCATGGTCCTTACGGAGTACCCAGCATCCACTACGGACTACGAGAAATAGAATTACCGGTGAGTAAATTCTTATTTTCAGGAACTGGAGATATTTGCAGTTAAGCAAGCTGCCCTCCCAACAGAAAAATAGGATTTTGATAACCTACCGGTAAATCCTTTTCTCCTAGTCCGTAGAGGATGCTGGGGACAACATCAAGTCCATGGGGTATAGACGGGATCCGCAGGAGACGTGGGCACTCCAAAGACTTTTCATTGGGTGTGAACTGGCTCCTCCCTCTATGCCCCTCCTCCAGATCTCAGTTGTAGGAACTGTGCCCAGGGAGACTGACATTTCGAGGAAAGGAATTACTTAACTAGTGGTGAGATATCTACCAACTCACACCCTCAACCATGCCGCACACATGGCATTCAACAAAACACACGCCAACAGGCATGAACTAATTGCAGCAACATGCTGAAACCAAGATAATACAACTTGTGTAACTGTAATAACTAAACTGCAGGTAAAGTACGCACTGGGACGGGCGCCCAGCATCCTCTACGGACTAGGAGAAAAGGATTTACCGGTAGGTTATCAAAATCCTATTTTCTCATATGTCCTAGAGGATGCTGGGGACGACATCAAGACCATGGGGTCTATACCAAAGCTCCAGTACGGGCGGGAGAGTGCGGATGACCCTGCAGCACCGATTGATCAAACTTTAGGTACTCATCGGCCAAGGTGTCAAACTTGTAGAACTTAGCAAATGTGTTTGACCCTGACCAAGTAGCTGCTCGGCAAAGTTGTAATGCCGAGACCCCCCGGGCAGCCGCCCATGATGAGCCCACCTTCCTAGTGGAGTGGGCCTTTACCGACTTCGGTAACGGCAATCCAGCCGTATTTCTAATCCAACGTGCAATAGTCTGCTTGGAAGCAGGACAGCCAATCTTGTTGTGATCATACAGGACAAACAGAGCCTCTGTTTTCCGTATACGAGCTGTTCTAGCAACATAGATTTTCAAAGCTCTAACCACATCTAGAGACTTGAATCAGTGAATGTGTCAGTAACTACTGGCACCACAATAGGTTGGTTTATGTGAAAAGCAGAAACCACCTTTGGAAGAAAATGTTGGCGAGTTCGCAACTCTGCCCTATCTTCATGGAAAATCAGGTAAGGGCTCTTGTGAGACAAGGCCCCCAATTCCGACACCCGCCTTGCGGATGCCAATGCCAAAAGCATCACCACTTTCCAAGTGAGAAACTTCAACTCTATCTTTTGTAGAGGCTCAAACCAATCCGATTGAAGGAACTGCAATACCACGTTAAGGTCACATGGTGCCACTGGAGGCACGAATGGAGGCTGGATGTGCAGAACCCCTTTCACGAAGGTCTGAAACTCTGGAAAAGAGGCCAATTGTTTTTGGAAGAACACTGACAAGGCCGAAATCTGGACCTTGATTGATCCCAATCGTAGGCCCGTCTCCACACCATCCTGCAAAAAATGGAGAAAACGTCCTAAGTGAAACTCTTCCGTAGGAGCTTTCTTGGATTCACACCAAGACACATATTTTCTCCAAATACGGTGGTAAGGTTTTGACGTTACTCCCTTTCTGGCCTGAATAAGGATGGGGATGACCTCCTTAGGAATACCCTTCCTGGCTAGGATACGGCGCTCAACAGCCATGCAGTCAAATGTAGCCACGGTAAGTCTTGGTACACACACGGCCCCTGCTGCAGCAGGTCCTCCCGAGGAGGAAGAGGCTGAGGATCTTCTATGAGTAACTGCTAAAGATCTGGGTACCAAAGCCTTCGTGGCCAGTCTGGGGCAATGAAGATTGCTCGAACCCTTGTCTTTCTTATTATCCTGAGTACTTTTGGGATCAGCAGAAGTGGAGGGAAAACATACACTGACGGAAACACCCACTGGGTCACCAGTGCATCCACTGCTACTGCTTGAGGGTGTCTCGACTTGGAAGAGTATCTCTGAAGCTTCTTGTTGAGACGAGATGCCATCATGTCTATTTGAGGAACTCCCCAAAGACTTGTCACTTCTGCGAAGACTTCTTGGTGGAGGCCCCACTCTACTGGATGGAGATCGTGTCTGCTGAGGAAGTCTGCTTCCCAGTTGTCTACTCCCGGAATTAATATTGCCGACAGAGCTTGTAGATGTTTTTCTGCCCAGGGGAGGATTTTTGTCGCCTCTGCCATTGCCGCTCTGCTTTTTGTTCCACCCTGCCTGTTTATGTATGTGACTGCTGTTACATTATCCGCCTGGATCTGCACAGGACGGTCTTGAAGAAGATGTACCGCTTGTTGAAGGCCGTTGTAAATGGCTCTTAGCTCCAGAACGTTTATGTGAAGGCAGGCTTCCTGTTGTGACCAACATCCCTGGAAGTTTTCTCCCTGAGAGACTGCTCCCCAGCCTCAGAGACTTGCATCCGTGGTTACTAGGACCCAGTCCTGAATCCCGAACCTGCGTCCCTCTAGCAGGTGAGAGCTGTGCAACCACCACAGGAGCGAAATCCTGGTTTTGACGACAGGATTATCTTTCTGTGCATGTGTAGGTGTGACCCCGACCACTTGTCCAACAGGTCCCACTGGAATACTCTGGCATGGAACCTGCCAAACTGTATGGCCTTGTAGGCCGCCACCATCTTCCCCAACAACCGACTGCACTGATGGATCGACACACTTGATGGTTTCAATATCTGTTTTACCATTTTCTGGATTTCCAGAGCCTTTTCCAGTGGAAGAAATACTCTCTGAACTTCTGTGTCCAGAATCATCCCGAGGAAAGACAACCTTGTCGTCGGTTCCAACTGTGACTTTGGGTAATTTATGATCCACCCGTGTTGTTGGAGTATTGACAGGGAGAGGGATGTGTTTTGTAATAACTGCTCCCTGGATCTCACCTTTATCAGGAGGTCGTCCAGATAAGGGATTATATTGACTCCTTTCTGATGAAGGAGGGCCATCATCTCCGCCATCACCTTGGTGAATACCCTCGGCGCCGTGGAGAGACCGAAAGGTAACGTCTGGAATTGGTAATGGCAATCCTGAATCGCGAATCTCAGATAAGCCTGGTGAGGAGGATAAATGGGAATATGCAGGTAAGCATCCTTTATGTCCACCGACACTAAGTAGTCCCCCTCCTCCTGACTGGAAATCACCGCCCGAAGTGATTCCATCTTGAACTTGAACCTGAACCTTTTCAGGAAGAAATTTAGATCTTTTAGATTTAGGATCGGTCTGACCGAGCCGTCCGGCTTCGTAACAACAAAGAGGCTTGAATAAAAACCCTGTGTCACAACTGAGGGCTGATGACGGTGACTGGAAGCCTCAGTTGTAGGGGCTGACTGGTACCGGAATTTAGGAGGAGAGAGTGGACTCCTAGACATGCGCAAGGTAGCAGTATGAGAAGCCCGAAGGCGTGACCATGACAACTTAAATAACTTTGAAGGGTTTTATTAAATAAAAAGTCAAATAACGTGCACTGAAATAATACTGTTACATGGGATAAAGAAACATACTGCTGGTTGAGACCAGTAATCCGGAATAAATAAAAGTTCTGTATAAAGCTTGGGGACCCAGGTGAGGAATAACGTGATGATGAGGATGATACGTGAAACTGTAAATAATATGAGTGTTCATGGGTAAACAGAAGATGAAGCTGGGGTTCGCAGGTAAATGAGAAATGAAGCTGGTGTTCGCTGGTAAATAAGAAATGAAGCTGGGGTTCGCTGGTAAATAAGAAATGAAGCTGGGGTTCGCTGATAAATAAGAATTGAAGCTGGGGTTCGCTGGTAAATAAGAAATGTAAATGGAGAGTGGCTGCTGGGTAGCCAGAGTATACACACCACTTAGCACTAGATGCGGGAACACAGGGAAGCAGGCTGCACCACAGGCTGGATTCAGGAGAGCTGGAATGCACCAAAGGAGGAAACCACTGGAGAGTCAGGCTGAGCTGCAGAGAGAGTCCACAAGAGAACTGCGCACTGGAGTAACTGAAGAAAACAGAAGCACTGACAATCTTCTGGGTGTGGATACAGGATATTTATACCCACAGCTTAGCAGGGATTGGTGGGCAATTAGGCTCCAGCACTGTCAGTACTGCAGATAGGAGGAACAATGTCATGTGATTGAAGTCCAACGTGGCTGCGCCCATGAACACACACAGAAGGGGAATAAAGTACTTTAGACATGTAGCAATGGCGGCGGAGGCCGCAACAGCAGAGCTTCATGCGCCCAGAGGCGCACAGCGGCCACAGGGATGGAAATGACAGCAGAGACACATGGAGGACGTGCATCCAGGAGAGGACCTCGGGTGCGGCGGTGACGGCCGCGGCGGGGCTGAGGGCGCCGCACTTCCGTGAGTACACATACCAAGGTGGACGCTAAAACCAGCGCTGCAGGCCACAACCAAGGTTAAAGCCTGGCCCTGGCCTGCTGAGCCAACCTCAGGAGGCACCTAACGGGTAGAAAATGGCGTCTCAGTACCCGGATCGTGACACCTTGCCCTTGTTGTGACAACGGTACCAGGACTATAACCTGGTCTTGACATAATTTTTGGATTGCCGCTGTTACTGCTTCTCTCTCTGGCGGAGAAGCTGGCAAGGTCGATTTGAAAAATCGGCATGGGGGCAAGTCTTGAAACTCTAGTTTGTATCCCTGGGATACTAGTTGCAACACCCAGGGATCCAGGCCAGACAGAATCCAATCCTGGCTGAAGAGTTTGAGACGTGCCCCCACCCGAGCGGCCTCCCGCAAGGGAGTTCCAGCGTCATACTGGGGATTTGGCAGAATTATGGGTAGACTTCTGCTCTTGGGAACCTGGAGCCGGTGTGGGCTTCTTTCCCTTTCCCCTTCCCCTACCTGCAAAGAAGGGGAAACCTCTTGCCTTTTTGTATTTATTGGGCCGAAAGGACTGCATTTGCGGGTGATAGGTCTTTTTTGCTGGTGCAGGCGCAGAGGGCATAAATGTTGACTTACCTGCGGTAGCCGCCGAGACTAACGCATCCAGGCCATCGCCAAATAAGGCCTCACCTTTATATGGGAGAGCCTCTATGTTTCTTTTGGAATCTGCATCCGCGTTCCACTGGCGAATCCATAACGCCGCCTAGCCGATACTGCCATGGTAGCGGCTTGTGAACTCAAGAGTCCAATATCCTTCATTGCTTCCAGCATGTAGGTGGCAGCGTCCTTGATATTCCCTAACTTAAGGAGTATCTCATCTTTATCAATCGTGTCAATTTCTGATGACACGCTTTCTGACCATTTTTCAATAGCGCGACTCACCCATGCGCAGGCAATAGTGGGCCTGAGCAGTGTACCATTGGTAACATAAATGGATTTCAATGTCGTTTCCATTTTGCGGTCTGCCGGCTCTTTAAGAGAAGCCGTGCCAGGAGCAGGGAGAATTACCTTTTTTTCAACCTGGAAAGTGCACTGTCTAACACAGGGGGTGACTCCCATTTTTTCCTGTCTTCAACCGGGAAAGGATAAACTATGTGAATCCTTTTGGGAATACAAATTTTTTTTTATCAGGATTCACCCACATCCCTTCAAACAGAGCATTTAGTTTGTGTGAAGGAGGGAACGTGACTTGGATTTCTTTTCCTTACATAAATAAGCTTTCTCCTGAGGTACAGGAGTGCTTTCTGTAACCTCCAACACGTCCCTTATAGCCACAATCATATATTGTATACTTTTTGCCAATTTATGATCTATCTCTCTGGATTCACTATTGTCGACACAAGAATAAGAATCCGTGTCGGTATCAGTGTTTACAACATTTGCAAATGGTCTCTTATGTGACCCATAGAGACCGCCCGCATAAGGAATAACAGCATCCTGAAAAATCACATCTTCCACAGATTTTCTCCAGCATGCAGCCTTAGATTCAGACTTATCTAATCTACGGTTAATCAGATGTATACTGTCACGTAGCTTTTTCACCCATGCAGGCTCTTGGTGTGCCGGTAGCGCCACCACATTACAACTCTGTGTCCCTAAAATGGCTTCCTCCGGGGAGGAACTTCCTGCCTCAGACATGCCTCACACGTGTACACCACACTCACAGACACACTGGGACTTATTTTGGGGACAGACCCACAGTAAAATCTGTCAGAGAGACACAGGATAGGAGCAGCCAGTTCACAAACCCAGCGCCAGTATTGCCTGTGAACACAGTATGTCCACAGCCCTAAAGCGCTTTTAAATAGTAATATACACTATCAAATGCACCACAATCGCTTTGTGCCCCCCCTTTATAGCACCCTGTACTTGTCAGTAGTGGAGGAGAGGACCAGCGTGTTCTCTGCAGCCTGAGGAGAGAGAGAAAATGGTGCTGAGTAGTGTGCTGGCTGCCTGAGGAAGAAGCTCTGCCCCTCAGTATCCATGACAATATTTATACTGGTGGGGGTAGGGCTGTGCCAGCGGCATCTTATGCCCCCTTTTAGCCAGTTTTAGGTATTTTTCTTGCTGCCCAGGGTGCCCCCCCACGCCCTGTACCCTGCAGTGCCTGTGTGTGTGGGCAGCACTGGCGCGCTGCTCTCCCGCCAGCCGCGCCGCACCTCAGCCGTCACTTACTTGATTGAAGATCATTCTTCTCATACTCACCTGTCTTCTGACTTCTGGCTCTGTGAGGGGGGCGACGGCGTGTTGTGGGAGTGAGCATCTAGACACGGCTAGTGTTCAGTTCCCTTCAGGAGCTAATGGTGTCCTGTCAGCCAGAAACAGAGCCATGAAACTCTGAGGAAGTTGGTTCTGCTTCTGTCCCCTCAGTCCCACGAAGCAGGGAGTCTGATGTCAGCAGATCTCTCTGAAAATAAAAAACCTAACATAAGTCTTTTCAGAGAAACTCAGTAGCGCTCCTCAGAGTGCATCCAGTCGACCTGGGCACATTTCTAAAACTGAGGTCTGGAGGAGGGGCATAGAGGGAGGAACCAGTTCACATCCAATGAAAAGTCTTTGGAGTGCCCATGTCTCCTGCGGATCTCGTCTATACCCCATGGACTTGATGTCGTCCCCAGTATCCTCTAGGACGTATGAGAAATGATGACTATTAAGTCCACTCCACTATCCACCTCTCCCGTACGTATTAAACACCCCCTACCACCCTGGAAGTAATTTACCAGGGCCCTTTCATTCATCCCAATGCCCCATTCTACAGTTTAGTGTTCTCTCTCCCGCCCCAGCTGTGCAGTAAAGGAGTAATTAGCAGAAATTACTGCTCCTAGTCCCACCTGCTGAGCAGAAGATAGAACACCCCCACCGCTCGCTGGACACCAAAGCTGCCACTGATAGCACCCCTACCGCTGGAAGATGGGTAGGGGCCCCAGTGCATTGCCGTGCCCAAGGGCCTACGCTGCTGTTAAGATGGCCCCTTGGCATACTGAGTTACAACACAGTGAAAAATACAAAGCACAGATTCAAGTAGGGTAGTGCTTATCACTGTGTACTATTAGTAAACAACTCTGTGTAACAAGTAAAGTAGCAGCACTCATCCAAATAATTTAAGTGAATGGTAGCAACTGTAAACGCCACTGAGCAGGAACAGTCATCCATTCTAAGCCACAACAATCCTCTGGGATGACTACTCCCAGTACAGCCACTGATATCCCAGAATTCACAGTCACACTGGTAACACAGTCATAAGTAATATGAAGGCGGCGCTATGTGGAAAAATAGGATTTTAATTACCTACTGGTAAATCCTTTTCTCGTAGTCCGTAGAGGATACTGGGGTTCATTTTAGTACCATGGGGTATAGACGGGTCCACTAGGAGCCATGAGCACCTTAAGAGATTAATAGTGTGGGCTGCTCCTCCCTCTATGCCCCTCCTACCTTACTCAGTCTAGAAACTGTGCCTGAGGAGACGGACATACTTTGAGAGAAGGAAATACACAGATAGTGGTGAGATTCACACCAGCTCACACTTACAACAAAAGGAAAGCCAAGATAACCAACTCGGAAGAATTTAGCAACGGCTGAACTAACACACTGAACCAAGTAACAAAGCAGGAATACGAAGCACTGGGTGGACGCCCATCATCCTCTATGGACTACGAAAAAAGGATTTACCAGTAGGTAATTAAAATCCTATTTTCTCTTACGTCCTAGGGGATGCTGGGGTCCATTTTAGTACCATGGGGATGTACCAAAGCTCCCAGTATGGGAGGGAGAGTGCTGAGGTTCCTGCAGAACTGATTGACCAAACTTTAGGTCCTCAGAGGCCAAAGTATCAAACTTGTAGAACTTAGCAAACGTGTTCGACCCTGACCAAGTTGCTGCTTGGCAAAGTTGTAAAGCCGAGACACCACGGGCAGCCGCCCAGGAAGAACCCATTTTACGACTAGAGTGGGCCTTAACAGATTTTGGACACGGCAAGCCTGCCGTATAATAAGCATGCTGGATAGTGAACCTGATCCAGTGAGAAATTGTCTGCTTAGAAGCAGGACACCCAACCTTGATGGGATCATAAAGGACAAACAGAGCGTCCGACTTCCTGTTACAAGAAGTTCTCTTCACATATATAATTTCAAAGCCCTCACAACATCCAAGGACTTTGAGGAAATTGAGTAGTCAGTAGCCACTGGTACCACAATAGGTTGTGTCGAAGTCAAAAATATTACATACCGCATACACACATACAAACCCCACACAGAGTGGTCTCTGTGTGTGCACGTGTTCTGCAGTGCATGCGCATACCCGCACGCTGCGTACATTGGCTCGTGAAACCCTGCGTATTAGCGCGTGGTATGAGTAAATACGGTAACATACGCATTCGCATAGAAAAGCCACAAAGCCATATTCAATATTTTATCTATATAGTGCATAATTTACACATAGTCTATACACACTTCACCAGCAAGTTACTGTGTGCATTACGGTAGAAGATGCATGTGTTAATTAAAAATCATATTGTCACAAAATAGCAAATCGCTCTTATACACATCCAAAGGTGGTATTTCCAGGAATACAATACAAACAATGTCTTAAACGTATCAGACTGACTTGTTTAAGCAGGCATTGTGGAAAATGGACCTTGGACAGAGGGAATGTGTAAATACCGTTGTTTGCCCCAATTGTTTTAGTGTTGTATATTGAGTCAATAGATACTAGACTGTCATTTTGACACTAGAGTTCAGAACAAACAAGAACACAATATACCCTACACAAACACAACCCAGACCCTTGTTTGCTTAATACCTTTCAAGATTACCAAAAAAAGGTGACATTACAGACCAGACATTGATGTATGATATATCAAATGTATAACATTTATATTCTCGTACACATTGTTTAAACACATCTAACCCATGGTTTATATATATTTCATAAATAATTATGAATAGCAGGAAACTATATATATATATAAATAAATAAATATATATATATATACAGGTTGAGTATCCCTTATCCAAAATGCTTGGGACCAGAGGAATTTTGGATATCGTATTTTTCTGTATTTTGGAATAATTGCATACCATAACGAGATATTATGGTGATGGGACCTAAATCTAAGCACAGAATGCATTTATGTTTCATATATACCTTATACACACAGCCTGAAGGTCATTTTAGCCAATATTTTTTATAACTTTGTGCATTAAACAAAGTGTGTGTACATTCACAGAATTCATTTATGTGTCATATACACCTTATACACACAGTCTGAAGTTCATTTAATACAATATTTTTAATAACTTTGAGTATTAAACAAAGTTTGTGTACACTGAGCCATCAAAAAACAAAGGTTTCACTATCTCAGTCTCACTCAAAAAAGTCCGTATTTCGGAATATTCCGTATTTCGGAATATTTGGATATGGGATACTCAACCTGTATATATATATATATATATATACATACACATATCACGAGGATGGGAATGAATAAATATATCATGTGTGAGATCATATTGTTCAGGGCATAAGCAGTAATCCGGTGGGTGTGAGTATATTGTCTCATATTGCGGCAATAAGTTATTAGCAATACTGGATTCATGTATGATAATGTGGTGGGTTTAACTGGTCTTGGGGCAGGAACTCAGATGTAAACAACAGTAATCACATCTCAGGACTTAGTCATCGCCCACCGGTTGATCTGACCAATGATCCCCAGTGCACTGGATATGTCCCACCCCCGGACCAATGGAAGAAGAGCTAACATTTCCCATTGTATTGTTTTTGGACCCATTGTTTAAAAGAGGTTTCCCGGCCAGGCTCAGTGCTAATTCTCTGAAGGTCATCTTGCTAAGACAGACTGAGTCCTGGGTCCAGGAGCGCTCGCGAACAAATGTATGCATCTATTGGTTGTAGCTCTTCTCTTGTAATATTGTTGTATTTCTGTGTATATCCCTTTTGGTAAATATTTGTTGCTGCGTTGGACCACAACATAACATATACAACTGGTGTCGCATTCCATTCTTGTTTGGGTATAGAAGTGTATTCAGCCACACGTGTCGTTGTGTAGTGCGCATAGCATGTCAGCGTGCATATGCTACGTGCATTCACATCGTAGGGGTATTATCTGCACTCAGCGGCCGCAGCGGCCCGAACCAGTGTATTGTATGGTATAACATTTCCCTGTAAGTTAAACGAACGTAACAGTTGCGGGCTCGTCCGGTTCACCACATACTCACGGACTTGCAGGGCCTAACAGACTTTGGTCTACCAACAAAGGGTGGAGACGCGTCTTAAGTAATTTTGTATTGTGTTTAAAACTATCTAATGTTAGACCACGTCTGTTCTGTATAGTCTTAGAGGTGCTGGTGCGAACCGAGGGAAAACGGTGAAAAGACATTTACTTTCTTTTGTGTGTAATTTTTTGGCACAAAAAATGCGCACAAAGCATACTGATAGTTTGCATACGCTCACATATTGTTGCCATAGGTTGTAATAAGTCATAATAGATCTGAATAAAATCGGATACATTTATTTGTTATATATTTGATATATTTCGTTAAGGGAGTAATTATAAAAACACAAAATGCAGTTCCGGCCTAAAAGTTTAGGTAAACACTCAAAGGAGGATTACCCTTGTGGGCGACTACCTGCGAGTGTGAGGAACAACAGTGTATTGTGTAAGTGGGCAGTAGCATTTTGCTCAAATTGATCGTGATAAGTGTGGTATGGTCAGTTGCGAATGCACGGTGTACACGTGGTACGGTACGTGAGGTAAGCGTAAGGGAATGCGCACGTGGCGCAGGGACGCGCATGGTTGCGTGCTTACGCAAGGTAGCGTGAAGTAGCGAGCGCAAGTTTAACCACACAATAGGAATAAATTTAAAGGCGGGATAGAAGACATTTATACAGTAGCAAGTAACTATCCGATTTTAAAAGCAGATTATTATAATATTTTGTTTAAAGTGCACTACCTCTGGGACAAGCTATCAATCAAAGGGAGTGATATTTTTCTGTACAGAAAACCTTGTGTATTAGTGTGAGCTGAAAGTAGGTGTGGATGTATTGAACCCCGGAGAAACCGGGATCCCGTGAGAGACGCTGAGTTGGCAGAGGCTTGGCGGCGTGAAAGGGTTGCAACCTTGCATATTAACAAAGTAGGCAGGTACTACAACGTGTAGAGGAGCGTAATAGATTGTGAAGTAGGTACGTACTACAACGTGAAGAGTATTGAGGAAGTAGGCACGTACTACAACGTGTAGAAGTATTTTAGTGTTACGCTCTGGCTGTGGAGCACAGCTTGTGAAATCGACTCCACTGATCGTAGTGCATATGGGGGGTAATTCCAAGTTGATTGCAGCAAAAATTTTGTTAGCAGTTGGACAAAACCATGTGCACTGCAGGGGAGGCAGATATAACATGTGCAGAAAGAGTTAGATTTGGGTGGGTTATTTTGTTTCTATGCAGGGTAAATACTGACTGCTTTATTTTTACACTGCAAATTAGATTGCAGATTGAACACACCACACCCAAATCTAACTCTCTCTGCACATGTTAAATCTGCCTCCCCTGCAGTGCACATGGTTTTGCCCAACTGCTAACAAAATTCCTGCTGCGATCAACTTGGAATTACCCCCATAGATAACAAGTATCTATAGGCTGTGCGATTGGACCGCACCTCTGTGTGTGTAATACGTGGCGCAACATGATACCATTTGCGTTCTTTTCACAATTGTGTCATCATACGCGCTGTGTGGAGCATACGCAGACGTGATTTGTGTAAAGTAGAAGGAATTTTTCGCTGACTCTCCCTCAGGAAAACATTACAACAGACTTTTAACCTCCACTGAACAGGTGTTGTATTGATTCTGTTAATGCTTCAATAATTTCAGTGCTGAGGGGTCTGGTAGGGGCCTAGTCTGGGTACACGGGAATCCCTATTAAAGTCAGTCGTGGTACTGGCCAGCGGAGACAGGAGCGAGTGAAAAGCGCTCGGTAAGGACTTTTCACTGTTTGCTCGTATTGTGCATTTGGGGTTCGTGTCAAAAGTCCACGATGGAAGCCAAGTGCACAAGCGAGAAACGTTCGGCAGCCAGAGTTCAGGCTGAAGAGCTGAGGCCAAGAGGGTCAGCTCGGTTGATAATGTGTGGGAAGTATGGTCCACACGCAGAGGCTTTTTGTGACGAATGGGTACGAATGACTGTTGATGATAGGGAATAATTTCCTAGGGTTGGTAGTTTTGAACCAGAGGTGCTGCAGAATGTTAGGAATAGAATATGATCAAATCTAAGAAACAAAAGATCAGACATATCGACTGTTTAAACATATGGCAACAAGAGGGAGAGATGCAAAAGGAACTTGCTCGTGCAGCGAATTCCAAACCAAATAGGAATGCGAATGCGAGTGCACCACCACCGCCATATGTCAATGGAGAGAATACAGCTACAACCAATGGTACATCAGAAAATGATAGGAATGCATTTATAAATTGTATTAATCCTAACCCATGCATATTGTACCCTGTTTTAAGTTCTCTCAAAGGTCATAGTTCAAAAGAGGATGACAAACCCAGCATGATCTCAGCCCTCTCTCAGGCAGCCGCCATGCAGGAAACCCAGGTGGGCACAGACCAACCGGTAAGAGTGATGACTGTGTCTTTCACAGGAGGGATGGGTGAGATCATATACTGTTCATTACACAGAGACAATGATGCCCCACAGTGAGCCGAATAGGAATGGAGTGGTTGGGTTACACCCTGTCTGGGTAATAGCAACTTCCAATGGGAGACCCGATAGCCAGGGAATAACCCCCATCAGAAATACTGCAATGTATTGCCCGTGGACCAGATCGGAACTGCAGTCAATCATTTCAGAATTCCCTGATCCCAGGAGAGATTTAGCCAGATGACAGAAGTTAATTAAAGATCTGGGAAATGCCCATGAACCCACAAACAAAGATTGGCGGACAGTGTTAAGTGCGTGCCTACCCCCTAATATTGACACCCAGAAATTCATAACTGATTGTAAGATAGAGGCAGACAGTCCTCTGACTGATGAATACAATCAGGAGAACGTAAAACAGATCAATGTGCAATTAGGATTGTATTTCCCCACAGATGTCAAGTGGAATAAAATTTTCTTCATCCAACAGAGAGAAAATGAACTAGCATCTGAATATTTTCATAGAACGTTACAAGAAATGGCTAAATACACCGGGGTAAGGGATATAAAGAATGATGAGAACCAAAGGAAGTAGCTGTCTTTGTGCTAATGGACGGACTCAAGGAGGCATTGAAAGTCAGGGTACAGACATCTTTGCCTAATTGGAGAAGGGTAACCGTACAGGCTCTGAAGGAGTCTGCAACTGAACATGACAAAAATATCTCCAAATATAAAGAACAACAGGGGAAGAGGTTGATGGTGATGAGTATGCAGGCTCTGAAAGGACAAACTACAAAACCTATTCCCCAGGTGTTTGAAGGACCAAGGAAAAGAGTAAGTAGATGTTATGCTTGCAAAAAGGAGGGACACTTTGCCCGAGAATGTAGGAATACAGGGACACATAGTAAGTATAGACCCCCTAGACAAAGAACACGAGCCACGTTATCAAACACATAGATGGGACCAAGGGACATATTGTAAGGATTTAAAGCCATATAGAAAGAAAGATAACTGGTAAACACTAATCCGGCAAATGGGAAGAACAAGAGAAGTGCAACATTACCCTTTGACAAAACCTGCAAAAGTTACGATTGGGCCTCTATGATGCTAAACCCATTTCTTTTTTTTCCTAGCAGCAGTGGCCCCTGACTAACTTAATCGACAGAGATTTTGTTATGTAACTTGAAATGTGAAATACATATATTGTACTCCCGCTCAGGAAGTACAAGGTATGTTAATAATAATAATAATAATAATCATTTTATTTATATAGCGCTCTTTCTCCAATAGGACTCAAGGCGCTTAACAGATACATAGCATAATATAGTACAGAAAATAATGAAGTACATTTTCATAAAATACAGAAGCATGAAGATACTAAAAGGGACACTATGGAAATGCTTGAGTAAACAGGAAAGTCTTGAGTCTACTTTTGAAGGATTCTATAGTTGGGGCCTCTTGCACTGTGCGGGGAAGTGAGTTCCATAGAGTCGGAGCCGCATGACTAAAAGCTCGACCCCCAGATGAATTACGGGAGATTCTAGGTAATGCTAAAAGTCCTTCATCTACAGATCGCAGTAATCGAGTGGGGCAGTATGGGGTCAGAAGCTGCTTCAGGTACCTTGGGCCCTGGTCATGTAATGCTTTGAAACTCAGTAAGCCAATCTTGAAGATGATTCGCCATCTTACAGGCAGCCAGTGAAGGGAGTAGAGGATGGGTGTTATGTGGCTAGAACGGGGCTGGTTGGTTAACAGCCTGGCAGCTGTGTTTTGCACCAGCTGTAAGCGTTGCAATTCTTTTGCTGTGAGACCAAGGTAGAGGGCATTACAGTAGTCTAATTGAGATGATACAAAAGCATGTATGACTTTTGGCATATCATCTGAGGGAATTAAGTGCTTGATTCTGGCTATGTTCCTCAGGTGAAAGAATGAGGATTTGATTGTGGCTGATATCTGATGTTTAAGTGTCAAGCCACCATCCAGGACAACGCCAAGATTGTTAGATACCCACAAAGACTAATGTTGCATTCCACTGTTCTAAATTCATGTTCATCACAGGTAGACGAAATTAGCTCGCAGATACCGTGTTCCCTATGAATTTAGGATGGACAGGACACTGGATTGATGGCTGGGGTAGTCCCAGTAATGACATGACAAGCACAAGCTTAAAGGGGAGTAGACCAAGTAGTTAATCAATTCCCCGTAGTACCCAATCCATCTGTCATTTTGATAAAATCTTCTCCATCTCTACAAACTTATCTGTCACCAACCACTATTCTGTTTTTCTTCACAGTTTCCTGTTCATCTTTTGCGTTCACCTACAGGGGAGTACTATCAGTGACAGCCTGAGTATTTTCTCCCAGGCCCTACATGACTGTTTGCAATCCTTTCAACCTGAAAATGGGTCGGTGCTGATAGAATATGTTGATGACTTCTTGTAGTGCGCCGATTCATTTGAGTCGTCCCTGGCAGATACGAAACAGTTTCTGTTCTGTCTTTTCCAGACAGGACACCAAGTCTCAGGGGATGGACTACAGTTGTGTGGGCCAAGGGTCAAATACCTGGGACATAGTACTGGTACATGGTTTGACAGTTCATGCACCACATTCCGTATCGGTTTTTCAAAGTTCTGACCGAACCCGATATGTCTCATCAGCACGATGACACCAGTATATTACTGCAGTGTGCCTTGTCATGCACAAAGGGTGGAGGATGAGAATACTGGTGAAGGGAAATTTTGTATAGACACTGATATGCATGATGGTGTGGAATATTTGAATCAGACCTTACTACGAGACCAGACATAAGTGACAGCCCGTTGGTGAATGCAAACCTGATATTTTCTTTTTTTTCTCTTCTTTCCCCTCTAGAGATGTGTTTACCCTACACAACAAATACACAACAGTTAATTGAAATGCAAAATGTGTGTTCGCTACAGGAGAAGGCAGTCTGGAAGGTGAAGGGATATGGTCAGGAGTCCTCAGGACTCTGGAGAGATGGACAGGGTAAGCCAGTGCCCCCCCCCAGGGCATATCTCCCAAGCCTAGCTGAAGTGGCACATGGTCTGACTCATCTGGGCAAGGAAGGTATGTGCAAATTGGTAAGAGCCTACTGGAGTGCACCAGGGTTCTCTTCTCAGGCGAGCAAGAAAGCAATGACATGTCTTACTTGCTTGAGGAAGAATATTGGTAAAACAATACCAACGGAGCCATCTCATATCCCTCCTACAGACGGACCTTTCCAGGTAATACAAATTGACTTCATACAGCTACCACCCTGTAGGAATTTAAAGTATGTTTTGGTATGTACTGATGTCTTTTCGATCTGGGTAGAGGCATTCCCCGCCACCATAAATACTGCCGTATTCACTACTAAGAAAATTGTACAAGAATTTGTGTGTAGATATGGTATCCCTAAAATGATTGAAAGTGATAGGGGTACCAATTGTACAGGTGAAGTCTTTCAGGTCATGTGCAAGCTTTCAGGCCAGTGCGAAGGTGGAGAAAATGAATAGCACTATTAAGAACAAGCTGAGCAAAGTGATGGCTGAAACTGGACTGTTGTGGCCAGAAGCACTGCCACTAGTGTTGTACAGCATCAGAACCACTCACAGGTCACCGCTTTACCTATCACCCTTTGAAATCCTTTTTGGACGACAGCCCCATGTAATGATAGACCCCCAGGATGATCTGAAGTGCAATAATGAAATGACTGTGCAATATTTGGTTAGGATGAGCCAGCAACTGAGAAACCAGCAAAGGAATCTGAAACTGGTGATTCCTGACCTACCAAACAGTAATTGTCATGATGTCACAATCCTGACTGTAGGTTTCTTATTTGGTGACTTACCCCTGTCATCTGCACCGGATCCTGTGTCTTTTTCTCACTGAGTTAAACAGCTTGTCAGCACTATGAGTTTTCCTGTGTTCTCTGCCTGAAAGGTAATAGTTAATTAGCTCCACCTGTGGTGATCTCCTGTGTGAGGCTGAATTCAGTAATCTGAAGTTTGGGCCTAAAAGCCAGCATCTTATGTTTTGCAGAAGTTCAGGCTTCAGTGTTCTCTCGGCCTGCTAGGCCTCATTCTACATCACAGCCTAGTCTAGAGTAGTCACATGACAGTGACTGTTCACCTAAGCCAGAGTTGTCCAATCCTCTGCCAGCCTGAGACTCTCTGCATCACCTAATCCTGCTCACCAATCACCAAGGACCAGGAAGTATAAGTCAGGAGGCTGAGTTGGAAACTGGGCCAGTTCCTTGTGTCACACTCACAGCTATGTGTGAGTCTTCAAGCTGAGCTCCCTAAAGGTAACCTTTATACTCTAGTTCCTGTGAAAACTCTGTTCCTTGTTACCCTGTTTGGTTTACTTTTGTGTTGCCACTGATGATCACTATTTCCACGAGTCTCAAAGTAAAGGCACAGCTGCAGTGGTTCATCTTAAAGGCACAGTATTATATTCCATAAGTCTCAACTGAAAACCACAGCTGCCGTGGTTCATCTTTACTGCTGTTGTAGTTGCGATCTCCAGAGTTCCCGTATCCCTGCAGCATCTCCGTGCCTCAGCACCTCGTGCCTCCAGCATCTCCGTGCTTCCAGCATCTCCGTGTCTCGGATCCTCGTGCCTCCGGTGCCTCCGTGCCTCAGTATCTCCGTGCCTCAGCACCTCGTGCCTCCAGCATCTCCGTGCTTCCAGCATCTCCGTGTCTCAGCACCTCGTGCCTCCAGTACCTCCGTGCCTCAGCGCCTCCGTGCTTCCAGCACCTCGTGCCTCAGCACCCCCGTGCCTCAGCACCTCGTGACTCCAGCGTCTCCGTGTTTCAGCATCTCCGTGCTTCAGCATCTCCGTGCTTCCGGCATCTCAGTGCCTCCAAGCACCCCAGTGTCTCCACGCACCCCAGTGTCTCCACGCACCCCAGTGTCTCTACGCACCCCAGTGTCTCTACGCACCCCAGTGTCTCACCCCAGTGTCTCTACGCACCCCAGTGTCTCACCCCAGTGTCTCTACGCACCCCAGTGTCTCCAAGCACTTCCGTGCCTCCTAGCACCTCAGTGTCTCCAAGCATCCAGTGCACTTTAGCGCAGTTGTACCTGGTATTCTTCACTGATTCATCAGCGCCTTTCCAGTTCTGTCTTTCAGGAGACCTTCAGCGTTCACACGTGCCCCCTGTCTGCCGACCTAATCCTGCATGGGGAGAACCTAGATTCGGCCATCTCTGCTGCGGTTCCTCTTCCCAGTCACCGGAAGAAGCCCCGAGTCCACAACACTCCCAAACCAGGTCAGTGGTAGTATTCATATAATTCTCCAGTCGCCCGCACAGACTTCACTAACACCGGGTTCACAAAACCTCAGTCTTGAAACATGACATTGAACCTGGGGACTATTTGATGATTCGATATTTTCTACGCTCAGGTTGCCTCATAGACAGGTGGGAAGGACCGTATCAAGTTTTGTTGACCAGCACGACAGCACTGAAGGTTGCCGAGAGAGAGACTTGGGTCCACTCGTCCCACTGCAAGAAGGTCGCTGACCCGGAGAAAACTTGTGAGGGGAAAAGAACCTCATATCACTATAGAATCTGTTCCGGGAAAGCTGAAAGGCAGGACTGTTGAACGGCACCTGAGCGTGGTGAAAAGCAAAATCAAGGACGGTTGTCTTATTTTTTTTCTCTCCAAACACCCCCCTCCCCCTCTGCATTTTTCTTTTCTCCTCCCTTTTTTTTTTCCTTGCCGAAATGGATCCAGATCAAGAGACTGTATTCCGGCTTTTTCTTGTGCTTCTATTTTTGATCAGGACAATTTGTTTTTGTGAAGGCCCCCGAGAAGTCGAGCAAGGATCTGGAATGGCTTCTGAAGGAGAAGATGAATTCGTAGGACCCCAGGATCAGTCCATCACTTTGGTCAAAGCTGGTTTAAGTAAGAGATCTGGTAGTCACGGAGCTCGGAGGCAATGTGAAGGGTTATTGTCTGATGAAAACTGCATATGCAAGTACTGCGATAACATAGTCGAAGATGGATGCATCCAGAGATGTCAGTCAAACAATAATATTAATATTGACGGACATCCTATGAGTGATTACCACTCAGTGGGTATGGTCTTAAACCAAATGGAATGCTGGGTGTGGTCACAAGTACCTCAAGGACAGAGTAAATCGGGATTAGTGCCATACCCCTTAACAGTAAATGAGGTACTCGAATTACATGGGGGGGGGAGACCGGTGGACAGAAAAGAAAACTCAATATATCTAGGCCCCCTAGCTTGAAGCTCCACCAGTACCAGTAGTCACTACTGTGTTTCAACATATCCAATTTCCGGAAACCAGGAAATTGGGAAGTAACATGGAACAATCAGACAATGACCTTTTCACACAGAGCTGATAAAGAACCCATCAACTCTGAGCTTGTACGTGGGATAACCACAAGTGGAAGGTACTTCCGATACAGGTATACACGTGGGATCAAAACCATGTGGGTCAGAAAGGTGTCACAGGGATATTGTGCACACATCATCCAGCCAGATACTTGTATCGAACAGATGGAAGAGCTGGGGACCGGTTTCTTTGTGAAAATTATTTGTGATATGATCTTGACGCATTTTGTCCCCTATGTTCTTCCAGATGACGCCTATTTCATATGTGGAAGGAAGGCATACAAGTGGCTTACTCCGAGCTCTGAAGGGTTATGTTACATAGGCAGAGTACTACCAGAGGTCATTACCATCGCACATGACAAAATGGAAGATATTCACCGCAGCGCTCCGCCTCCTTATACTCATACGCACTACTAACACATTTTCAAGAGACACCTCATGGACAAGGGAGAGCTCGCAGCCTCTAATTTGATCCATGAATCTACCGAGATTCAAATTCTTCTTGCATTAGATATCACCCATACTGCCAGAGGAATTATAAATTATAGGTACATCCACGCGCTAGCGAATTTGATAGATAATATCACTGAGATGTATGATGACACTTTCAGGTATACGGGTAGGGAACTACAGGCGTACAAGAAGGAACTGGTCCAGCACAGGATGGTCTTAAATTATGTCACAGCCGTGACAGGTGGGTATTGTGTTACTTTGGCGACCCAATATGGTGTGAAGTGCTGCACGTATATTACAAACAGTGCCGAGGACCCAACGGAGATCATCGATCAAAAGATGGACGAGATCTTGCAGTTGAAGTGGGAGTTCAGAAGGAAACACAATCTCACTTTAGCGGCTGTGGGTAATGAATTGACTGGATGGGCCTCATGGTTGAACCCACTCAAATGGTTCTCTGGGTTAGGAGAGTGGGCATAAAATGTGATTGCAAGCGTGGGAAAGTTTCTCCTCTGTATCCTGGGTGTCGTCATAATTATCGGACTGATATGTAGATGTGTTCGAATTCTGACGCGGCGAAAAAGACATAACACAAATTTGATAAGTCTAAGGAGCGAGGGCGTTGTAAGTGCGGCAGATCTGGTATACGATCCAACCATAGAAACAGTGTTGTGATAAGGAATGTAAATTAATTTCATGATCTGTTTCTTTTCACTATTTTTTTTTTGTTTTCTCCTCTACCCAGAGATCTACAATCAGAAACAACATCTTTGTACCCTGGTTTAGGTGTATGTACCTTTACATGTCTTACTCTCATCTCTGCAATCTTCAGTTAATAATACACATAGCTGATAAACGTTATCCACACATAATGGCATACACATACATCTCCCCGAATGTATCAACAGATAATGTGCTCCCCATTTATTATTAAAACGCTGGTTAAAGGTGAGGTAAACAAGGTGAGGGCGAAAAGCCCTTGTCTAGAAAGAGCTCGGTAATGTTTGTTTGACCATGTACAGACCCTTAATACGGGATGAGAAGGATTAAATGCATACTTCGCAGTACCTTGAAGCTTACATAGAACTTACACGGCTCGATGATACATCCCCCTCAAACATTTACAGAATGGACTTTCTCCTGCACAAATGCTGATGGGAAGGAGGATTAGAGCAAATCTCCCGATACATGATGAACTGCTTAATACACATAACTCAGCGTTGGTCAGACTGAGTAAGGAACGTCAACAGGCGAAACAGAAACTGTTCCATGACAGACGAACAAAAAGCTTATCTAATCTAAAATCGGGTGACCAAGTCCGTCTCAGAGATCACGAGAAAGGTATTTGGGTGCAGAAAGGTATTGTGCAAGCACAAGTAGCACCAAGATCTTATACTATACGTACAGAGCGTGGAACGGAAGTAAGAAGAAATCGGGTGGATTTAAGATCTCAACCTAACCATAATGAAGACAACATGACTGAAGAATACCCTTCATCTGACATGTATGATGATCCTGATAATGGTGAACCAACCACGTTTCTAGAAAGGTCCAACATGGTCGATGAAACACAGACTGCGTATGAAAGACCCAAAAGGGAAATACGCAGACCTGAGACTCATTGAAACGTGTTAGATGATGTTCTTAATATGACGTTGTTAATTGTTGCATTGAAGCGTATAGGGCTTATCTTTAAAGAAAAGAGGATGTGATGTTAGTGTATTAGAATGCTTAATATTTGTTGACACTCCCACACTAATCTGTGTAAGCCTGAATCTTCAGTGATGGTCCCTAGGACCAGGGGGATGCTGGGAAGTGGGTGGTCCAGTGTGCAGTGTGTCTGGAGTTGGTGATGGAATAAACAGCACAGCAGTGAACTCACATGTCTCTGTGTCCTTATGACTGGATTTACAAACATATGACCAAAACAAGGAGCTCACTCCTGAGCTCCGGTTTCCGGCTCTTGCAGTGAGCGTGTGCTGCTGTGCGGTGTTATGGGAGAGATGTCATGACTTTTCTCCCATAGTTCTGAGTAGTGAGCGGACAGGCGGAGGGCAACGGTCTGGAAGCAGGAGTGGGGCTGGTGAGTATTGTTTTTTTTTCTTTTAATGTGTGTGTGTGTGTGTGTGTGTGTGTAAACGTCGCTACTAGGGGGCATATCTAATGGGGCATAACAAGTGACGGGGCATATCTACTGGGGCATAAAAACTGACTGGAGGCATATCTACTGGGGGCAGGCTCCTTTTTAAGTTGATAATTTTTGCATGGCCCCCAAAGGATTTTATAAATATCCAAATGGCCCTTGGTAGAAAAAAGGTTCCCCATCCCTGCTGTATGACCTCCCTACAATGCCTGGGCATGCTCCTGATGAGGTGGCGGATAGTCTCCTGAGGGATCTCCTCCCAGACCTGGACTAAAGCATCCGCCAACTCCTGGACAGTCTGTGGTGCAACGTGGCGTTGGTGGATGGAGCGAGACATGATGTCCCAGATATGCTCAATTGGATTCAGGTCTGGGGAACGGGCGGGCCAGTCCATAGCATCAATGCCTTCGTCAGCAGGAACTGCTGACACACTCCATCCACATGAGGTCTAGCATTGTCTTGCATTAGGAGGAACCCAGGGCCAAGCGCAACAGCATATGGTCTCACAAGGCGTCTGAGGATCTCATCTCGGTACCTAATGGCAGTCAGGCTACCTCTGGCGAGCACATGGAGGGCTGTGCGGCCCCCCAAAGAAATGCCACCCCACACCATTACTGACCCACTGCCAAACCGGTCATGCTGGAGGATGTTGCAGGCAGCAGAACGTTCTCCTTTGTGTCTCCAGACTCTGTCACGTCTGTCACATGTGCTCAGTGAGAACCTGCTTTCATCTGTGAAGAGCACAAGGCACCAGTGGCAAATTTGCCAATCTTGGTGTTCTCTGGCAAATGCAAAACGTCCTGCACGGTGGTGGGCTGTAAGCACAACCCCCACCTGTGGACGTCGGGCCCTCATACCACCCTCATGGAGTCTGTTTCTGATCGTTTGAGTAGACACATGCACATTTGTGGCTTGCTGGAGGTCATTTTGCAGGGCTCTGGCAGTGCTCCTCCTGTTCCTCCTTGCACAAAAGCGGAGGTAGCGGTCCTGCTGCTGGGTTGTTGCCCTCCTACGGCCTCCTCCACGTCTCCTGATGTACTGGCCTGTCTCCTGGTAGTGCCTCCATGCTCTGGACACTACGCTGACAGACACAGCAAACCTTCTTGCCACAGCTCGCATTGATGTGCCATCCTGGATGAGCTGCACTACCTTAGCCACTTGTGTGGGTTGTAGACTCCGTCTCATGCTACCACTAGAGTGAAAGCACCGCCAGCTTTCAAAAGTGACCAAAACATTAGCCAGAAAGCATAGGAGCTGAGAAGTGGTCTGTGGTCACCACCTGCAGAACAACTCCTTTATCTTGCTAATTGCCTATAATTTCCACCTGTTGTCTATTCCATTTGCACAACAGCAAGTGAAATTGATTGTCAATCAGTGTTGCTTCCTAAGTGGACAGTTTGATTTCACAGAAGTGTGATTGACTTGGAGTTACATTGTGTTGTTTAAGTGTTCCCTTTATTATTTTGAGCAGGTGGAGGAATCTTATTTTACAGAAAGTAAGAAATCCACGCTTACTTTCCCGGTTTCCAAGGAGTTAAACTCTTTGTTTGAAAAATCCTGGGAAAACCCAGAGAAAAAAATCCAGATCCCAAAAAGGGTTCTCATTGCTTTCCCTTTTCCTGAGGAAAATAGAAAAAAAGTGGGAAAACCCCCTATAGTTGACGCTTCTGTATCTAGGTTGTCAAAAAAGGTGGTTTGTACCTTCTCAGAAATGTGCAAAACATCCCTAATGGCTTCAATCATTAGTTGCACCCCTTTAGCAAGGGATGCATTCCCCCCTGCATATCCCCATCACCGTCCCCTGTATTAGAGTTGGTATCAGTGTCAGCTTTATCTGGGCAAGTGTACGCTTTTGTGGGTATGTAGGTGGGGTTTTTGACGAATTAGTGGGGGCCAAATATTGCAAACCCTCCACAGATTTCCTCAAAAACTGCATCTCTTTTTCAGTATGTGACATCCTTGTAGAAATATGGGATATCATTCCCCTTAAAGAATCCACCCATGCGGATTTGGAAGGCTGAGAAAGCATTATTGCAGTCCTGAGTACATGTAATAGACTCCTCAGAAGAAGATAAACACTCTGCACTCTGGACATGGTAATGTGGGTGTCGAAGTAAAAAATATTACATACACACTACATGTAAACTCCAAACAGATTGGCCTCTGTGCGTGTGCGTAATCGCCGTGCATACACGCATGGTACACGAGCCTTGCGTAATAACGCATGGCAAGAGTATATACGGTAGCATATGCATTCGCACAGAGAAGCCACAAAGACATATTCAACACATATTCATACAACACATAGACAAAACATGTTTAGCACCAGACTGGTATTAAATTATATTTATATAATAGAGTGTAAAGCCAGATATATATTACTGGGACAGAACAAGTTAAGCATATCATGTTTAGTCTCATATTAATCAGTGTTTTACCATCAGTA
Organism: Pseudophryne corroboree; assembly: GCF_028390025.1. Lineage (NCBI taxonomy): Eukaryota > Metazoa > Chordata > Amphibia > Anura > Myobatrachidae > Pseudophryne > Pseudophryne corroboree. Next base: position 752,006,577 of record NC_086444.1, read on the forward strand.
ATCTGGTCATTACGGATAAACCGTTACACACTGAGACTGCAAGATATGAGTAATATAAGATATGTATGGAATAATGTGCAGAGCAAGGTGTGGATACTGGTCAGCTGGAACTGGCTTCACAGCATGGCCCTGGGGGCAAACACATGTGCCTGCAACATAGGACAAAAGCCCTCACACTGACCTATGAGCCATCGAGTTCTTGAGAGGTCTGGCCCCTGGAACAATGGAAGAAGATGAAACCCACTGCTGTATACACCCATTATTTTACTGTATAAAAAGAGAGACCCAGAATCAGGCAGCTCTCTCATACATCTCACTCTATTATTCTTCCTGTATTAAAATTCCTTCTTCCACAGATTGAGTTGTCTCCGTTCTGCAATAGGTGTTTCTAGGCTTGCCAGTCATAAGAATATTTCTCTGTCACTGTTTGATTAATTCAGACTTTCATGTAGCAATTTAAAATCCTCAGACACTAAAGTCACAGTATACCTACTTAAATTAATTTATTATTCCTTGTACTTTCTCCACTCGAAAAAACTATAAATTATCAATATTTTCACATGTGGTGTATTGGCTTACTATCTACGATCAGGTCCTGTGAAAAATTGACAGTATATTACTCACTATTATGAATATATAGGATCTGTTTATATGCTGTCTGCAAATGTTGAGATAAGCTGCCACTGTGCCACATGAAAATTCTCGTGTGAAATATAGAGAACCTTAGTGCTTCTAGTTCTGTATGGTTGCCATGGATATCGGATTAATAATTATGTGTATATTACTGCTTATATGATTCTAACTTCCGGTTGTGAAGGACGTGTTAGCAGGGGTTCCCATGGGGACCGGCCTGGCATGTTCAGCATACAAGATCATGCTTCCCAGCCGAGGAGGGCGGGCCAACAGGGCCGCGTCGTCATGGTGACGGCCCAGGAGGGCGCGGCTAATAGGGCCGCGTCGTCATGGTGACGGCCGAAGAGGGCGCGGCTAACAGGGCCGCGTCGTCAGGGTGACGGACGGGGGTGGAAATGCTACCTCCGCCCGTCACATTAGGGTGGCCAGTTGTCTGCTCCGAGCCGCGTTACTATGGCGACGGCCCGGAGATGATCATTGGTCACCTCACACGTTACGTCACTTCCGGTTGCCGTTACCATGCCAACGGCCCGGGCATACACGATAGACGTTTGTGACACTTCTAAAGGGGAAGGAGTAGAGAGAATGAAGTCAGCTACCGACTACCAGTGTTCCCAAATTAATGATTAACAATTAAAAATTATAAAAAAGGAAAAAAGGTCCTTTATTCTACACTTTTATATTAGATTATATCTCAACTATCATGTGATCTGCAGTCATATGACAATACTGATCACATGACTCCCATTCAACCTATGAAATGATTTTGAGAAAGGTCTCCATGACTACGTAGCAACAAACAAATCTCCTGATTGGATCAATATATCCCATATTAAACTTTTAAGGAAATGAAAAACAAGCATAAAAACTTGAAATAAAAGTCTTACACTACCAAAGGTTTTTTTACTTAAGTAGGTCTGTCTCCTATACACATTTTAGCCGTTTTAATGATTAGAAAGAGGTATGTTAGTGTTAAACAGGAAATGTGCATCCAGGTGCCAATTAAGCCACCATTTTGTCTAGGGTATATAAAGCCCAAACCCAGACAGCAAAGTACACCTTTGAAAAAGCTGCAAGGTCTATGCAGCGAAACGCGTCAGGCATTTACCCTTTGGAACAGGACAACCCTGAATTGGACCCGAACCAGCCCATATCACGTACCAGCTATCCAGTGGAGTCCTAGAGAGGCACCTTCCTATCTCCGCATCGCATGAGGTACCCACCATATATGGGATATTACACTAACCCTCTAGCGGCATATGGAACTTTTATTTGGACTCTCTACAATACCATCTAAAAGGGACTCTTTACAGTGGAATTTAACTGGACATATCATCTATGGGCAAAATGTGGAACGGATCCTAGAGAATACAAAACATCAGTCCTGAATCATTTCCAGGGGTAAACTTTATCCATCTTATATAATTGGCTAAATCATTCCTTGCTTATAATTGGCTTATTTTGCACAAAACACTGCTTTTTAAAGAGTTATTGTTTTTTAATACATTTTTTAAAATTTACATACATAGTGAATGGTACTGTTCTTTCCTCTCACAGCGCAGCCTCCTTTTCTTTTTTTATTGTTATCTTACAGGGAGTGACTCCCCTAAAAACTGGCTGCTGCTTAGCCAAGCACCTCGCCTCATAGCGCCCGAATACCCCTGGGTATTTTTTTCCTTATTCCTGCAGCTCTCTCATACATTCTGGAACAAGTGAAACTTGAGTATGTATGTTGGCTGTAACTCATGGGTTCCCAAACTGTGCGCCGCGGCTCCCTGGGGTGCCGCAGCGCTGTCACAGGGGTGCCGCCGCCGCAGCCTTAGCCGGAGCCAGAGAGTATGGAAGGGGAGAGTGTGTGCTGCAGGAGCGTCCAGGCTGGTCAGCCGGGGGAAGGAGGTGCGTGCTGCCGTCCAGAGTGTACTTAGCCGGGGGTGAAGTGCGGCCCGTCTGGAGCGGCGTCTAGTAAGTAATTAGCGGGGGGGGAGAGAGAGGAGAGCGCGGGCGGCTGGAGCGGCCGTCAGTGCGGGCGATGCTCGCGCGTGTAATCAGCTGGCGCCGTGGGGGGAAGGAGCGTGCGGGATGTCACAGAGTCACCCGTCGGGGTGGGGGGTGGCTAGGAGGAGAAGAAGATGTTGTGCTCTCAGGTGCAAGGAGGGCGGGGGGGAGGTAAATGGTGACTGGAGTCACCCAGCTGGGAAGGGGTGGTTTTGTGCGGGATGTCACGGAGTCACCTGTCGGGTTGGGGGGGGGGGGGGAGAGAGGAGAGGAAAGGGGGGGTGGGGTGGGGTGGGAGGAGAAGAAGATGTTGTGCTCTCAGGTGCAGGGGGGGGTAGTAACCGGTGACTGGAGTCACCTGGCTGGGAAGGGGTGGTGATGTGCAGGATGTGCTCGTGTGCAGGGGGAACTTGTGGTCTATAAATACAATTTACTTCATTTAATATTTTATTCTAAATTTGTCAATAAGACATTTTTGGCCTTGGGGTGCCGTGAAAAAAATTCTGATGTTCTAGGGTGCCGTGATTCAAAAAAGTTTGGGAACCACTGCTGTAACTGATTCTTATGTAACTGTAACTGATTCTTATGTAGCTGTAACTGATTCTTATGTAACTGCTTCTTTTGTAACTAACTCTGTAACCATATTTATGTATGTTATTTTTTATGCATAACTTTTAATATCAAATACATAAATATATCTCTGAGCGTTGGACCTCAGATTACAATGTGTGCGACTGCTTGCTTTCTCTTAAGGGACATAGGGGATCATTCCGAGATGATCGTAGCTGTGCTAAATTTAGCACAGCTACGATCATTCAAACTGACATGTGGGAGGATGCCCAGCACAGGGCTAGTCCGCCCCGCATGTCAGTGCCAGCCCCCCCGCAGAAGTGCAAAGGCATCGCACATCGACAATGCCTTTGCACTTCAAGAGTAGCTCCTGACCAGCGCAGCTTTAGCGTGCTGGCTGGGAGCTACTCGTCGCTCCCCAGCTCGCAGCGGCTGCGTATGCCATCACGCAGCCACTGCGGGCCGCTCCCAGCACGGTCCGGCCACGCCTGCATTGGCCGGACCGCGCAACGAAACGGTGGCCAAATGCTGCCGTTCTTCCCCCTCCCGCCCAGCGGCCGCCTCTGCCTGTCAATCAAGCAGAGGTGCTAGCAGCCCAGCTACGGCCTTCGGCCGTCTGGCATGCACTACAGTGCCGGCGCATGCGCAGTGGGTACCCGTTCGCTCGGCTGCAATAAAAAGCAGCGAGCGAACGGGTCAGAATGACCCCCTTAGTGCAGCGGCGTTAAGCAAACTTTTATCGTATACGGTAATAAGATGCGCCTTCCGTCCGCAGTATATATTAACGCAGGCACTGAAAACAGGATTTTAATACCTACCGGTAAATCCTTTTCTCCTAGTCCGTAGAGGATGCTGGGGTCCACTTCAGTACTATGGGGTATAGACGGTTCCGCAGGAGCCATGGGCACTTTAAGACTTTTCTAGAGTGTGAACTCTATGCCCCTCCTCCAGACCTCAGTATAGGAACTGTGCCCAGGGAGACAGACATTTCGAGTAAAGGATTTACTTTAAAGTTAATGGTGAGATTCACACTAGCTCACACTTCAACCATGCCGCACAATATGGCATTCAACATAACACATGCCAACAGGCTTGAACTATTGCAGCAACATGCTGAAAATAATTGTAACACAACACCTGTGCAACTACAACAAACTAACTACTGCAGGTAAAGTACGCACTGGATCGGGTGCCCAGCATCCTCTATGGACTAGGAGAAAAGGATTTACCGGTATGTATTAAAATCCTGTTTTCTCATACGTCCTAGAGGATGCTGGGGTCCACTTCAGTACCATGGGGTTATACCAAAGCTCCAGTATGGGCGGGAGAGTGCAGATGACCCTGCAGCACCGATTGACCAAACTTGAGTTCCTCATCGGCCAAGGTGTCAAACTTGTAAAACTTAGCAAACGTGTTTGCCCCTGACCAAGTAGCTGCTCGGCAAAGTTGTAACGCCGAGACACCCCGGGCAGCCGCCCAGGATGAGTCCACCTTTCTAGTAGAATGGGCATTCACTGAACTCGGTAACAGCAATCCTGCCGTGGAATGAGCGTGCTGAATCGTACCTCTGATCCAGCGCGCAATGGTCTGCTTAGAAGGAGGACACCCAATCTTGTTGGGAGCATACAGGACAAACAGAGCCTCTGTTTTCCGTATCCGAGCTGTTCTTGCGACGTAAATTCTCAAAGCTCTGACCACATCCAGAGACTTTGAAGTAGCGAAGGTGTCAGTAGCCACTGGCACCACAATAGGTTGGTTTATATGAAAAGAAGAAACCACCTTTGGAAGAAATTGCTGACGAGTTCTTAACTCAGCCCTATCTTCATGAAAGATCAAATAAGGGCTCTTGTGATACAAGGCCCCTAACTCAGACACCCGCCTTGCGGATGCCAAGGCCAACAGCATGACCACTTTCCAAGTGAGAAACTTTAACTCTATCTCCTTGAGAGGTTCAAACCAATCCGATTGAAGGAACTTCAACACCACGTTAAGATCCCATGGTGCCACAGGAGGCACAAATGGAGGTTGGATGTGCAGAACCCCTTTCACGAATGTCTGAAATTCTGGAAGGGAGGCCAATTGTTTCTGAAAGAAAACCGACAAGGTCGAAATCTGGACCTTGATTGAACCCAATCGTAGGCCCGCATACACACCCGCCTGAAGAAAATGGAGAAAATGTCCTAACTGAAACTCTTCCGTTGAAGCATTCTTGGTTTCACACCAAGACACATATTTTCTCCAAATACGGTGGTAATGTTTAGACGTTACTCCTTTCCTTCTCTGAATAAGAGTGGGAATGACTTCTTTGGGAATACCCTTTTGGGCTAGGATCCGGCGCTCAATAGCCATGCCGTCAAACGTAGCCGCGGTAAGTCTTGATACACGCACGGCCCCTGCTGCAGCAGGTCCTCGTGAAGAGGAAGAGGCCGAGGATCTTCTATGAGCAACTCGTGAAGATCTGGATACCAAGCCCTCCTTGGCCAGTCTGGGACAATGAGGATCGCTCGAACCCCTGTTCTTCTTATGATCTTCAGAACTTTCGGTATGAGTGGAAGTGGAGGGAAGACATACACTGACCGAAACACCCACTGGGTCACTAGTGTATCCACTGCTATTGCTTGAGGGTCTCTTGACCTGGAACAATATCTCTGAAGCTTCTTGTTGAGACGAGATGCCATCATGTCTACTTGAGGAACTCCCCAAAGACCTGACACCTCTGTGAAGACTTCTTGGTGGAGGCCCCATTCTCCTGGATGGAGATCGTGTCTGCTGAGGAAGTCTGCTTCCCAGTTGTCCACTCCAGGAATGAAAATTGCCGACAGAGCTCTTGCATGTCTTTCTGCCCAGAGGAGGATCTTTGTCACCTCTGCCATTGTCGCTCTGCTTTTCGTTCCACCCTGACGGTTTATGTACGCGACTGCTGTTACATTGTCCGACTGGATCTGGTTGATCTTGAAGAAGATGCACCGCTTGTAGAAGGCCGTTGTAAATGGCTCTCAACTCCAGAACGTTTATGTGAAGACAGGTTTCTTGACTTGACCATCTTCCTTGGAAGCTTTACCCCTGTGTGACTGCTTCCCAGCCTCGGAGACTTGCATCCGTGGTTACTAGGACCCAGTCCTGAATCCTGAACCTTCGTCCCTCTAGTAGGTGAGCACTGTGTAGCCACCACAGGAGCGAAATTCTGCCTTTGGATGACAGCATTATCCTCTGGTGCATGTGTAGGTGGGATCTGGACCACTTGTCCAACAGGTCCCACTGGAATACTCTGGCAAGGAATTAGCCAAACTGTATGGCCTCGTAGGCCGCTACCATCTTTCCCAACAACCGAATGCATTGATGAATCGACACTCTTGTTGGTCTCAGAATTTGTTTGACCATTCTCTGGATTTCCAGACCCTTTTCTACTGGAAGAAATACCCTCTGTACTTCTGTGTCCAGTATCATTCCCAGAAAGGACAATCTTGTCGTCGGTTCCAACTGTGACTTTGGAAATTTATGATCCAACCGTGTTGTTGAAGTACAGTCAGGGAGAGTGCAATGTTCTGCACCAACCTTTCCCTGGACCTCGCTTTTATCAGGAGATCGTCCAGGTAAGGAATTATATTGACTCCTTTCTGTTGAAGGAAGACCATCATTTGGTGAACACCCTCGGTGCCATGGAGAGTCCAAACGGCAACGTCTGAAATTGGTAATGACAATCCTGTATCGCGAATCTCAGATAAGCCTGATGCGGAGGATAAATGGGAACATGTAAGTAGGCATCCTTTATGTCCACTGACACCATGAAATCCCCTTCCTCCAGACTGGAGATCACTGCCCCCAGAGATTCCATCTTGAACTTGAACCTTTTTAGGTAGAGATTCAGAGACTTCAGGTATAGAATTGGTCTGACCGAGCCGTCCGGCTTCGGAACTACGAAGAGGCTTGAATAAATCCCTTCTCCCTATTGTGACAAGGTAACCAGGACAATGACTTGATCCTGACATAATTTTTGTATTGCGGCTGCTACTACTTCCCTGTCTGGGAGAGAAGCTGGTAAGGCCGATTTGAAAAATCGGCATGGAGGATTGTCTTGAAACTCCAGTTTGTACCCGTGGGACACTATTTGTAAGACCCACGGGTCCAGGCCAGAGAGAACCCAGAACTGACTGAAAAGTTTCAGACGTGCCCCCACCTGAGCGGACTCCCGCAAGGGAGCCCCAGAGTCATGCTGCAGATTTGGCAGAAGCAGGGGCTGATTTCTGCTCCTGTGATCCTGGAGACACTGTGGACTTTTTTCCTCTTCCCCTTCCTCTACCTGCAAAGAAAGGGGAACCTTTACCCTTTTTGTATCTATTGCAGACATTTTCAACCTTTTACAACTCGTGGCACACTGAACAAGATTTAACTATTGCCAAGGCACATTCAAATATAATAGTGATGCATGGTGCAGTTGCGTGTCCTAGGATGTCATGTCGCAGCTTCTCCATGGGTAACACCTGAGCCACATCTGAGAAAGCCAGAAGAGCCCCACACTGCCCGGGCCCAAAATTAGAACTGGCTCTGCAACCACTAACCCCACCAGTATTGATCGTTCCAGGTCCACAGTAGCGACAAAACACTGACGGGCCTGTCTGTGTTTGTATGGCGGCACACCTGGAGACTGCTCAGGGCACACTAATGTGCCACGGCACAGTGGTTGAAAAACACTGATCTATTGGGCCGAAAGGACTGCATCTGAGAGTGATGTGTCTTTTTTGCCGGCACAGGAGCATAAGGCAAGAATGTCGACTTACCTGCGGTAGCCACAGAAACTAAAGCATCCAGCCCATCTCCAAACAAGGCCTCACCTTTATACGGGAGAGCCTCCATATTCCTTTTGGAATCTGCAACAGCATTCCATTGGCGAATCCACAACGCCCTCCGAGCCGAGACTGCCATGGTAGCGGCTTTTGATCCCAAGAGCCCAATATCTTTCATGGCTTCTAGCATGTATGCAGCAGCGTCTTTGATATGACCTAACGTTAGGAGAATCTCGTCTCTGTCTATTGTGTCAATTTCTGATGACAAGTTTTCTGACCACTTTTCAATAGCACTACTCACCCACGCACAGGCAATGGTAGGCCTGAGTAGAGTCCCATTGGCCACATAAATAGATTTTAACGTAGTCTCTAACTTGCGGTCTGCCGGCTCCTTTAGTGAAGCCGTTCCTGGTGCCGGAAGAATCACCTTTTTTGTTAATCGTGACAGGGCACTGTCTAAAATGGGGGGTGACTCCCACCTTTTCCTGTCCTCTGCCGGGAAAGGATAAGCAACCTGAATTCTTTTGGGAACCTGAACTTTCTTTTCAGGATTTGCCCAGACTCCCTCAAGATGTCCAGCTCATGAGAAAGCGCAAAAGTTACATTAATTTATTTTCCTTATAAAAATAAGCCTTTTCCTGAGGTAAAGGAGGGGCCTCTGTAACTTCTAAGACCTCCTTTATAGCAACAATCATGTACTGAATGTTTTTCGCTAATTTTGGATCTATTCCTCTGTGATCACTAGTGTGGACACAGGAATCAGAGTCCGTGTCGGTATCAGTTTGTACTATTTGTGCAAATGACCTCTTATGTGACCCAGAGGGGTCCCCTGTGGATGAAAGGGCAGAACAATTAAAAATCACATCTTCCACGGATTTTCTCCAGGTTTCTACATGAGACTCAGACTAATCCAATCTCTTACTGATATGATTCACACTATCACATAATTCTTTCACCCATTCAGGCTCGTGGTGTGCCGGCAGCACCACCACATTACAACTCTGTGTCCCTAAAATGGCTCCCTCAGGGGAAGAGCTCCCTGCCTCAGACATGTCACACACGTGTACAAACACACCACAGACATCCTGGGACTTATAAGGGACAGACCCACAGTAAAATCTATAAGGAAAATGTGGTCTTAAGTAAGAGCAAAAGACAAAAGCAGCTATATGCCTTTTCCAGGGCACACTTTGATAAATTATAAGAAAATGATGAATTATGAAAATATGAGTATATTAATACTTAACTTTTATTGAGATATACTTAAAAAGAAAGGGAGAAGGCAAATATAGATAAATAATTGCTACAATTTTTGGGCGATAAAAATTAGATGGGCGAAAATATGTTTATTCCCTTGATAATCCAAAAATTACTTTAATTTTAAATTGAAAAAATCTTTGTGGGAGTAAACTAGCTCCATTAGGTTCAGCTATCAAATGTCAGAATATCAAGATTAAATATAGGTGGAGATTCGATGCCTGGGTCTGCACAGAAAGCTGGAAAAACTCAAATGATGTGAGAGTAAAATACCTACAGTACCTAGTATTCCCTGGTGGTCTCCCAACCGGGTACTGACCATTGCCCCAATCTGAGACACCTATTGTTATATCACATTTAAGCAAAGAACAAAAATATTCTTGAAACATATATTGAATGTTCCTATGGCTGGATATCACAAAAAATAATAAATCCTAGAGATTCAGATTTTATAGGGGGAGGCCGTGTTTTTGGGTATACAAATCACTATCACCATCGTATTCTAATGGTTGTAATACTGAATAAGAAAGTAAAACAAAAAATATGAAAATCCAACAGTGATTGATCCCCTGAACTGGATATACACAAATCAGTGCAATGAAAAACATACAGTATTCTAATAGATGTCTGTTTCCCCAATCTGAAACTCCTATTGATATCATTTTTAGGCAAAAAAACAACAATCTTAGACATATGCTGAATGTTCATATGGCTAGATTGTCAGCGTCCGGAGTCTTACCGGTACGCTGGGGCCGCGGGGCTAACTTCCTTGGCGTTGTGCGGGCAGCGGCGGAGAGATCCGTGGGCAGCAGTAGCGGCGGTGAGGGGGTCCGCTCGTGGCGGCGGGACGCCGCTACAGCGGGTCGCTCTTGCTGAACCGTTGCTTGGAGACCAGGGGGCAGTGAGCAATGTGGCTTTGCAAAAAGGTCTGCATTACTGGGCGCCGCCATGTTGGAGACCAAGTTTTAAGCATAGTTCCTGTTTCCTCCAGCCAATCCAGGGGAAGCTCTCCCTATAAAAGGGGGCTGGTTTAGGACAGGGATGCCAGTGCTTCAAGTTACAACCCTGTTGTAGGTGCTTTAGCCTGTGCTCCCAGGATTCCTGCTGTATCTTGGTTCCTCCTGATCCTGCTTGGTCGGTTCTCTGTTGCTGCTGCAGCCCTGCCGTTTCTTGCCTGCTACTGCCTGTGGAAGCGCTCCTGGAAAACCCGGTCCAGTAAGACTCTTTGGGCACAGTCGGCCCCGGGTCTTCTGCCTCGTCTTTCAAGCCACACTCCACAGATCTCCTTCACCAGCCACGCCTTTGTACCACTGACCACAGCCTGCAGATTATTATCTTCAAGCCTCGTTTTCCAAACCACAGTCCACAGTCCTTGTCTCCAGCCACGTTTTCAACTACCATCCACAGATCCACAGTTCATCATCTACAGTTTCGTCTTTCGAATCACAGTCCGCAGTTCATCACCTCCAGCTACGTCTTTAACCATTGTGCTTCAGCCTCGGTTCTCTACCTCAGCCCTGTACATAATAAATACTTTCCATTGACTCTCAAACCTCGCCTACGTTCTTCATTGCTCCGTGTCCCATGCGAAGGAACTATATCCAGCCCCCTCATCTGGTTCATTCACAGCCTGCTACCTCCTCGGGCAAATCTCAGCTGCCGGATCCTCAAACCCTGCCAGACGTGACAGTAAGCACTGGCCCAATGGATTCGACGGGTGATCAGGCCTCAGGAGGGGATTCAACTGCAGATATCTGGTCTCGCTTAAGTAAGCAGGAGGCCATACAATCTCAAATCGTGCAGTTCATGAAGAGTATGTCCGAACGTCTCGATTCTCTCTGTGTTGCCATGACGGCCCCTCAAGTATCTACAGCTGCTTCCACATTGGCACTTCCGGTCCCGCTTCCTCCTGTACCAGTACCACTTCCACGTTTGCATTTGCCACCTCCCAGTAAATTTGATGGGAATCCAAAACAATGCCGCGGGTTTCTTTACCAGTGCGAAATCCAGTTCGAACTACAGTCGGCCAACTTCCCATCAGCACGAACCAAAGTAGCCTATATAATTTCTTTACTTACCGGGCAAGCGTTGGAATGGGCTTCACCTTTGTGGGAGAGGATGGATCCCATCTTATCTAACTATCCAGAATTCATGGCCACCTTTCGAAGAATCTTCGACGAACCGGGCAGGACTTCTACCGCCTCAATGGAGATCCTGCGCCTGCGTCAGGGCACGTGTACGGTCAGTCAGTACGTGATCCAGTTTCGCACCCTTTCATCAGAACTGAACTGGAACGAGGAGGCTCTCATTGCAGCTTTCTGGAGCGGTCTCTCCGAAAAGATCAAAGATGACCTCGCAACTCAGGACGTACCTGATAAGTTGGATAAACTAATTTCTTTATGCAATAAGTTAGATCTGAGGTACAGAGAACGCTGTATGGAGAGGTTGCGGTCAGATCGCCCTAAGCCTAGAGTTGTTCTTCCACCAATACCATCATCACCAACTGTGGAAGAACCCATGCAGATTAATCGCTCCCACCTCTCCAATGAAGAACGTCAGAGACGGCGACAAGGAAACCTCTGCCTGTATTGTGGTGCATCTGATCACTTTGTTAAAACTTGCAGTCTACGTCCGGGAAACGCCCGCTCCTAGTTTGTGCTGGAGAGGTCAAGCTAGGAGAATTCTCAGAATTACATACCAAGAAAGAGTCTGTCCTGTTAACCCAATTGGAGCTCCCTTCTTCTTCTCTTCTCATACCTGCACTACTCGACTCCGGAGCCGCCGAAAGCTTCATTACGTCAGCTCTGGTCAAACGATCTGGAATACAAACGGTTCCTTTGGATCGTACCATTTCTGTTACCGCAGTGGATGGAAGTTATATCCCAGAGGGTATTACATCATTTCGTACTATTCCTCTCAAGATGAAGGTCGGAGTTCTCCATTCAGAAGAAATCTCTTTCCTTGTAATTCCTAAAGCCTCTCATGAACTAATCCTAGGGTTTCCATGGTTAATCAGACATAATCCCCACATTGATTGGCAAACTATGGATGTTCTCTCTTGGGGACAAGACTGCTTTCAGAACTGTTTACCTTCAGTTAGACCTCTCTGTTCTTCCAACCCAACCAGCCTTCCTGTGGAGTACCAATCTTTTCAAGATGTTTTCAGTAAGCATGGGGCGGACACCTTGCCTCCGCATCGTACTTGGGATTGTCCCATTGAGCTAGTACCCGGTAAGACTCCTCCCCGAGGTCGAATTTACCCTCTCTCCCTTCCCGAGACACAGGCCATGTCGGAGTATATACGGGAGAACTTGGAGAAAGGGTTCATCAGGTCTTCTACATCTCCGGCCGGAGCAGGGTTTTTCTTCGTCAAAAAGAAGGATGGGGGGTTGCGGCCCTGTATTGACTATAGAGGTCTCAATGACATAACAATTAAGAACAGATATCCGTTACCTCTGATTCCAGAACTGTTCGACCGTGTTAAAGGAGCTACTGTATTTACTAAGTTGGACTTACGGGGGGGCCTACAATCTTATACGTATTCGCCCAGGGGACGAATGGAAAACGGCATTTAATAACCGCGACGGCCATTACGAATACCTGGTAATGCCTTTTGGCCTATGTAACGCCCCAGCCGTCTTTCAAGAGTTCGTTAACGAAATCTTCAGAGATCTCCTCTATGACTGCTTGGTAGTGTATCTGGATGACATCTTCATTTTTTCTAGGGATCTGAAGACCCACCGGGAACAAGTCAAAGAAGTGTTAACTCGTTCACGAAGGAATCAGTTATTCTGTAAATTAGAGAAGTGCACCTTTGAAGTACCCATGATTCCATTCCTCGGTTACATTCTTTCAGGGCAGAGGTTACAGATGGACCCCGCTAAAGTCCAGGCGATTCAGGATTGGGCACTTCCAGCTACCCTTAAAGGAATTCAACGTTTCCTGGGGTTTGCTAACTTCTACCGAAGATTCATTCAAAATTATTCTTCTGTCATAGCTCCTATAACCGCATTAACTAGGAAGGGAGCTGATCCTGCCAAGTGGTCTCCGGAGGCTTTTTCATCTTTAAAGGAGGCCTTCACGACTGCTCCAGTTCTTCGACAACCCGATCTCAGCCGTCCATTCTTGGTGGAGGTTGATGCCTCTACTGTAGGAGTAGGAGCAGTATTATCCCAGCTTTTCGAGGACAAGAAGGTCTATCCTTGTGCGTTCTTCTCGCGAAGATTCTCCCCCGCTGAACAGAATTACGCTATTGGGGAACAGGAATTACTGGCAATTAAGTTGGCCTTTGAGGAGTGGAGGTATTTGTTGGAGGGAGCTCAGCATCCAATTTCGGTGACCACGGATCACAAGAACCTCCTTTATCTACAGTCAGCCCGATGTCTGAACCCACGCCAAGCAAGATGGGCACTCTTCTTTACCCGTTTTAATTTTAAACTCAGTTACCGACCAGGTTCCCTCAACAAAAAGGCAGATGCATTATCTCGCTCCCTAAGTTCAGAAGAACCCTCTGACCGTTCAAAAGAGCAATTTATCCTGGAATCCACCTCTTTTTCTGCAACTAATACCTCTCCACTTCCTCCTCCAGGGAAGATCTTCGTTGCACCAAATCTTCGCAAAAAACTTCTTACATGGGCTCACTCCTCCTCCTTTATGGGCCATGCGGGCGGTCATAAGATACTTAAATTCATTCAGCGCTCCTACTGGTGGCCTCATCTCAGGACTGACGTTCAGGAATTCGTAGCTGCCTGTCCAAAATGTGCCCAGCATAAAAGTCCCAAAGGTCCACCAGCCGGTTTACTCCATCCTTTGCCGGTACCACTAAGACCATGGACGCATATTTCTATGGACTTTATTACAGATTTACCTATGTCTGGTGGGCGGAACACCGTATGGGTCATAGTTGACCGATTCTCTAAAATGGCACACTGTTCTTCTGGCTAATCTTCCATCTGCATCCCAGTTGGCAAAATTGTTTATAGCAGAGATCTTTCGACTCCATGGTCTACCCCAGGAAATCGTGTCTGATAGAGGTCCTCAATTTGTGGCCAGGTTTTGGAGATCCCTATGTTCTGCTCTTGGCGTGAAATTAAACTTCTCCTCAGGATATCATCCTCAAACGGATGGTCAAACAGAGAGAGTGAACCAGGATCTGGAGACTTTTCTGCGTTTATTCATGTCCTCCTCACAGGACGACTGGCTGGACTTCCTCCCGTTCGCAGAATTTGCCCATAACAATCTTTATCACTCTGCAACAAAATCTTCTCCATTCTTCATTAATTATGGTTACCATCTAAGAGTTCCTGACTTCCAACTTCTGCCTACGCTCGAGGTTCTGGCCGCAGAGTCAACACTTCGTCAATTTACTGAAGCCTGGAAACAAGTTCACAAGACTTTGCTCAAGACATCCAAGAGATATAAGATCTATGCAGATCTGAAACGAAAAGCTGTACCAAGCCTTAAGGTAGGAGATCGGGTTTGGGTTTCCACATGTAACCTAAGATTAAAGGTTCCTACAAAAAAGTTAGCGCCCAGATTTATTGGGCCTTACCCAATCGAAAGAGTGTTGAATCCTGTGGCTTACAAAGTGAAATTACCTCCGCAGTTAAGAATTCCTAATGCATTTCATATTTCTCTCTTAAAACCACTGGTACTTAATCGGTTCAGAGCCGCTCTGCCTAAATCACCCAAGATCCAATCAGCACATGGAGATGAATTTGAGATTCACAAGATCCTCGATTCTCGCAGACGTTATGGTCGCATCTAGTACCTTGTTGATTGGAAGGGGTATGGGCCAGAGGAGAGATCTTGGGTAGATGCAGAGGATGTCTATGCTCCAAGACTTCTTCGGACATTTCATGCCAAGTTTCCAACTAAACCACATAGGTGTCCGGAGTCCACCCGCAAAGGGGGGGTACTGTCAGCGTCAGGAGTCTTACCGGTACGCTGGGACCGCGGGGCTGGCTTCCTTGGCGATGTGCGGGCAGCGGCGGAGGTGGGCTGCTGCGCCGGATCCGTGGGCAGCAGTAGCGGCGGTGAGGGGGTCCGCTCGTGGCGGCGGGACGCCGCTACAGCGGATCGCTCTTGCTGAACCGTTGCTTGGAGACCAGGGGCAGTGAGCAATGTGGCTTTGCAAAAAGGTCTGCATTACTGGGCGCCGCCATGTTGGAGACCAAGTTTTAAGCATAGTTCCTGTTTCCTGTTTCTTCCAGCCAATCCAGGGGAAGCTCTCCCTATAAAAAGGGGCTGGTTTAGGACAGGGATGCCAGTGCTTCAAGTTACAACCCTGTTGTAGGTGCTTTAGCCTGTGCTCTCAGGATTCCTGCTGTATCTTGGTTCCTCCTGATCCTGCTTGGTCGGTTCTCTGTTGCTGCTGCAGCCCTGCCGTTTCTTGCCTGCTACTGCCTGTGGAAGCGCTCCTGGAAAACCCGGTCCAGTAAGACTCTTTGGGCACAGTCGGCCCCGGGTCTTCTGCCTCATCTTTCAAGCCACACTCCACAGATCTCCTTCGCCAGCCACGCCTTTGTACCACTGACCACAGCCTGCAGATTATTATCTTCAAACCTCGTTTTCCAAACCACAGTCCTTGTCTCCAGCCATGTTTTCAACTACCATCCACAGTTCCACAGTTCATCATCTACAGTTTCGTCTTTCGAACCACAGTCCGCAGTTCTTCACCTCCAGCCACGTCTTTAACCATTGTGCTTCAGTTTCGGTTCTCTACCTCAGCCCTGTACATAATAAATACTTTCCATTGACTCTCAAACACGCCTACATTCTTCATTGCTCCGTGTCCCATGCGAAGGAACTATATCCAGCCCCCTCATCTGGTTCATTCACAGCCTGCTACCTCCTCGGGCAAATCTCAGCTGCCGGATCCTCAAACCCTGCCAGACGTGACATAGATATCACAACATATACATACTATACATTCAGACTACATAGGGGGAAGCCGTTTTTCCAGATAAGCAAATGGTGTTTGTTGCACTGAATATCAAAAATTAAATCAAAAGGAAAAAAGAAAACAGACACCCTTATACTAGGCACCTAAAATATTCACAGCTAATGCTGTTGATTATCTAAATAAAAGATGAATGCTACCTCCCACTGTGCCCATGAAATTTTTGGACAAAGTGGAGGAATAGCTAGGCTGTGCCTAGATAGGAATCCCCCCTGGTGGAAGTTGAAAAAAATGCCTCACTAACGTGTGCGGCTCAAACCTTAGTGCCTGCATGCATTGGTGGGCAGTGTGAGGCCTGGAGTGTCCCGCAGTTGTAGGTGGAGGTTTCCAGCCAGGGAGAGGGGATGCTGAACTTGGAGCTGTAGAGCCGATGTCCGCGGTCCGAGCGACCGGAAGTTCGGGCACCGGGACCGGAAGTGACGTACGTTTTTTATTATCACCTGCTGGAGGTACAGCTTGTGAATTGCCGCCAGTACTACCTCCCTGTCCTGGGGAGTAGCTGGCAAGGCTGATTCGAGGTAACGGCGAGGGGGAGACGTCTCGAACTCCAGCTTGTATCCCTGAGATACCACTTGTAGAACCCAGAGATCCACCTGTGAGCGAACCCACTGGTCGCTGAAGTTCCGGAGACGGGCCCCCACCGCACCTGGCTCCACATGTGGAGCCCCAGCGTCATGCGGTGGACTTAGTGGAAGCAGGGGAGGATTTTTGTTCTTGGGAACTGGCTGTATGCTGCAGCTTTTTCCCTCTACCCCTGCCTCTGGGCAGAAAGGACGCGCCTCTAACCCGCTTGCCTTTCTGAGGCCGAAAGGACTGTACTTGATAATACGGTGCTTTCTTAGGCTGTGAGGGAACCTGAGGTAAAAAAGTCGACTTCCCAGCTGTTGCTGTGGATACGAGGTCCGAAAGACCGTCCCCAAACAATTCCCCACCCTTGTAAGGCAAAATTTCCATTGCCTTTTAGAAACAGCATCACCCGTCCACTGCCGAGTCCATAATACTCTCCTGGCAGAAATGGACATCGCATTAATTCTAGATGCCAGCCGGCAAATGTCCCTCTGTGCATCTCTAATATATAAGACTACGTCTTTAATATGCTCTATGGTTAGCAATATAGTGTCCCTGTCAAGGGAATCAATGTTAATGTTATCAGACAGGGAATCAGACCACGCTGCTGCAGCACTGCACATCCATGCTGAAGCAATAGCAGGTCTCAGTATAGTACCTGAGTGTGTATACACAGACTTCAGGATAGCCTCCTGCTTTCTATCTGCAGGCTCCTTTAAGGCGGCCATATCCTGAGACGGCAGTGCCACCTTTTTTGATAAGCGTGTGAGCGCCTTGTCCACATTAGGAGATGTCTCCCAGCGTAACCTATCCGTTGGCGGGAAAGGGTACGCCAGTAGTAACCGTTTAGAAATTACTAGTTTCTTATCTGGTGAACCCCACGCTTCTTCACACAATTCGTTTAACTCATCAGATGGGGGAAAAGTCACTGGCTGCTTTTTCTCCACAAACATAATACCCTTTTTTGTGGTAACCGGGTTAATGTCAGAAATGTGCAACACATTTTTCATTGCCGTAATCATGAATCGGATGGCCCTTGTGGATTGTATATTTGTCACATCCTCGTCGACACTGGAGTCAGACTCCGTGTCGACATCTGTGTCTGCCATCTGAGGTAGCGGGCGTTTTTGAGCCCCTGACGGCCTCTGAGATGCCTGGGCAGGCGCGGGCTGAGATGCCGGCTGTCCCAAAGCTGCGTCATCGAACCTTTTATGTAAGGAGTTGACACTGTCGGTTAATACCTTCCACATATCCATCCACTCAGGTGTCGGCCCCGCAGGGGGCGACATCACACTTATCGGCACCTGCTCCGCCTCCACGTAAGCGTCCTCATCAAACATGTCGACACAGCCGTACCGACACACCGCACACACACACACAGGGAATGCTCTGACTGAGGACAGGACCCCACAAAGTCCTTTGGGGAGACAGAGAGAGAGTATGCCAGCACACACCACAGCGCTATATAAACAGGGATTTACACTAACAAAAGTTCCACAGTTCATCATCTACAGTTTCGTCTTTCGAACCACAGTCCGCAGTTCTTCACCTCCAGCCACGTCTTTAACCATTGTGCTTCAGTTTCGGTTCTCTACCTCAGCCCTGTACATAATAAATACTTTCCATTGACTCTCAAACACGCCTACATTCTTCATTGCTCCGTGTCCCATGCGAAGGAACTATATCCAGCCCCCTCATCTGGTTCATTCACAGCCTGCTACCTCCTCGGGCAAATCTCAGCTGCCGGATCCTCAAACCCTGCCAGACGTGACATAGATATCACAACATATACATACTATACATTCAGACTACATAGGGGGAAGCCGTTTTTCCAGATAAGCAAATGGTGTTTGTTGCACTGAATATCAAAAATTAAATCAAAAGGAAAAAAGAAAACAGACACCCTTATACTAGGCACCTAAAATATTCACAGCTAATGCTGTTGATTATCTAAATAAAAGATGAATGCTACCTCCCACTGTGCCCATGAAATTTTTGGACAAAGTGGAGGAATAGCTAGGCTGTGCCTAGATAGGAATCCCCCCTGGTGGAAGTTGAAAAAAATGCCTCACTAACGTGTGCGGCTCAAACCTTAGTGCCTGCATGCATTGGTGGGCAGTGTGAGGCCTGGAGTGTCCCGCAGTTGTAGGTGGAGGTTTCCAGCCAGGGAGAGGGGATGCTGAACTTGGAGCTGTAGAGCCGATGTCCGCGGTCCGAGCGACCGGAAGTTCGGGCACCGGGACCGGAAGTGACGTACGTTTTTTATTATCACCTGCTGGAGGTACAGCTTGTGAATTGCCGCCAGTACTACCTCCCTGTCCTGGGGAGTAGCTGGCAAGGCTGATTCGAGGTAACGGCGAGGGGGAGACGTCTCGAACTCCAGCTTGTATCCCTGAGATACCACTTGTAGAACCCAGAGATCCACCTGTGAGCGAACCCACTGGTCGCTGAAGTTCCGGAGACGGGCCCCCACCGCACCTGGCTCCACATGTGGAGCCCCAGCGTCATGCGGTGGACTTAGTGGAAGCAGGGGAGGATTTTTGTTCTTGGGAACTGGCTGTATGCTGCAGCTTTTTCCCTCTACCCCTGCCTCTGGGCAGAAAGGACGCGCCTCTAACCCGCTTGCCTTTCTGAGGCCGAAAGGACTGTACTTGATAATACGGTGCTTTCTTAGGCTGTGAGGGAACCTGAGGTAAAAAAGTCGACTTCCCAGCTGTTGCTGTGGATACGAGGTCCGAAAGACCGTCCCCAAACAATTCCCCACCCTTGTAAGGCAAAATTTCCATTGCCTTTTAGAAACAGCATCACCCGTCCACTGCCGAGTCCATAATACTCTCCTGGCAGAAATGGACATCGCATTAATTCTAGATGCCAGCCGGCAAATGTCCCTCTGTGCATCTCTAATATATAAGACTACGTCTTTAATATGCTCTATGGTTAGCAATATAGTGTCCCTGTCAAGGGAATCAATGTTAATGTTATCAGACAGGGAATCAGACCACGCTGCTGCAGCACTGCACATCCATGCTGAAGCAATAGCAGGTCTCAGTATAGTACCTGAGTGTGTATACACAGACTTCAGGATAGCCTCCTGCTTTCTATCTGCAGGCTCCTTTAAGGCGGCCATATCCTGAGACGGCAGTGCCACCTTTTTTGATAAGCGTGTGAGCGCCTTGTCCACATTAGGAGATGTCTCCCAGCGTAACCTATCCGTTGGCGGGAAAGGGTACGCCAGTAGTAACCGTTTAGAAATTACTAGTTTCTTATCTGGTGAACCCCACGCTTCTTCACACAATTCGTTTAACTCATCAGATGGGGGAAAAGTCACTGGCTGCTTTTTCTCCACAAACATAATACCCTTTTTTGTGGTAACCGGGTTAATGTCAGAAATGTGCAACACATTTTTCATTGCCGTAATCATGAATCGGATGGCCCTTGTGGATTGTATATTTGTCACATCCTCGTCGACACTGGAGTCAGACTCCGTGTCGACATCTGTGTCTGCCATCTGAGGTAGCGGGCGTTTTTGAGCCCCTGACGGCCTCTGAGATGCCTGGGCAGGCGCGGGCTGAGATGCCGGCTGTCCCAAAGCTGCGTCATCGAACCTTTTATGTAAGGAGTTGACACTGTCGGTTAATACCTTCCACATATCCATCCACTCAGGTGTCGGCCCCGCAGGGGGCGACATCACACTTATCGGCACCTGCTCCGCCTCCACGTAAGCGTCCTCATCAAACATGTCGACACAGCCGTACCGACACACCGCACACACACACACAGGGAATGCTCTGACTGAGGACAGGACCCCACAAAGTCCTTTGGGGAGACAGAGAGAGAGTATGCCAGCACACACCACAGCGCTATATAAACAGGGATTTACACTAACAAAAGTGAATTTTCCCTATAGCTGCTTAATATACTCAGTTTGCGCCTAAATTTAGTGCCCCCCCCCCTCTCTTTTTTACCCTTTGAGCCTGGAAACTGCAGGGGAGAGCCTGGGGAGCTGTCTTCCAGCGGAGCTGTGAAGAGAAAATGGCGCCGGTGTGCTGAGGGAGATAGCCCCGCCCCCTTCTCGGCGGACTTCTCCCGCTTTTTTATATACTTTTATGGCGGGGGATTATGCACATATACAGTTTATTAGACTGTATTATGTGCTTTTGCCATGTAAGGTACTCTAATTGCTGCCCAGGGCGCCCCCCTCCAGCGCCCTGCACCCATCAGTGACCGGAGTGTGTGGTGTGCATAGGGAGCAATGGCGCACAGCTGCAGTGCTGTGCGCTACCTTAATGAAGACCGAAGTCTTCAGCCGCCGATTTCCTCCGGTTTCTTCCGTCTTCTGGCTCTGCAAGGGGGACGGCGGCGCGGCGCGGCTCCGGACGATCGAGGTCGGGCCCTGTGTTCGATCCCTCCGGAGCTAATGGTGTCCAGTAGCCTAGAAGCACAAGCTAGCTGCAAGCAGGTAGGTTTGCTTCTCTCCCCTAAGTCCCACGTAGCAGTGAGTCTGTTGCCAGCAGATCTCACTGAAAATAAAAAACCTAACAAATACTTTCTTTTCTAGAAGCTCAGGAGAGCCCCTAGTGTGCAACCAGCTCGGGCCGGGCACAGATTCTAACTCTAACTGAGGTCTGGAGGAGGGGCATAGAGGGAGGAGCCAGTGCACACCAGATAGTACCTAATCTTTCTTTTAGAGTGCCCAGTCTCCTGCGGAGCCCGTCTATTCCCCATGGTCCTTACGGAGTACCCAGCATCCACTAGGACGTCAGAGAAATTAATGATTCCCTCTTAGTATGGACGAGAGTTCTTTTGGCTTTTTTGATTGACCGCATACTGTATCCACGTTCCTTCAGTCTGAGTGTTAGTTCTTGACTTCTTTTCTCAAAAACTTCATCATTGGAGCAATTTCGTTTGAGGCGTAAAAATTCTCCTTTCGGGATATTCGTTGTGGTCGGAGAGAAATGCGAGCTAGTTTGATGTAGTAGGGTGTTGGTGGCTGTACTTTTTCTGTAAATTTCTGTGGAGATCATGTTGTTCCTGTCTCTGTAGATTCGGAGATCCAAAAATTATATGCTGTCCCTGTCATATACACAAGTAAAAGTGAGGTTGAGGGTATTGTTATTCAGTTTCTCGATGAATTCCAAGAGTTCATCCTGTGTGCCATCCCATATGATGAGGATGTCATCGATGTAACGTGTCCAAAGTGTTATATGTTTGGTATGTTCTTCTTGGTCATCTGAGAAACGAATTCCCTCTCCCACCAACCCAGGAAGAGGTTGGCGTAAGTGGGGGCACAAGCTGCCCCCATCGCTGTCCACCTTACCTGGGTGTAGAAGGGGTTGTTGAAAGTAAAGTAATTTTTATTCAGTACAAAATGAAGTAATTGTATTAGAAATTGATGAAAATCATCCATCCCCTTCATCCTCAAGAAATGCTCAACTGCCTTGATGCCCAGATCATGTTGTATGGATGTAAACAATGCCTCAACATCGAGGCTGACGAGTAAATGTGTGTCTTCTAGTTGTATATCATGGATTTTCTTAAGGACATCAGTCGTGTCCCTCGTGTATGATGGAAGTTCTAACACATGATCTCTAAGGTGTGTGTCCAGAAAGATGCAGGCCCTTTCAAGAAGGCCACCATTGCCTGAGACAATTGGTCTGCCTGGGGGGTCTCTGAGGTTCTTATGTACCTTTGGTAAAACGTCGGTACTCGAGGATTGTTGACAGAAAAATAATCATGTTCTGATTTGGTGATGATGCCTTTTTGATAGGCCTTATCTATGATATTCATATATAATCTTGTATAATTTTCTGTTGGGTCAAAGAAACTCTTCTGGTAACATGATCGGTCATCCAGTTGTATCTTGGCTTGTTGTAGATATTGGTCTGTTGGCCAGATTACTACATTTCCACCTTTGTCTGACGGTTTCAGAACTATGTCAGTCCAGGATTTAATCTCCCGGAGTGCTTTACGTTCATTGATTGTGAGATTACCTGTAGATCAGCGATGTTTCCTGTTTAAGTATAATTTGTCTAAGTCCCGAGATACCAGATTCGTAAATACTTTGACCTCTGGACATGTGGTGTCTTTTGGGAAAAAGGTTGATTTTTTCTTTAACATAGCTCTTTTGCTGTGTGCTGAAGATGTTGGTTCAGTGGATCCTGCAAGTTCTTCTAGTGTCATCAGGGCATCCCTCTCTTGTGATGAGAGGTTTCCAAGATCAAAGGTTGACTCTGGTGATTCTGTATTTCCGGAGAAAAATTTGGCCAGTAAAAGTTTACGTCCAAATAGTTGTAAATTAACTTGCCACTGAAATCTGTTAAGTTTTTTAGTTGGTGAAAATGTTAGACCCTTTGCCAAGACTGTCTTTTGTTCCACTGTCAGGATATGATTTGATAGGTTAATTATTTTGAATTTATTGTGATCTCAGATCAATTCTGGTTTCTGCGACTGGGATATCGGTTTGGGGACGGTGAGCCCCATTTTTCCCTGCCTCTTCTTCTTACTGCGTCGCGTTTTTCTTTTCCTTTTGTTGGATGGCCTCGTGATCCCCTGGTTTGTTCTAAAAAAAACAGTCAATGAGTTTCTGTCCAATCTTGATGCTGAGGTATTTCTGCGGTCATAAGTATAGCTTTCGTTCTCATCCGTACTAGATAGATCCACCTCCGATGAGGAGGGAGTATTTGGATGTCCCACGGATCGTTCCTTTCTAATCGGTCTGGTCCAATGGAAAATTTTATGATTGACAAAGTCCCTCTTGTCCCTTAGGAATTTGTTCTTCTTTCTGTCAATTATAGTTTGTTCATATATTTTGAGTTCTTTCTTAATTTTCTCAAAATTACTTTGAAATCTTAAGTCTTGTTCCCAAGGTTCTAGGTTTTTGGCTATTCTATCAATTTCTTTGGTACAATCATCCAGGACAAGATTGTTGTGTTTAATCAGAATGTTAATTAACTCATATGAGCATTTTAATAATGCAGTCTCCCATTCCTGTCGGAAATTGTCGGTAAATAATTCAAATGCCGGAAAGAGTTTCGGCCTGAGGCCTCTGGGTACAATTTTTTGTTTTTGATAATTCTCCAAGCTTGTTAAGTCCCAATTGGTACGAGTTTGTCGTTGTAGGATATACTTTAGTTTTGAAACCTCCTCTTCCCAATTTGGGTCTGGGTCACTGGTATTATCCCCGGTTGGAAAAATGTTTTCTAAATCATCTGTTCTGCGCTTTGCACTCAATTCAGTTTTCAAATTGAAAATGGTCATAGTATGGCAGTGGAGATAGTAAGTATATCTCTAAGTAGATCTTGATTCATGCTAGATTGAGAGCTGAGATAGACCTCAGTATGATCAACTTGCTAAGAGAATGTAAAATCTGCACAGAATACAATATTAGTAGCGTTTGTATTAATTTAGTTATTTGTTAAACCAACATAATGCTTACTACATAATGTCAGGTTCGGTCTGGTTTGTGTCCCCGGAGGGGGCGCTAGTGGGTCAGTGGAGGTAGGATGGAAGAAGTGAGGATACTGGATTGGATTCCTGCGCATGTGCACAATGTTGTTTATTAAGCAGAAAGATAAAACAATATGGCAGCAGGAATACTTGGAGAAATAAACAATAATAAATGCAATGGGTATGATGCAGCGTGGAAGCTGAGAGTCTATGGCAAAACAGTGAGAGTCTATGGCAATACAGTGAGAGTCTATGGCAATATGCTGGTATGGGAACCAGAGATGATAAACACGTGGAGCCAGCAGAGGTGATGATAATGGTAGCAAACCTGGTAGCAGATGAAGAAGACTTGATGCAGGGTTCACAGTGCTATTGGAAAGCACAGGCAGCTTGCAAGCTGATTCACAGGTGAGGTGATGAGCTGCACCTGGAGATGGAGTCTCTACAGCTGAGACTGAAGCACACTGTGTTGGAGATTGGTGTGAAGCCTGTAAATGAATGCAGGAATTGCTGATGCTTGTAGTTCCACGGAGCTGTAGTAGGATAACCAGGAACACGGAGTAACAAGCAGGTAACCAGGAACACGGGGATCTGGAGACTGGAACACAGGAACTTACACACTGAATGAAGCAGGAGAGCTGGAGTGGTTGCTGGAACTTGTAGTTCCACAGGAACACAGGAACTTGCACACTGAATGTCGCAGGAGAGCTGGAGGGGTTGCTGGAACTTGTAGTTCCACAGGAACACAGGAACAACTGGAACAACTGGGAACTGGAACAGCTGGGACCTGTTGTTCCACAGGTCTAATACACAAGGAAATCTCTGTAGACAGAGGATTGCAAACAGGAGCCGCCTGTTCACGGGATGTGACGTGTTGTCCAAGGCGATGTGAGAGAGCCACAAACTGGAAGTTATACCACCTGCCCAGCAGTGATTGGACACAAACTGCAGGCGGAGATACTAGCTGGATTGGGTGTCCAGATCAGCTGTGAGTTAGTTGAAGCACTATGTACTCCAGGCTGCAGAGGACTGAAAACGAGAACTGGAACAGAACTGAACTGCTGGAACCTATATAGTTCCACAGCAGTGATGTGATGGAAAATGCAGATTCCTGACACATAACAAATAAATTCAGCAATGGGTTGGTGGTGCTCCCGGAAAATAGTTCTGTAAACTATAAGGAAAATGTGGTCTTAAGTAAGAGCAAAAGACAAAAGCAGCTATATGCCTTTTCCAGGGCACACTTTGATAAATTATAAGAAAATTATGAATTCTGAAAATATGAGTATATTAATACTTAACTTTTATTGAGATATACTTAAAATGAAAGGGAGAAGGCAAATATAGATAAATAATTGCTACAATTTTTGGGCGATAAAAATTAGATGGGCGAAAATAAGAATTTACTTACCGATAATTCTATTTCTCGTAGTCCGTAGTGGATGCTGGGGACTCCGTCAGGACCATGGGGAATAGCGGCTCCGCAGGAGACAGGGCACAAAAGTAAAAGCTTTAGGATCAGGTGGTGTGCACTGGCTCCTCCCCCCATGACCCTCCTCCAAGCCTCAGTTAGGATACTGTGCCCGGACGAGCGTACACAATAAGGAAGGATTTTTGAATCCCGGGTAAGACTCATACCAGCCACACCAATCATACTGTACTACCTGTGATCTGAACCCAGTTAACAGCATGATAACAGCGGAGCCTCTGAAAAGATGGCTCACAACAATAATAACCCGATTTTTGTAACAATAACTATATACAAGTATTGCAGACAATCCGCACTTGGGATGGGCGCCCAGCATCCACTACGGACTACGAGAAATAGAATTATCGGTAAGTAAATTCTTATTTTCTCTGACGTCCTAGTGGATGCTGGGGACTCCGTCAGGACCATGGGGATTATACCAAAGCTCCCAAACGGGCGGGAGAGTGCGGATGACTCTGCAGCACCGAATGAGAGAACTCCAGGTCCTCCTCAGTCAAGGTGTGCCCCTGACCAAGTAGCAGCTCGGCAAAGTTGTAAAGCCGAGACCCCTCGGGCAGCCGCCCAAGATGAGCCCACCTTCCTTGTGGAATGGGCATTTACATATTTTGGCTGTGGCAGGCCTGCCACAGAATGTGCAAGCTGAATTGTACTACACATCCAACCAGCAATCGTCTGCTTAGAAGCAAGAGCACCCAGTTTGTTGGGTGCATACAGGATAACAGCAAGTCAGTTTTCCTGACTCCAGCCGTCCTGGAAACCTATATTTTCAGGGCCCTGACAACATCTAGCAACTTGGAGTCCTCCAAGTCCCTAGTAGCCGCAGGTACCACAATAAGCTGGTTCAGGTGAAACGCTGACACCACCTTAGGGAGAAACTGGGGACGAGTCCGCAGCTCTGCCCTGTCCGAATGGACAATCAGATATGGTCTTTTTCTGAGACAAAGCCGCCAATTCTGACACTCGCCTGGCCGAGGCCAGGGCTAACATCATGGTCACTTTCCATGTGAGATATTTCAAATCCACAGATTTGAGCGGTTTAAACCAATGTGATTTGAGGAATCCCAGAACTACGTTGAGATCCCACAGTGCCACAGGATGCACAAAAGGGGGTTGTATATGCAGTACTCCCTTGACAAACTTCTGGACTTCAGGAACTGAAGCCAATTCTTTCTGGAAGAAAACCAACAAGGCCGAAATTTGAACCTTAATGGACCCCAATTTGAGGCCCATAGACACTCCTGTTTGCAGGAAATGCAGGAATCGACCGAGTTGAAATTTCTTCGTGGGGCCTTCCTGGCCTCACACCACGCAACATATTTTCGCCACATGTGGTGATAATGTTGTGCGGTCACCTCCTTCCTGGCTTTGACCAGGGTAGGAATGACCTCTTCCGGAATGCCTTTTTCCCTTAGGATCCGGCGTTCAACCGCCATGCCGTCAAACGCAGCGGCGGTAAGTCTTGGAACAGACATGGTACTTGCTGAAGCAAGTCCCTTCTTAGCGGCAGAGGCCATGAGTCCTCTGTGAGCATCTCTTGAAGTTCCGGGTACCAAGTCCTTCTTGGCCAATCCGGAGCCACGAGTATAGTTCTTACTCCTCTACGTCTTATAATTCTCAGTACCTTGGGTATGAGAAGCAGAGGAGGGAACACATACACCGACTGGTACACCCACGGTGTTACCAGAACGTCCACAGCTATTGCCTGAGGGTCTCTTGACCTGGCGCAATACCTGTCCAGTTTTTTGTTCGGGCGGGACGCCATCATGTCCACCTTTGGCCTTACCCAACGGTTCACAATCATGTGGAAGACTTCCCGATGAAGTTCCCACTCTCCCGGGTGGAGGTCGTGCCTGCTGAGGAAGTCTGCTTCCAAGTTGTCCACTCCCGGAATGAACACTGCTGACAGTGCTCTCACATGATTTTCCGCCCAGCGAAGAATCCTTGCAATTTCTGCCATTGCCCTCCTGCTTCTTGTGCCGCCCTGTCTGTTTACGTGGGCGACTGCCGTGATGTTGTCCTACTGGATCAATACCGGCTGACCTTGAAGCAGAGGTCTTGCTAAGCTTAGAGCATTGTAAATTGCCCTTAGCTCCAGTATATTTATGTGGAGAGAAGTCTCCAGACTTGATCACACTCCCTGGAAATTTTTTCCTTGTGTGACTGCTCCCCAGCCTCTCAGGCTGGCATCCATAGTCACCAGGACCCAGTCCTGAATGCCGAATCTGCGGCCCTTTAGTAGATGAGCACTCTGCAGCCACCGCAGAAGAAACACCCTTGTCCTTGGAGACAGGGTTATCCGCTGATGCATCTGAAGCTGCGATCCGGACCATTTTTCCAGCAGATCCCACTGAAAAATTCTTGCGTGAAATCTGCCGAATGGAATCGCTTCGTAAGAAGCCACCATTTTCCCAGGACCCTTGTGCAATGATGCACTGACACTTTTCCTGGTTTTACGAGGTTCCTGACTAGCTCGGATAACTCCCTGGCTTTCTTCTCCGGGAGAAACACCCTTTTCTGGACTGTGTCCAGAATCATCCCTAGGAACAGCAGACGTGTCGTCGGAAACAGCTGCGATTTTGGAATATTTAGAATCCACCCGTGCTGTCGTAGAACTACTTGAGATAGTGCTACTCCGACCTCCAACTGTTCTCTGGACCTTGCCCTTATCAGGAGATCGTCCATTTTCTTTGAAGAAGAGTCATCATTTCGGCCATTACCTTGGTAAAGACCCGGGGTGCCGTGGACAATCCAACCGGCAGCGTCTGAAACTGATAGTGACAGTTCTGTACCACGAACCTGAGGTACCCTTGGTGAGAAGGGCAAATTTGGACATGGAGGTAAGCATCCCTGATGTCCAGGGACACCATATAGTCCCCTTCTTCCCGGTTCGCTATCACTGCTCTGAGTGACTCCATCTTGATTTGAACCCTTGTATGTAAGTGTTCAAATATTTCAGATTTAGAATAGGTCTCACCGAGCCATCTGACTTCAGTACCACAATATAGTGTGGAATAATACCCCTTTCCTTGTTGTAGGAGGGGTACTCTTATTATCACCTGCTGGGAATACAGCTTGTGAATTGTTTTCAATACTGCCTCCCTGTCGGAGGGAGACGTTGGTAAAACAGACTTCAGGAACCTGCGAGGGGGAGACGTCTCGAATTTCCAATCTGTACCCCTGGGATACTACTTGTAGGATCCAGGGGTCCACTTGCGAGTGAGCCCACTGCGTGCTGAAATTCTTGAGACGACCCCCCCACCGCACCTGAGTCCGCTTGTACAGCCCCAGCGTCCTGCTGAGGACTTGGCAGAAGCGGTGGAGGGCTTCTGTTCCTGGGAATGGGCTGCCTGCTGCAGTCTTCTTCCCTTTCCTCTATCCCTGGGCAGATATGACTGGCCTTTTGCCCGCTTGCCCTTATGGGGACGAAAGGACTGAGGCTGAAAAGACGGTGTCTTTTCTTGCTGAGATGTGACTTGGGGTAAAAAAGGTGGATTTTCCAGCTGTTGCCGTGGCCACCAGGTCCGATGGACCGACCCCAAATAACTCCTCCCCTTTATACGGCAATACTTCCATTTGCCGTTTGGAATCTGCATCACCTGACCACTGTCGTGTCCATAAACATCTTCTGGCAGATATGGACATCGCACTTACTCTTGATGCCAGAGTGCAAATATCCCTCTGTGCATCTCGCATATATAGAAATGCATCCTTTAAATGCACTATATTCAATAAAATACTGTCCCTGTCAAGGGTATCAATATTTTCAGTCAGGGAATCCGACCAAGCCACCCCAGCGCTGCACATCCAGGCTGAGGCGATCGCTGGTCGCAGTATAACACCAGTATGTGTGTATATACTTTTTAGGATATTTTTCAGCCTCCTATCAGTTGGCTCCTTGAGGGCGGCCGTATCTGGAGACGGTAACGCCACTTGTTTTGATAAGCGTGTGAGCGCCTTATCCACCCTAGGGGGTGTTTTCCAACGCGCCCTAACTTCTGGCGGGAAAGGGTATACCGCCAATAATTTTCTATCGGGGGAAACCCACGCATCATCACACACTTCATTTAATTTATCTGATTCAGGAAAAACTACAGGTAGTTTTTTCACACTCCACATAATACCCTTTTTTGTGGTACTTGTAGTATCAGAAATATGTAACACCTCCTCCATTGCCCTTAACATGTAACGTGTGGCCCTAAAGGAAAATACGTTTGTTTCTTCACCGTCGACACTGGAGTCAGTGTCCGTGTCTGTGTCGACCGACTGAGGTAAATGGGCGTTTTAAAGCCCCTGACGGTGTTTTAGACGCCTGGACAGGTACTATTTTGTTTGCCGGCCGTCTCATGTCGTCAACCGACCTTGCAGCGTGTTGACATTATCACGTAATTCCTTAAATAAGCCATCCATTCCGGTGTCGACTCCCTAGAGAGTGACATCACCATTACAGGCAATTGCTCCGCCTCCTCACCAACATCGTCCTCATACATGTCGACACACACGTACCGACACACAGCACACACACAGGGAATGCTCTGATAGAGGACAGGACCCCACTAGCCCTTTGGGGAGACAGAGGGAGAGTTTGCCAGCACACACCAAAAACGCTATAATTATACAGGGACAACCTTTATATAAGTGTTTTTCCCTTATAGCATTTTAATATATATATATATACATATCGCCAAATCAGTGCCCCCCCTCTCTGTTTTAACCCTGTTTCTGTAGTGCAGTGCAGGGGAGAGCCTGGGAGCCTTCCCACCAGCATTTCTGTGAGGGAAAATGGCGCTGTGTGCTGAGGAGAATAGGCCCCGCCCCCTTTTCGGCGGGCTTCTTCTCCCGTTTTTCTGAGACCTGGCAGGGGTTAAATACATCCATATAGCCCCCAGGGGCTATATGTGATGTATTTTTAGCCAGAATAAGGTACTATCATTGCTGCCCAGGGCGCCCCCCCCAGCGCCCTGCACCCTCAGTGACCGCTGCTATGAAGTGTGCTGACAACAATGGCGCACAGCTGCAGTGCTGTGCGCTACCTTATGAAGACTGAAAAGTCTTCTGCCGCCGGTTTCTGGACCTCTTCACTTTTCGGCATCTGCAAGGGGGTCGGCGGCGCGGCTCCGGGACGAACCCCAGGGTGAGACCTGTGTTCCGACTCCCTCTGGAGCTAATGGTGTCCAGTAGCCTAAGAAGCCAATCCATCCTGCACGCAGGTGAGTTCACTTCTTCTCCCCTAAGTCCCTCGTAGCAGTGAGCCTGTTGCCAGCAGGACTCACTGAAAATAAAAAACCTAACAAAACTTTTACTCTAAGCAGCTCTTTAGGAGAGCCACCTAGATTGCACCCTTCTCGGCCGGGCACAAAAATCTAACTGGAGGAGGGTCATAGGGGGAGGAGCCAGTGCACACCACCTGATCCTAAAGCTTTTACTTTTGTGCCCTGTCTCCTGCGGAGCCGCTATTCCCCATGGTCCTGACGGAGTCCCCAGCATCCACTAGGACGTCAGAGAAAATATGTTTATTCCCTTGATAATCCAAAAATTACTTTAATTTTAAATTGAAAAAATCTTTGTGGGAGTAAACTAGCTCCATTAGGTTCAGCTATCAAATGTCAGAATATCAAGATTAAATATAGGTGGAGATTCGATGCCTGGGTCTGCACAGAAAGCTGGAAAAACTCAAATGATGTGAGAGTAAAATACCTACGGTACCTAGTATTCTCTGGTGGTCTCCCAACCGGGTACTGACCAGGCCCTGCAGTGTATGGCTTCCAAGATCAGACGAGGTTGGGCATACTCAGTGCGGTTTGACCGTAGGTGAGTAAATCTCCAGCATGTGCAATCAATTCCAGTGTACAGTTACTCCAGGCAAATCATATGGATATGATAATCTGACAAGGATTAATCCCCTGAATGAGATATAAATGATTCTGTGCAATGAAAAAATACACCGTATTGGTGTTTGTTGCCCCAATCTGACACCTATTGTTATATCACATTTAAGCAAAGAACAAAAATATTCTTGAAACATATATTGAATGTTCCTGTGGCTGGATATCACAAAAAAATAATAAATCCTAGAGATTCAGATTTTATAGGGGGAGGCCGTGTTTTTGGGTATACAAATCACTATCACCATCGTATTCTAATGGTTGTAATACTGAATAAGAAAGTAAGACAAAAAATATGAAAATCCAACAGGGATTGCTCCCCTGAACTGGATATATACAAATCAGTGCAGTGAAAAACATACAGTATTCTAATAGATGTCTGTTTCCCCAATCTGAAACTCCTATTGATATATCATTTTTAGGCAAAAAACCAACAATCTTAGACATATGCTGAATGTTCATATAGCTAGATATCACAACATATACATACTATACATTCAGACTACATAGGGGGAAGCCGTTTTTCCAGATAAGCAAATGGTGTTTGTTGCACTGAATATCAAAAATTAAATCAAAAGGAAAAAAGAAAACAGACACCCTTATACTAGGCACCTAAAATATTCACAGCTAATGCTGTTGATTATCTAAATAAAAGATGAATGCTACCTCCCACTGTGCCCCTGAAATTTTTGGACAAAGTGGAGGAATAGTTAGGATGTGCCTAGATAGGAATCCCCCCTGGTGGAAGTTGAAAAAAATGCCTCACTAACGAGTGCGGCTCAAACCTTAGTGCCTGCATGCATTGGTGGGCAGTGTGAGGCCTGGAGTGTCCCGCAGTTGTAGGTGGAGGTTTCCAGCCAGGGATAGGGGATGCTGAACTTGGAGCTGTGGAGCCGATGTCTGCGGTCCGAGCGACCGGAAGTTCGGACACCGGGACCGGAAGTGACGTACGTTTCGCTCTGGGAGCTTGATCACCTGATCGCCTGCTCCCAGAGCTCACAGCCGCCTTACTTAAGCTGAGGACCAGCCTACCAGACACAGAGGTGTGTGTGGAGGCGGACCAGTTGAGACTGGTGTCATGCTGAGAACGGCCTCCTGCTTTGTTTATAAAATCATGTGCAGGGGATGTTCAAAGTTAGAAGTAATGAATTGTTTGTATACATACATATAGTTTTTTATTTAATTTCATTTATGGATTGTCAAATGCGCTTGGAGAATTATGTGATTAAGGAGGGGTCTGGAAGGAAATTAATAATAATCATATTGAGGAACTGCTGGGATAGTGCTAAAATCCATTTAAACATGGATCAGAAAAAATAAGAATTTACTCACCGGTAATTCAATTTCTCGTAGTCCGTAGTGGATGCTGGGAACTTCATAAGGACCATGGGGAATAGACGGGCTCCGCGGGAGACTGGGCACTCTAAGAAAAGAATTAGGACTACTGGTGTGCACTGGCTCCTCCCTCTATGCCCCTCCTCCAGACCTCAGTTAGGGAAACTGTGCCCGGGAAGAGCTGACACAATAAGGAAAGGATTTGGAATCCCGGGTAAGACTCATACCAGCCACACCAATCACACCGTACAACTCGTGATAACTATACCCAGTTAACAGTATGAATAACAACTGAGCCTCACTGAACAGATGGCTCATAACAATAACCCTTTAGTTAGGCAATAACTATATACAAGTATTGCAGACAATCCGCACTTGGGATGGGCGCCCAGCATCCACTACGGACTACGAGAAATAGAATTACCGGTGAGTAAATTCTTATTTTCTCTGACGTCCTAGTGGATGCTGGGAACTCCGTAAGGACCATGGGGATTATACCAAAGCTCCCAAACGGGCGGGAGAGTGCGGATGACTCTGCAGCACCGAATGAGCAAACTCAAGGTCCTCCTTAGCCAGGGTATCAAACTTGTAGAATTTTGCAAACGTGTTTGAACCCGACCAGGTAGCAGCTTGGCAAAGTTGTAAAGCCGAGACCCCTCGGGCAGCCGCCCAAGAAGAGCCCACCTTCCTCGTGGAATGGGCTTTGACTGTTTTAGGATGCGGCAGTCCAGCCGCAGAATGTGCAAGTTGAATCGTGGAGCAGATCCAGCGAGCAATTGTCTGCTTAGAAGCAGGAGCACCCAGCTTGTTGGGTGCATGCAGGATAAACAGCGAGTCAGTCTTTCTGACTCTAGCCGTCCTGGAAACATAGATTTTCAGGGCCCGGCCTACATCCAGCAACTTGGAGGCCTCCAAGTCCCTAGTAGCCGCAGGCACCACAATAGGTTGGTTCAAATGA
Organism: Pseudophryne corroboree; assembly: GCF_028390025.1. Taxonomy (NCBI): domain Eukaryota; kingdom Metazoa; phylum Chordata; class Amphibia; order Anura; family Myobatrachidae; genus Pseudophryne; species Pseudophryne corroboree. The sequence goes on from NC_086444.1 coordinate 752,040,454, forward strand.
AACGCTGATACCACCTTAGGGAGGAATTGGGGACGCGTCCTCAATTCTGCTCTGTCCATATGGAAGATCAGATAGGGGCTTTTACAGGACAAAGCCGCCAATTCTGACACCCGCCTAGCCGAAGCCAAGGCCAAAAGCATGACCACTTTCCACGTGAGATATTTTAATTCCACGGTCTGAAGTGGCTCAAACCAATGCGATTTTAGGAAATCCAACACAACGTTGAGATCCCAAGGTGCCACCGGGGGCACAAAAGGGGGCTGAATGTGCAGCACTCCCTTAACAAACGTCTGAACTTCAGGCAGTGAAGCCAGTTCTTTTTGAAAGAAAATAGACAGGGACGAAATCTGGACTTTAATGGAACCCAATTTTAGGCCCATAGTCAGTCCTGACTGTAGGAAGTGCAGAAAACGACCCAGCTGAAATTCTTCTGTGGGGGCCTTCATAGCCTCACACCAAGCAACATATTTTCGCCATATGCGGTGATAATGCTTTGCTGTCACATCTTTCCTAGCTTTTATCAGCGTAGGAATGACTTCAACCGGAATGCCCTATTCCATCAGGATCCGGCGTTCAACCGCAATGCCGTCAAACGCAGCCGCGGTATGTCTTCGAACAGACAGGGCCCCTGCTGTAGCAGGTCCTGTCTGAGAGGCAGAGGCCAAGGGTCCTCTAAGATCATTTCTTGCAGTTCCGGGTACCAAGTCCGTCTTGGCCAATCCGGAACGATGAGTATAGTTCTTACTCCTCTCTTTCTTATTATCCTCAGCACCTTTGGTATGAGAGGAAGAGGAGGGAACACATAAACCGACTGGTACACCCACGGTGTCACTAGAGCGTCCACAGCTATTGCTTGAGGGTCCCTTGACCTGGCGCAATATCTTTTTAGCTTTTTGTTTAGGATGCCATCATGTCCACCTGTGGTCTTTCCCAACGGTTGACAATCAGTTGGAAGACTTCTGGATGAAGTCCCCACTCTCCCGGGTGGAGGTCGTGCCTGCTGAGGAAGTCTGCTTCCCAGTTGTCGACTCCCGGAATAAACACTGCTGACAGTGCTATCACGTGATTTTCCGCCCATCGGAGAATCCTTGTGGCTTCTGCCATCGCCATCCTGCTTCTTGTGCCGCCCTGTCTGTTTACATGGGCGACCGCCGTGATGTTGTCTGACTGAATCAGCACCGGCTGATTTTGAAGCAGGGGTCTTGCCTGACTTAGGGCATTGTAAATGGCCCTTAGTTCCAGAATATTTATGTGTAGGGAAGCCTCCTGACTCGACCATTGTCCTTGGAAGTTTCTTCTCTGAGTGACTGCCCCCCAACCTCGGAGGCTTGCATCCGTGGTCACCAGGACCCAGTCCTGTATGCCGAATCTGCGGCCCTCTAGAAGATGAGCACTCTGCAGCCACCACAGCAGAGACACCCTGGCCCTCGGGGACAGGGTGATTAGCCGATGCATCTGAAGATGCGATCCGGACCATTTGTCTAACAGATCCCACTGAAAGATCCTTGCATGGAATCTGCCGAATGGAATTGCCTCGTAAGAAGCTACCATCTTTCCCAGGACTCGCGTGCAGTGATGCACCGACACCTGTTTTGGTTTTAGGAGGTCTCTGACCAGAGATGACAACTCCTTGGCCTTCTCCTCCGGGAGAAAGACCTTTTTCTGTTCTGTGTCCAGAATCATACCCAGGAACAGCAGACGCGTCGTAGGAACCAGCTGCGACTTCGGAATATTCAGAATCCAGCCGTGCTGTTGTAGCACTTCCTGAGATAGTGCTACTCCGACCAACAACTGCTCCATGGACCTCGCCTTTATAAGGAGATCGTCCAAGTATGGGATAATTACAACTACCTTCTTTCGAAGGAGTATCATCATTTCGGGCATTACTTTGGTAAATACCCTCGGTGCCGTGGACAGACCAAACGGCAACGTCTGGAATTGGTAAAGGCAGTCTTGTACCACAAAACGGAGGTACACCTGGTGAGGTGGGTAAATGGGGACATGCAGGTAAGCATCCTTGATGTCCAGTGATACCATGTAATCCCCATCTTCCAGGCTTGCAATAACCGCCCTGAGCGATTCCATTTTGAACTTGAACTTCCTTATATAAGTGTTCAAGGATATCAAATTTAGAATGGGTCTCACCGAACCGTCTGGTTTCGGTACCACAAACATTGTGGAATAGTAACCCCTTCCCTGTTGAAGGAGGGGAACTTTTATTATCACCTGCTGGAGGTACAGCTTGTGAATTGCCGCCAGTACTACCTCCCTGTCCTGGGGAGTGGCTGGCAAGGCCGATTTGAGGTAACGGCGAGGGGGAGACGTCTCGAATTCCAGCTTGTATCCCTGAGATACCACTTGTAGAACCCAGGGATCCACCTGTGAGCGAACCCACTGGTCGCTGAAGTTCCGGAGACGGGCCCCCACCGCACCTGGTTCCACCAGTGGAGCCCCAGCGTCATGCGGAGGATTTAGTGGAAGCAGGGGAGGAACTGGCTGTATGGTGCAGCTTTTTCCCTCTACCCCTGCCTCTGGGCAGAAAGGACGCGCCTCTAACCCGCTTGCCTTTATGGGGCCGAAAGGACTGTACCTGATAATACGGTGCTTTCTTAGGCTGTGAGGGAACCTGAGGTAAAAATGTCGACTTCCCAGCTGTTGCTGTGGAAACGAGGTCCGAGAGACCATCCCCAAACAATTCCTCACCCTTGTAAGGCAAAACCTCCATGTGCCTTTTAGAATCCGCATCACCTGTCCACTGCCGAGTCCATAATACTCTCCTGGCAGAGATGGACATTGCATTTATTCTAGATGCCAGCCGGCAAATATCCCTCTGTGCATCTCTCATAGATAAGACTACGTCCTTAATATGCTCTATGGTTAGCAATATAGCGTCCCTGTCAAGGGAATCAATGTTATCAGACAGGGAATCAGACCACGCTGCTGCAGCACTGCACATCCATGCTGAAGCAATAGCAGGTCTCAGTATAGTACCTGAGTGTGTATACACAGACTTCAGGATAGCCTCCTGCTTTCTATCCGCAGGCTCCTTTAAGGCGGCCGTATCCTGAGACGGCAGTGCCACCTTTTTTGACAAGCGTGTGAGCGCTTTATCCACCCTCGGGGAAGTCTCTAAGCGTAACCTGTCCTCTGGCGGGAAGGGGTACGTCATCAGTAACTTTTTAGAAATCACTAGTTTCTTATCGGGGGAAGCCCACGCTTCTTCACACACTTCATTCAACTCATCTGATGGGGGAAAAACCACCGGTTGCTTTTTCTCCCCAAACATAATACCCTTTTTAGTGGTACCTGGGTTAATGGCAGAAATGTGCAACACATTTTTTATTGCCGTAATCATGCAACGGATGCCCCTTGTGGATTGTGTATATGTCTCATCCTCGTCGACACTGGAGTCAGACTCCGTGTCGACATCTGTGTTTGCCATCTGAGGTAGCGGGCGTTTTTGAGCCCCTGATGGCTTTTGAGACGCCTGGGCAGGCACTGGCTGAGAAGCCGGCTGTCCCACGGCTGTTACGTCATCCAGCCTTTTATGTAAGGAGTTGACACTGTCGGTTAATACCTTCCACATATCCATCCACTCTGGTGTCGACCCCGCAGGGGGTGACATCACATTTATCGGCACCTGCTCCGCCTCCACATAAGCCTCCTCATCAAACATGTCGACACAGCCGTACCGACACACCGCACATACACAGGGAATGCTCTGACTGAGGACAGGACCCCACTAAGTCCTTTGGGGAGACAGAGAGAGAGAGTATGCCAGCACACACCACAGCGCTATATAACACAGGGATATTACACTACACAAAGTGATTTTTCCCTATAGCAGCTATAATGCACAGTATTGCGCCTAAATTTAGTGCCCCCCCTCTCTTTTTTACCCTATTGAGCCTGGAAACTGCAGGGGAGAGCCTGGGGAGCGTCCTTCCAGCGGAGCTGTGAAGAGAAAATGGCGCCAGTGTGCTGAGGGAGATAGCCCCGCCCCTTTTTCGGCTGGCTTCTCCCGCTCTTTATATTAATATTATGGCAGGGGATTTTACACATATATAGTGTATTAGACTATATTATGTGTATTTTTGCCATTTTTAAGGTAATCTAATTGCAGCCCAGGGCGCCCCCCCCCCCACAGCGCCCTGCACCCATCAGTGACCGGAGTATGTGGTGTGCATGGGGAGCAATGGCGCACAGCTGCAGTGCTGTGCGCTACCTTAATGAAGACTGGAGTCTTCAGCCGCCGATTTTCTCCTCGGATCTTCCGTCTTCTGGCTCTGCAAGGGGGACGGCGGCACGGCTCCGGGACCGGACGACCGAGGCTGGGCCTGTGTTCGATCCCTCTGGAGCTAATGGTGTCCAGTAGCCTAGAAGCCCAAGCTAGCTGCAAGCAGGTAGGTTCGCTTCTCTCCCCTAAGTCCCTCGTAGCAGTGAGTCTGTTGCCAGCAGATCTCACTGAAAATAAAAAACCTAATAAATACTTTCTTTACTAGGAGCTCAGGAGAGCCCCTAGTGTGCAACCAGCTCGAGCCGGGCACAGATTCTAACTGAGGTCTGGAGGAGGGGCATAGAGGGAGGAGCCAGTGCACACCAGTAGTCCTAATTCTTTTCTTAGAGTGCCCAGTCTCCTGCGGAGCCCGTCTATTCCCCATGGTCCTTACGGAGTTCCCAGCATCCACTAGGACGTCAGAGAAATAAATAAAAAAATAAAATAATAAAAAATATAAAATTAACAATTTTTTTTATATGGGATATCTTGTTGCTATTACTTTTAATACGTGGTCTTTATTTATACCAGACCAGATATTGATTTAGATTAATGAATTACTAATAATGTGTAGATTGGTGTGTGGGAAATGACTGTGAGTGGGCAGAAAATAGTGAAAAGGTAAAGCCTGTGATGTTTGGAAGTAGTCAGGAATGTGGTAATTGGAAGTAATAGTGATCTTGATATGGATTGTTGAATAAAGGGACAGGGATGTGACTGGGGGAAAAATTATGAAGGGGGGAGGGGGGGGGTTGTGTTTGATGGGTGGGGGGGGGGGGGGGTTCGGAAAGGTGGGGGTGGTGAGCATGTGTAAGAATACCTGGGAATGATGTGTGTATAGATGAGGAGGATGGAGAGTTATGTGTGTAGGGAAAAAAGGGGGGGGGGGGGGGGGGAGTAAGTAAAATCTGTCAGAAGGACACAGAGAAGATTTGCCAGTTCACAACTCAGCGCTAATGATAAAATCCCTGTATAATATATAATGTCCACAGAGACCTGTAGCGCTTTTATAATGCCAAATTAACAATACAGCACCAATTTACTGTGCCCCCCCCTTATTTGCTCCCTGATACTTGATTCAGAAGTGGAGGAGGACCAGCGTTTTCTTCCCCTGCAGCTTGCTTGGAGAAAATGGCGCTGAGCAGTGTGCTGGCTGACTGAGGAGGAAGCCCCTCCCCCTGCAATGGCGCGTTTCCCCTCAGACTTATTCACTGAAATATTTATACTGGCGGGGGTGTAGGCTTGTGCCACGGCCCAATATGCTACTTTTTGCCAGGTAGAGTAGGTTTTCATGCTGCCCAGGGCGCCCCCTTCCCCCCCCCCCCCGCACTCTGCTGTGCGCTGTGTATGGATAGCATGGCCGCGCAGCGATCCCGCTTGCTGCCCGGTACCTTGAGCCGTCACGATGACCGGAGGTCCCTCTTGCAGATCTCTGGTTATAATACTCACGCGTCTTCTGACTTCTGGCTCTGTTAGGGGGGTGACGGCGTGCTGTGGGAGTAAGCGCATGGCCGCAGCTAGTGTTCAGTACCCTTCAGGAGCTAATGGTGTCCTGTCAGCAAGAAGCAAAGCCATGAAACTCTTTAGGAAGTTGGATCCGACTTCTTCCCCCTAAGTCCCACGAAGCAGGGAGACTGTTGCCAGCAGTCTCCCTGAAAATAAAAAAACCTAACATAAAGTCTTTCAGTGAAACTCAGTAGAGCTCCACTGGAGTGCGACCAGTCTGCCTGGGCACATTTTCTAAACTGAGGTCTGGAGGAGGGGCATAGAGGGAGGAGCCAGTTCACACTCTAGTAAAGTCTTAAAGTGCCCATGGCTCCTGCGGAATCGTCTATACCCCATGGTACTGAAGTGAACCCCAGCATCCTCTAGGACATATGAGAAAATAAGATTTTACTTACCGGTAAATCTATTTCTCGTAGTTCGTAGTGGACTGGATGCTGGGGACTCCGTAAGGACCATGGGGAATAGACGGGCTCCGCATGGGCACTTTGAGAAATAATTTAGATTCTGGTGTGCTCTGGCTCCTCCCACTATGTCCCTCCTCCAGACCTCAGTTAGAGAAACTGTGCCCGGAAAAGCTGACAGTACAAGGAAAGGATTTTGGAAATCCAGGGCAAGATTCATACCAGCCACACCAATCACACCGTATAACTTGTGATAAACTTACCCAGTCAACAGTATGAACAACAACAGAGCATCAGTTCAAACCTGATGCAACAATAACATAGCCCTTATTGCAGCAATAACTATATACAAGTATTGCAGAAGAAGTCCGCACTTGGGACGGGCGCCCAGCATCCACTACGGACTACGAGAAATAGATTTACCGGTAAGTAAAATCTTATTTTCTCTAACGTCCTAGTGGATGCTGGGGACTCCGTAAGGACCATGGGGATTATACCAAAGCTCCCAAACGGGCGGGAGAGTGCGGATGACTCTGCAGCACCGATTGAGCAAACACAAGGTCCTCCTCAGCCAGGGTATCAAACTTGTAGAACTTTGCAAAAGTGTTTGAACCTGACCAAGTAGCCGCTCGGCAAAGCTGTAATGCCGAGACCCCTCGGGTAGCCGCCCAAGAAGAGCCCACCTTCCTAGTGGAATGGGCTTTAACTGATTTTGGCAGCGGCAATCCAGCCGCAGAATGAGCCTGCTGAATCGTGTTACAGATCCAGCGAGCAATAGTTTGCTTTGAAGCAGGCGCACCAAGCTTGTTGGAAGCATACAGGATAAACAAAGAGTCTGTTTTCCTGACTCTAGCCATTCTGGCTACATAAACCTTCAAAGCCCTGACCACATCAAGTAACTCGGAATCCTCCAAGTCAGTAGTAGCCACAGGCACTACAATAGGTTGGTTTATATGAAAAGATGAAACCACTTTTGGCAGGAATTGTGGACGGGTCCGCAACTCTGTTCTATCCGCATGGAAAACCAGATAGGGGCTTTTATGTGACAAAGCCGCTAATTCTGACACACGCCTAGCCGAAGCCAATGCTAGTAGCATGACCACCTTCCACGTGAGATATTTCAATTCCACCGTTTTGAGTGGTTCAAACCAGTGGAATTTCAGAAAACTCAACACCACGTTAAGATCCCAAGGTGCCACCGGGGGCACAAAAGGGGGCTGAATATGCAGCACTCCCTTCACAAACGTCTGAACTTTAGGTAGAGAAGCCAGCTCTTTTTGAAAGAAAATGGATAGGGCCGAAATCTGGACCTTAATGGAACCCAATTTTAGGCCCAAAGTCACTCCTGACTGTAGGAAGTGAAGGAAACGGCCCAGCTGGAATTCCTCCGTTGCTTGGCTCACACCAAGCAACATATGTTCGCCATCTACGGTGATAATGTTGAGCTGTCATGTCCTTCCTAGCCTTTATCAGCGTAGGAATGAACTCATCCGGAATGCCTTTTTCCGCTAGGATCCGGCGTTCAACCGCCATGCCGTCAAACGCAGCCGCGGTAAGTCTTGGAACAGACAGGGCCTTTGTTGCAACAAGTCCTGTCTTAGAGGAAGAGGCCACGGGTCCTCTGTGAGCATTTCTTGCAGATCTGGATACCAAGTCCTTCTTGGCCAATCCGGAACAATGAGTATTGTTCTCACTCCTCTTTTTCTTATGATTCACAACACCTTGGGTATGAGAGGAAGAAATACATAGACCGATTGGAACACCCACGGTGTCACCAGGGCGTCTACAGCTATCGCCTGAGGGTCTCTTGACCTGGCGCAATACCTCTGTAATTTCTTGTTGAGGCGGGATGCCATCATGTCCACCTGTGGCAGTTCCCACCGTCTTGCAATCTGTGCGAAGACTTCTTGATGAAGTTCCCACTCCCCCGGGTGGAGGTCGTGCCTGCTGAGGAAGTCTGCTTCCCAGTTGTCTACCCCCGGGATGAACACTGCTGACAGTGCGCTTACGTGATTCTCCGCCCAGCGAAGAATTCTGGTGGCTTCCGCCATCGCCACCCTGCTCCTTGTGCCGCCTTGTCGGTTTACATGAGCCACCGCGGTGATGTTGTCTGACTGAATCAGAACTGGTTGACCGCGAAGCAGGGTCTCTGCTTGACGTAGGGCGTTGTAAATGGCCCTTAGTTCCAGGATGTTGATGTGAAGGCAAGTCTCCTGACTTGACCACAGACCTTGGAAATTTCTTCCCTGTGTGACTGCTCCCCACCCTCGGAGGCTTGCATCCGTGGTCACCAGGACTCAGTCCTGAATGCCGAATCTGCGGCCCTCGAGAAGGTGAGCACTCTGCAGCCACCACAGGAGAGACACCCTGGCCCTGGGGGATAGGGTGATTAACCGATGCATCTGAAGATGTGATCCGGACCATTTGTCCAGTAAGTCCCATTGAAAGGTCCTCGCATGGAACCTGCCGAAGGGAATGGCCTCGTATGATGCCACCATCTTTCCCAGGACTCGAGTGCAGTGATGCACTGACACCTGTTTTGGTTTTAATAGGTCCCTGACCAGTGTCATGAGTTCCTGAACTTTCTCTATCGGGAGATAAACCCTTTTCTGGTCTGTGTCCAGAATCATGCCCAGGAAAGGCAGACGAGTCGTAGGAACCAACTGCGACTTTGGAATATTTAGAATCAAGCCGTGTTGCCGTAACACTTCCAGAGAATGTGCTACGCTGATCAGCAACTGCTCTCTTGACCTCGCTTTTATGAGGAGATCGTCCAAGTATGGGATAATTGTGACTCCTTGCTTCCGCAGGAGTACCATCATTTCCGCCATTACCTTGGTAAATATTCTTGGAGCCGTCGAAAGACCAAACGGCAACGTCTGAAATTGGTAATGACAATCCTGTACCACAAATCTGAGGTACGCCTGATGAGGTGGATAAATGGGGACATGAAGGTATGCATCCTTTATGTCCAGAGACACCATAAAATCCCCCCCTTCCAGGCTTGCAATGACCGCTCTCAGCGATTCCATCTTGAACTGGAACCTTTTTAGGTACGTGTTCAGGGATTTTAAATTCAATATGGGTCTGACCGAACCGTCCGGTTTCGGTACCACAAACTTGGTCGAATAATAACCCTTTCCTTGTTGAAGGAGGGGAACCTTGAACACCACCTGTTGTGAATTGCAGTTAACACTATTTCCCTCTCTAAGGGGGAAGCTGGCAGGGCCGATTTGAGGTATCGGTGAGGGGGCATCTCTTCGAATTCCAGCTTGTATCCCTGAGACACAATATCTATTGCCCAGGGATCCAACAGGGAGTGAACCCACTTGTGGCTGAAATTTCGGAGATGCGCCCCCACCGGGCCTAGCTCCGCCTGTGGAGCCCCAGCGTCATGCGGTGGATTTAGTGGAAGCCGGGGAGGACTTCTGTTCCTGGGAACTAGCTGTGTTGTGCAGCTTCTTTCCTCTGCCCCTGCCCCTGGCAAGAAAGGACGCACCTCGGACTTTTTTGTTTTTCTGTGATCGAAAGGACTGCATTTGGTAATACGGTGCTTTCTTAGGCTGTGAGGAAACATATGGCAAAAAAATTGACTTTACAGCCGTAGCTGTGGAGACCAGGTCCGAGAGACCCTCCCCAAACAATTCCTCACCCTTGTAAGGTAAAACCTCCATGTGCCTTTCTGAGTCGGCATCACCTGTCCATTGCCGAGTCCACAGGACCCTTCTGGCAGAAATCGACATAGCATTTATTCTAGGACCTAGTAGGCTAATGTCTCTCTGAGCATCTCTCATATAAAGGACAGCGTCTTTAATATGCCCCAGGGTCATTAATATAGTATCCTTGTCTAAGGTATCAAGTTCCTCAGATAAGGTATCCGTCCATGCTGCTAGAGCACTACACACCCAAGCCGACGCGATTACCGGTCTAGGTAAGGTACCTGAATGTGTATAAATGGACTTCAGGGTACCCTCCTGTTTTCTATCCGCAGCATCTTTGAGGGGAGCCGTATCCTGTGACGGCAGGGCTACCTTCTTGGATAAGCGTGTCAAAGCTTTGTCCACCCTAGGGGAGGATTCCCAGCGTAGCCTGTCCGTTGGCGGGAAAGGATACGCCATAAGAATCCTTTTGGAAATCTGCAGTTTTTTATCTGGAGATTCCCAAGCCTTTTCACATAACTCATTGAGCTCGTGTGAGGGGGGAAAAGTTACCTGCGGCTTCTTTTCCCCATACATATGAACCCTCCTGTCAGGGACTGGCGTTTCCTCTGTGATGTGCAACACATCCTTAATAGCTATAATCATATAACGGATGGATTTAGCCAATTTTGGCTGTAACTTTGCATCATCGTAATCGACACTGGAGTCAGAATCCATGTCGGTATCCGTGTCAATAATTTGGGATAGTGGGCGCTTCTGAGACCCTGTCGGCCTCTGCGACATAGGATCAGGCATGGGTTGGGACCCTGACTGTCCTGAGGCTTCAGCTTTTTCCAACCTTTTATGTAAGGAATTAACATTATCATTTAAAACCTTCCACATATCCATCCAATCAGATGTCGGTGCCGTCGGCAGAGACACCACATTCATTTGCTCCTGCTCTGCTTCTACATAGCCTTCCTCATCAGACATGTCGACACAAGCGTACCGACACACCACACACACAGGGAATGCCCTTTTTGAAGACAGTTCCCCCACAAGGCCCTTTGGTGAGACAGAGAGAGAGTATGCCAGCACACACCCCAGCGATATATAACCCAGGAATAACACAGTAACTTATTGTTAACCCAGTAGCTGCTGTATATTGAGGGTAATTCTGAGTTGATCGCAGCAGGAATTTTGGTAGCAGTTGGGCAAAACCATGTGCACTGCAGGAGAGGCAGATATAACATGTGCAGAGAGAGATAGATTTGGGTGTGGTGAGTTCAATCTGCAATCTAAATTGCACTGTAAAAATAAAGCAACCAGTATTTACCCTGCACAGAAACAAAATAACCCACCCAAATCTAACTCTCTCTGCACATGTTATATCTGCCTCCTCTGCAGTGCACATGGTTTTGCCCAAGTGCTAAAAAATTTCCTGCTGCGATCAACTTGGAATTACCCCCATTGTGTTTTAAGCGCCTAATTATGTGCCCCCCCTCTCCTTTTACCCTTTTCTACCGTGATCTGCAGGGGAGAGCCTGGGGAGCTTCTTCTCAGCGGAGCTGTGGAGAAAAAATGGCGCTGGTGAGTGCTGAGGGAGAAGCCCCGCCCCCTCGACGGCGGGCTTCTGTCCCGCTAAAATACATATCTTTTTGGCGGGGGCTCATACATATATACAGTGCCCAACTGTATATATGAGTACTTTTGCCAACAGAGGTCCATATGCTGCCCAGGGCGCCCCCCCCTGCGCCCTGCACCCTTACAGTGACCGGAGTATGTGAGGTGTGTTTGGAGCAATGGCGCACAGTTGCAGTGCTGCGTTACCTCATGTGAAGAATGGAGTCTTCTGCCGCCGATTTCGAAGTCTTCTTGCTTCTCATACTCACCCGGCTTCTGTCTTCCGGCTCTGCGAGGGGGACGGCGGCGCGGCTCTGGGATCGGACGACGAGGGTGAGATCCTGTGTACGATTCCTCTGGAGCTAATGGTGTCCAGTAGCCTAAGAAGCAGGACTAGGTCCTTCAGAGAGTAGGGCTGCTTCTCTCCCCTCTGTCCCACGATGCAGGGAGTCTGTTGCCAGCAGAGCTCCCTGAAAATAAAAAACCTAACAAAATACTTTCTTACAGCAAGCTCAGGAGAGCTCACTGAACAGCACCCAGTTCGTCCGGGCACAGATTCAAACTGAGGTCTGGAGGAGGGACATAGAGGGAGGAGCCAGAGCACACCAGAATCTAAATTCTTTCTTAAAGTGCCCATGTCTCCTGCGGAGCCCGTCTATTCCCCATGGTCCTTACGGAGTCCCCAGCATCCACTAGGACGTTAGAGAAATGTTTATTTCAAATAATATGGAAATTCACATGGGATATACACACTTACACACACACAGGAAAATGTCAGATACAGTTTCCCCCAGAGTACCTTCAGAGAGTCACAGAGTATAAGGAGCCAGCCACACAGCGCCCCTGTGGACAGTTATTATGATAAAAGCCCGGCGCTGACTAACCAACCTTAATAGGCTAATTAGCACTAACAACACACTCCCCCCCTGTCTATAACACCCTGGTACCGCAGAGAATAACTGGAGTTATGTGGAGGGCAGCGCTCCCTGTCAGCGTCTTGCTTCCTATGTCTGTAAGGAGAAAATGGCGCTGGTGAGTGCTGGATCCGCTCTGAGGAGAAGCCCCGCCCCCCTGTAATGGAGCACGGCTTCCCGCACAATTTGACTATACTGGCCAGAGGTCTTATATGCTAACAGCGGGATTAGCCCCTGTTAGCTGCTTTTACCAGTTTAGGGTAATCGCGCTGGCCCAGGACACCCCTCCAAGCGCCTACACTGTGTGTTGCTGAGCCTTCAAGGAGCGCAGCCTGTCAAAGCTTTGCTCCCACCCTTGTGCCGCCATACCCGCTGGCAACCCGCTAACCGGGATGCCGGCGCTGTACTCACCACTCTTCTATCTTCTGGCTTTGTTAGGGGGTGCCAGCCGAGCTGCGGGAGTGAGCGGTTGCCTCGTGGGTTTGCGTTCAGCACCCTCAGCAGCTCAGTGTCCTGTCAGCGGAGATAGCGAACCATTAACTTCAAGAGTTGGTACTACTCCCCCCCCTAAGTCCCACGAAGCAGGAAGGCTGTTGCCAGCAGCCTCCCTGTACCTAATGCTCTATTAAAACAAAAAAACTAAGAAAACTCCTAAGAGCTCCCCTAGCTGTGACCGGCTCCTCCGGGCACATTTTCTAAACTGAGTCTGGTAGGAGGGGCATAGAGGGAGGAGCCAGCCCACACTATTAATCTCTTAAAGTGCCCATGGCTCCTAGTGGACCCGTCTATACCCCATGGTACTAAAATGGACCCCAGCATCATCTAGGACGTAAGAGAAAGATCAATTCCAGTAAATTACATACCTCCCAACAGGTTCGGTATGAATTACCGATGTCCGGGATGCCGTCCGTCAGTATACCGACAGCGACATCCCGGACACCAGTAGAAAGCCCCTTGTGGGCTCACTGCACTGCCACGCTACGGGCATGGTGGCAACAGGTTATATACTCCCACTATGGGTGTCATGGACACCCACAGAGGGAGAATCACCTACGTCGCCGATATTCCGGCGCCAGCATGGTACTGCTGTGCGGGATTCCAGCGTCGGCATTGTGATAGCCGGTATCCCGTGTGGCGGTATGTTAACCGCTTCACCTCCCAACATCGGTATTAAGGAAATAGGGACTCCTCTTGCGTGGAAAAGTCACACCCACCCAAAAAGGGGACATGGTTTCGCGTGCGAGCAGCGATCGCGAGCCACGCCTCCAATTTTCGTAACTGCGGCGGCATGTCCAGCGCTCTGTGAGCTGCTGGCATGTCCCTAGTACCTGTCTCCATGAATATACGCTGTGTGGGTATGCGCACAGCGTCTATTCACCATTGCTCAGCACTAAGCAGAGCATCCAGGGAGTGACAGGACTGACAGGAGTGTTTGATCTCAAAATGTAAAGCAGCACGGATATGAATTACCCACAGAGTTTTCTGTCTCACAAATTTTGGGCATAGATGATGCTATGCTGCAATAAAAAGGCACTTTCTAAAATACGTTACATAGTTAATTTTACAGTTCTGTCTCAGATGTTGCCACCTATAGAATGCATACCTGCCCATGTTGATAAACTACACTTAGATGTGAGAAACACCTTTCTTATATAAGGAGCCAAATAATCAGCTCATTAATACCATTTTTCCACCAAAAAACCCAGGTTTGATCCAGGTTTCTGGACAGACACAGGGCCTGATTCAGGTTGGATCGCAATACACGTTCCAACTGCAAAAATTACTAAAAGGATGTGGGCGCATGTGCAGGGCCCAATTACACTGAACCTGGGTCTGGCCTGCATGTTACTCATACCCCTTTCACACTGCCAATGCCGGATCCCACCCGGGAATTGGAAACGGGTCCTTCCCAGGTGGGATCCGGGAATTGGTCGCTGCAGCTGGCTTCCCTGACCTGGCAATATGCCAGGTGGGTTGCCATAGCGACGGGGAAATGGAGCCGGCAGCGGGGGTGGAGGCGGCACTGGGAGATGAGATCATCTCCGCGCCTTCTCTCTCTGTTGTAGTGAACGGGTCCCGGGTCGCATCGACCCAAGAGCCCGTTTACGCTGCCATGGACCCGGTATTCAACTTGGGAATAACACTGGTTTATTCCCGGGTTGAATTGCCGGGTCAGGCGACCCAGGATTTTGGCTATGCCCCTTTCACACCGCACGCTGACCTGTGTCGACCCGGCAATATGCCGGGTCAATACCGGGTTATTTGTGTGGTGTGAAAGGGGTATCACAGACACTCCCTTGATGCAGACCTCTGAATACACAGCCAATCAGCAGCTTTTAAGCATAATCTGGGTCATATAACCAGGGTCGAGCTGTTGAAACTGTACCATTACCTGGATCCAACCCGATTCTCTGATCACTCGACCTGGGGTATTTTTCAAGGACCTTTTTACACTGAGCCACAACTTTGGTTAACCTAGCAATTATGGTGGGCAATCCCGGGATCGGCGGGATCTGGGATTTATGGCCAAAAACGGGCGGGATGGGGATTGAGGGATCAACATTAAGCGTGCACAGGACGCTCAGATGCTGCCGCAGAGGATGTTCCCCACCCGGTATATGGTGAGTTATGTGTGCGGGGTAGGTCAAGTCGAGGGGGCGGCCACATAGTTAAAAGCGGATTGGTTATTTTTCAATGCCGATACCCGGGATTGAAAAAATAGCCCGGGATTGGCTTCCCTACTTGCAATAACCCAGGTTATTGCAACAGTGGAAAATGGATATTGCAGGGTTGGTCCTGGGAAGGACCCGGGTCGCAATGCAGTCAAGTCGATGCGACCTGGAATCCGTTCACTGCATAGAGAAGAGGCGGCGCTTGGAGATCACTGACTGGAGGGTCGCTGCAACTTATTGGGATTTTGTTTTACCTGTCTCAGGCAGACGAAACCAAAACCCCCAATAAGCGCTGGCTTTTTGGGTCCTCGGCAGCAAAAACTGGTTTAACTGAACCTGTGTTTTCGCATGAAAAAATATTTTTTTTATGGGAGCTCTAATTGGATACCCCATAAAAATTTTTATCTGTGAAACATAAGGGAAAATAGTGAAAACCCCCAGTTTTCCGCTCCCGTGCTTCATCGCGGGTAATAGGATACCACTTTTATCATAACGTGACTTCAGCACATCAAAAACTACAAAAAACACAATAAGTACAATAATTCAATTTTCAAGAACATTCACAAGGACAATTCCTTACATTTTTTTTCCAGGAAATTAGGATTTAAACTAGACATTTAACAAATTAAACGATACGGGAAGACGAGCACATGACCGCCACAAGGTAGCATACCTCCCAACTTTTGGCTGTAAGGGGGTGTGGCCTCACTCGCGATGGGCGTGGCCTCGCCAAAAGGCCCATTTTTTTGCCTTTTGGGGGCGTGCCCAGCGCTCCCCGAGCAGCTGGGCAGCCCCCGCTCCCCTCCTAGCTCTGAATACATGCTGTGCGCGTGCGCACAGCATGTATTCAGTGATCACCGGCTGCTTTGCAGAGCAGAGGGTGATCAAAGCCTCCCCCCCAACTGCCCCCCCACCCGCGGGACACTGCTGCCCGCGGGTTGGACAGCGGGACAGGGTCCGAATATCGGGACTGTCCCGCTGAGGTATGAGGGAGGTATGAGGTAGCGTCTACATTCTCTTCGTGCAGAGGACCTTTCCCATAACCCCCTGGGTCCATGTCACAATCTATTTGGAATAGAAAAGTGTGGCGAGCAAAGCGAGACACCGAGCCCGCGAAGGTCCAATGCTGCATAGAAAAAAAAAAATACCCCAGACGATCGGAGAACGATGAAAACATTTAGGAGCTGTAAGGGCGGAAGTTCTCTCATGCCCACTCGTTTTGTCACGTCCTTTGCACGAAGGCAACATAAACACAACCGACCGCACAACCATCTAATACTGGAAGAGCGAGACAGTTCCGCCAGCAGTGGATCAGGTGACCCAGGAATGACCCTGTTGAAGCCGCGCCCACGGTCTGGTCACGTAGCGTGACACCATCCACGCCTCCTTCACGTCAATTTTACGTCGTCAGCGCATGCGCACCCCCGCAGCGCCGCTTCCGGGTTTCCATTCCTCTGTGCACACGTCATCACACCTCTGCCGTGTGTACAATTTACAGTGTACAGTCAGTGCGTGTCCCCCTCCCTCTCCCCGCCGCGTCCCCAGCACCGGGGCCTGCTCCGTCATCTGCTCCCTGCCTGAGCCTCTAACAACTGCAACCACCGCCGTCACCACCATGAATTTCCTTAGGGGAGTGATGGGAGGTCAGCCGAGCTCCGGGTTGCAGCCATCTGGAGCCGAGACTGTAAGTGACAGAAGCCGCCAGTACCTACACAGCCTCGCACAGTGCTGGCATCAGTATATCTGCTCTAGGTCCTCATACTGTCAGCCGCCAGCTCGGTATACCGATGATGAGATATGATGACTATATAGCAATCCTTTTTTGGAATTAAGCCCTTTTTTTATACTGCAACGTAAAGTATAAAGGCGGAATCTCAGTGATCAGTGCAAACCACCTTTTATTAGGTGCATAATTGGGATGTATACATTTGTCACAGGTCTTTGGTAGCAGAGTTGCAGGGTGTGATTATAATTAGTGTCAGAGATGAGTCGCTCAGACATTGCTACATATTTCGGATGTGCTTGTTTCTGTCAATCAGAGTAACCATTCAATAATACCCCTTTCAGATTGAGAATAGCCGTGTCGCACCCGGAATGTGTACACGGGTGCTTCCCCGGTGACTTTCGGCCCGACTCGACATATTGCCGGGTTGGTGATGTCATCGCTGACGTCTGAAATCACCACCCCTTCTATGCAGAGAATGGGTGCCGGGTCGCCTTGACCCGGCTTACCCGTTCACACTGCACCGCATCCTGGGTCGACACTTGACCCAGGATATTCTTTCAGTACCCTTTCATACTGAGCAAATTCCCGGGTTGATGCGCGTTCATGTGCTATAACCTGGTAATAAAACTTCTGTCAGTGTGAAATGGGTAATAGAAAGTTGCTTGTGACATTTGTGGGAATAAGAATACCACTAATTAAACAAAATAATGACTTGGAGAAAGCGTACACTGGGTCAGACTGGCAAACATTTTATCTGACAGCCTCACACACCTCAGATACTGTATCACAGGCAGATGTACTAAGCTTTGGAGAGCGATAAGTTACCAATCTTCTCCTGTCATGTGTTTTGTTGGTACTTTATCTCTCTTTCTGTGGCTTAGTACATCTCCCTCAGTACTGTGCGCTATCTCACAATGTATGGCCACACTATATCATGGTTCCCCCCCTGGGGAAGATATATTTCCTGTTACTCCCAAGTGAAGGAGCAGATGAAATGTCAGTCAACTGCAGCCCGATGTGACTTATAATCCTAAGGGCCCTACACACTTGCCGATACCACTAAACGATATGAACGTTAATGAACGAGAACTCGTTCATATCTTTCAGTGTGTAGGCACCAATGATGAACGATGTGCTGCCCCGCGCTCGTTCATCGTTGGTGCTGGGTCGCTTATGCCCAGCATAAGGACTGTTTTATAGACGCAAAATGCTGCATGATTTAAGTGGCTGCTTCTAAATTTCCTTGAGTACGCTAGGAATAAATGCATTAGATCAGGGCTGGCCAAACCAGTCCTCGAGATCTACCAACAGTACACATTTTCCAGACCACCTAGCTGGTGCACAGGTGTAGTCATTACTAATTAAGATGTGCTGCATTCATTCCTAACTGACAATTCTACAGATCTCCAGGAGGCCTGGAAAACATGAACTGTTTGTTGGTAGATCTCGAGGACCGGTTTGGCCAGCCCTGCATTAGATGATCTGTCCAGTCTGGCTGGTTGGTATGAAAATCTGGTAATTTCTGGGAGCAAATTAAAACCATTTGTGCCCAAAAGCCTGAAAATATAAATGGGCTGTCAGATAAATTGGTGAAATCAAACAGATTTAACCAATTTGTCTGAATGACCATATTTGTATGTTTTCCAGTGTTTGGGAGTAAATGGTCAATAGTCATTTGCTATCGGACATTACCAGATTGTCATTCGAACCAGAAAGCTTGGACAGATTTATTGTATATGGCAGTATGCAATGAAGTCCGAGATCGCCTGTGGTGCTGTATGCCGGCCGATCTATGAGGTTTTTTTTAAAGGGGCTGTCTCTTCCAAGACAAAACCATGCCTTGTAAGAGATTGCCCCTTTAAAAAAACGTCTGATATCGGCCGGCACCCTGACCTCTGACGATCTGGGACTTCATTGCATCCTGCCCTTGGTTTGTATCCAGCTTAAAGGTGTCTCGATAAGTAAAACAATTTGTTACAATAGTACAAGATCTCTTGTTATTGCTGGACTTTCTATTGCAAGCTAATTCTCCAGTGAGTTGTACTTTATAAATGGAAGCATGTTCTGGGCAGGCCTTTCCCAACAGTTATGGATTCCTTATTGTTCTTGCAGCTGTTGTAGGAATCAGACTTCAGAAGGTTGAAGAACATGTGTTTTGCCATTTGGAATGACATGTATAGAGTTACTTCCCTTTATTTAAACAAGTTTTGAATTTATTTTCAAGCCTTCTGTGTAAAAGATTTGATTGTGTGTATAATGAGTAACAAAACAAGAGCCTGTCATAAATTCTGAATGTTTTTATGGTCTGAAATCAGGTTCATTCCATTTCCAAGCTGAATATTTTCACTTTCTGCATGAGCATTTTGAAGCATACAAAACAGCCATCATCACAAGCTTCCGTACTATGCATCTAATTCATGGGTGTTGTATGCAAGGTTGACAGTAACTAGGTCGACCACTATTGGTCGACAGGGGCTGTAGGTCGACATGGTGTAGGTCGACGTGATTTTCCCCCCCCCTCTTACATCCTAGAGGATACTGGGGATCTGTACTTTAGTACCATGGGTTATAGATCGGGTCCACTTGGGCCTGGCACTTTAAAAACCTTTAGTGTGTGTATGTGTGTGCTTAGTGTGTGTATGTGTGTGCTGGGTCCTCCCCTCTATGCCCCTCCTACCAGACTATGTTTAGAAATATGTGCCCAAGGAGCTGGGTGCATTTCTCTAAAGCTCCAGATAATTTCCTTTTATTTTTTATTTTAATTATTTATTTTCAGGTAATACTGGTTGGCAATCAGTCTGCCTGCTTCGTGGGACTTAGGGCGGGGACCGAACCAACCTCCTGAGGGTTAATAGTCCGTAATTCCAGCTGACAGGACACTGAGGTGCTGTTTCACACACCAATACTGTGTGTGCCCACGCCAGCTGTTAGCCGGCACCCTCTAACAGGTGCCGAAGATCATCAGGTGCTGTGAGTGTCATCACCGGGGTTCCGGTTCGCAGGTCCCCGGTGCGGTTTGGCGGCATGTCAGGCGGCGGTCACGGACCACAAGCTGCGGTGCCCGCTGCGGACTACACTTAATCAGGCTCCACAGTGCTCACGTTCATTAGGCTTTGTGTGAACTGTTTTTAATACTTCAGCCAGTATAAACATTTGTGGGATTGCTTCCCGGAAAGCTGGCCCAGAGGCGGGAAGGCGCCATTTCTTGCTGCTGCGTATCATCAAGGCTGCATGCACACTGCCCCTCCACGGACCCACGCTGTTGCAGACTCTGTACTGGTACCATGGGGTCATAGTGGGGGGTGGGGAGGGGGGAAGCACATCAGCGGTAGCGCCGCTGGACATCTATTAGGTGATACACATCATTTCACACACTGAGCTGCTGTGTTCTGTGATCTGGTCTCCGTTTCTCAGTGTCACTCCAGGGTCTCTCTAGGTCTGTGTGGGGGTGTTTTTTCAGTAAGCTGTGCTGTATTACAGTTTTGTACATTATGCCTGTTGAAATGGTTATGTGTGCTTCTTGTAACTCTACCCCTTCTTTAGCGGGGTCCCTCATGTGTGAACAGTGCTCCTTATCTCCACAGGGACACAGTTCACAGGCACCTGTCTGGCTAGATACTTTTAAAAGCATGATTCACAATGTGAATTCAGAATTATCTGAAGCTAAAAAGGAGAGACAGGTGTTAAAACAGTCTATTGATTGTATGGCTAAAGCAGCAGATACCAGAAAGGCTTCTCCGTCCCCTCTGTTGGTTTCACAGAAATGCTTAATGCCACAGGTGCTCCAGTCTGATTCTGATCAGCCTGATGTGGATGATGATGATGATGATGATGATGATATGGATGAGGACACCCCTCATTTATGCTGTAAGAGAGGTTCTTCACATACCAGATCAGGAAGCAGAGCCAGATTAGGAGTAGTTGTACTTTAATGTTAGATCCAAGACATCAGCCACATTTCCTGTGTCTAAAGAATTAAACTCCCTGTCCAGGGAGGCATGGATAAACCCTAACAAGAAATGTAAAATTCCTCAGAGGTTTTTAATCTACTTTTCCCCTCCCAGCTGAGGACAGAATGGTATGGGAAAACCTCCTGTCAGTCGATACGTCTGTGTCCAGACTGTCTTAGAAATTGGTACTGCCGGTGCCAGGGGCTATATCCCTTAAAGACCCTGCTGACCGTAAGATTGAGACCACTCTCAAGGCAATATACAGTATACGGCAGTGGGCGTAGCACAGTGCCCCACAATAGTTTGTAGGTGGATTTCCAGGGCAGTAGTCAAGTGGTCCGATTTAATATTATTAATGGATTAGACAATTTGACCCAGGATGAGGTCATTACTCTGCTACAACACATACAGGAGGCTGCAAATTTTATGAGCGAGGCTATAAAGGAATTGTGTAAGATAAATGGCCGCACTGCGGCTATGGCAGTTTCGGCACGCAGAGCTCTGTGGTTACGTCAATGGTCAGCGGACGCTGATTCCAAAAAGGTTGTAGAAAATCTTCCCTTTACAGGGTATGGGTCATTGGGTCGACTCAACTTAGGTCGACCATGGAAGGTCGACAGGGGAAATAGGTCGACATGGTCATTAGGTCGACAGGTCAAAAGGTTGACATGGGTTTTTAGACTTTTCTTGGTGTTGTTTTCTTCGTAAAGTGACGGGGAACCCCAATTAGTGCACCGTGTCCCCTCGCATGGCTCGCTTCGCCCGCCATGCTTCGGGCAAGATGCCTTGCTGCTTTCGGCACAGGTTACCATTCCCAATTGTAGTCCACAGGGATCTTCAAGTATGAAAAAGTCCAAAAAATGGAAAAAAAAGTGAAAACTTGTTGTCGACCTTTTGACTTGTCGACCTAGTACATGTCAACCTAATGACTGTCGACCTAAGCTGTGTCGACCTAACGACCGTATCCCTACAGGTGATGCATTGTTTGGGGACGAATTAAATAAATAGATCTCCCAGGCAACGGCGGGTAAGTCTACCTATTTGCCGTCGGCTGCGCCACTCTGCTATATGTTGTTGCACAGGACCCGCCTTGCAGTCCTTTCATGTGTCAAGGTTTAGAGTTAGGGGCCACTCTGAGAGGATCTCGTGGTAAGTCCCGTAAACCTGCAACTGCTGCCTCCCCGGACCAGACCACCGGGTCCCCTGCCACTAAGACTTCCGCGTGACGGTTGGCCCCAGCAGCAAGGCGACTTTCAGGTAGGTGCTCGCCTTCAACACTGCCGGGATCCTTGGGTGAGGGATCTCATTTCCCAGGGATACCGGCTGGAATTTCAAGCACTTCCTCCTCAAAGATTTTTCAAATCGGGCTTACCAGTTTTGCCCGCAGCAAAAGTTACCTTGCAAGAGGCCATTCAAAAACTTTTGCGGACAGGGGTGGTGGTTACGGTACCTTCTCCGTTACACAACAGGGCTTTTTATTCCAGTCTTTTTGTCGTTCCAAAACCAGACGGTTCGGTGCGACCCATCTTAAACCTGAAGTCTCTAAACCTGTATCTGCGAGTGTTCAAGTTAAAGACGGAATCCCTGCGGGCAATGGTGTCCGGTCTGGCGGAGGGGGAATTCCTGGTATCCCTAGATGTCAAGGATGCTGACCCACACATTCCCGTGTGACCCCCTCATCAGGCTTACATCAGGTTCGCCATCTTGGACGACCATTTCCAGTTTCAGGCTTAGCCCTTTGACCTGTCTACAGCTCCGAGGGTCTTCACCAAAATCATGGCGGAGATGATGCAGCAACTGCGCATGATGGGAGTCGACATAGTCCCCTACTTGGATGATCTCCTGATTAAGGCTATGTCCAGGGAGCGTCTATTGCACAGCATCGATCTGACGACTCGCCTGCTTGCGGATCATGGGTGAATCCTAAATTTCCAGAGATCTCACCTGGAACCGACCCAACGTCTTCAGTTCCTGGGAATGATACTGGATACAGTGTCTCAAAAGGTGTTTCTTCCGATGTACAAGGCCTTGGCTATCCAGGCTATGGTCCGCTCAGTGCTTCGTCCTCTCAAGGTATCCATACATCTTTTCATACGCTTGCTGGGCAGGATGGTTGCTGCTTACGAGGCAATCCAATATGGCAGATTTCATGCCCTGCCATTTCAGCTGGATCTGCTGGACAAATGGTCAGGGTCTCACCTTCACATGCATCAGGAAGCGACTTTATCTCCAAAAGCCCGGATTTCTTTATTATGGTGGCTACAAGTTCCTCTTCCTCACCTGGTAGAAGGCAGTAGTTTCAATATCCACTCGTAAATTCTACTCACAACGGATGCCAGCCTCCGGGGTTGGGGGGCTGTGACCCAAGAGGCCCAGTTCCAGCGGATATGGTCAGTTCAGGAATCTGTTCTGCCGATAAACATCCTGGAACTCAGGGCAATTTTCGATGCTTTTCTGCAAGCTTCCCATCTCCTAAAGGATCAGGCGATCCAGGTTCAATCGGACAACGCCATGGCGGTGGCGTACATAAACCGACAAGTGGGAGCAAGAAGCAGAGTAGCGATGCGAGAACTGTCAAGAATACTCGTCTGGGCGGCCAACGAAAGCGCCATCTTAGCCATATTCATTCCAGGAGTGGACAACTTCAAAAGGATCTTGTTCAATAAGGTCTGTTCGTCTATCCAGACTTACAGCGGCTACGTTTGATGGCTTGGAAGTTGGGAGGGAGATTCTAGCAAGAAAAGGTCTTCCCTCCCGGGTTATTTCCACCATGGTCCAGGCCAGGAAGATGGTTACGTCTAAACATTATCATCGTTTCTGGAAAAAGTATGTTTCCTGGTGTGAAAGTAGAAAGGTTTCTCCCGTGGAATTCATAATTTTCCTGCAGGCGGGAGGGTCCATCATATTCCATTGTTATCCTGTGGACTCTGCCGGATAAATAGGAATTTCTGCTGCGGGGTACACTGGGCTCCACAGGGAATGACATTGGGGTGTAGAGTAGGATTTCGATCCGAGGCACCAACAGGCTCAAAGCTTTGACCTTCTTCCCAGAATGCCTAGCGCCGCCTCCTCTATAACCCCGCCTCCGTGCACAGGAGCTCCGTTTTGTAGTTGGTGCCATTCAGTAAGCAGGCATACAACGGGGGCTATGAGAAGAAGCTTTTAAAAGAAAAATGAAGAATTCAAGGGCTGCAGCAGAGACACTGTCTGTGTTAGATGTCAGTAAGACATCTCCTGCTGCAGCTCCATCACCTCCCCTAGCGGTGTTGTACACTCCCGCGCCCTGGTTGCCCGGTACCTACAGCGGAGGCTCCGATTTTCTTCCAATTAGTCACGCACACGACCGCTGTTCTCCTGGAGGAGGTAAATGGGTCCCCCCGGCGGGACCCGCTGTAAATCGCGATCCCGCGCGCACTGACATGGACACTGTGGTAGTACAGGGACCCTACTAGACCACCAGGGCAAGGGCACAGGTCGCTTTTCCCTCATAAACCGTTTATATAAGACCACAGTACCCGGTGGTGAAGTCCAGCAGGGCGATAAGGCTTTGAGCTGTAGCTCCTCCCCCAGCCCCAGGGTGCCATTTAGAGTAAATGTTGCCGCCCTGGAACTGCATATCTCTCTCTCCCTTACTCCCTGTCAGCGTTTGGGCGCCATTAGGACAAGCTGAGCTGATCCTGGGACTGTTTGGGCAAATACTCCTCTGTAAAGCCGCCTGCATGTCAGCGCTGTGCATTTTACAGGACACTTGAGAATTCTACATGTCTGCTGACAGTGTTAGTTAAGAAAGAGTGCATTTAGTCAGGGTTATATAGTACAAGTACCCTGTGATATAGTGTTCACTCTAGGATTTTTTAGGGCAGGGTGCTGATCACGGGGAGGGCACATTTTTCATTCGGGAGGGCACATTTTTCAGTTAGAAGGGCAAAATTAGGTACATACTATAATGCTTGGTCCTCCCATTCTGAAATGACAAAGAATGGACCGTGTGCGCCGAAGGCGCGCTGCAAAAATTTAGGGGCGTTGTTTTTCGTGGGGAAGGGGCACGGCCACATAATAGTGGCAATTCACATTACACCACAGAGTAGTGCAGCTAATACCCACTGCACCAGGTAGAACCTCCTATACACACTGCGACAGGTAGAGCATGTTTAACATATTGCGCCAGATAGAGCACATTCTACACTTTGCGCCAGGCAGAGCACGTTATACACAATGCACCAGATAGAGAGCACTGAGAAACATTGCACCAGGTAGAGAGCACTGAGAAACATTGCACCAGGTAGAGAGCACTGAGAAACATTGCACCAGGTAGAGAGCACTGAGAAACATTGCACCAGGTAGAGAGCACTGAGAAACATTGCACCAGGTAGAGAGCACTGAGAAACATTGCACCAGGTAGAGAGCACTGAGAAACATTGCACCAGGTAGAGAGCACGTTATACACATTGCACCAGGTAGAGAGCACGTTATACACATTGCACCAGGTAGAGAGCACTGAGACACATTGCACCAGGTAGAGAGCACTGAGACACATTGCACCAGGTAGAGAGCACTGAGACACATTGCACCAGGTAGAGAGCACTGAGACACATTGCACCAGGTAGAGAGCACTGAGACACATTGCACCAGGTAGAGAGCACTGAGACACATTGCACCAGGTAGAGAGCACTGAGACACATTGCACCAGGAAGAGAGCACTGAGACACATTGCACCAGGAAGAGAGCACTGAGACACATTGCACCAGGTAGAGAGCACTGAGACACATTGCACCAGGTAGAGAGCACTGAGACACATTGCACCAGGTAGAGAGCACTGAGACACATTGCACCAGGTAGAGAGCACTGAGACACACTGCACCAGGTAGAGAGCACTGAAAAACTTTGCACCAGGTAGAGAGCACTGAGACACACTGCACCAGGTAGGGCACATTTTTGATCTCTGCTTTTTTTGTGCCAATTTTACTTACTGGGGGCTGATGCTGCGGGAGTTGATCGCGCTGGTCCCCCCTCACACACCGCGGAGCTGGTTGAAAATGGCCACCACACTGATCCATGCACACAGAGGAGGGAGGGCTGGGTTTGCCTCGGCGGGAGAAGCAAACCCAGCCCTCCTTAGCTTACCATATCCCCTTCAGCCAGCGCGACAAGCCTAAGGCAGCTGCAGGGGACAGTGACAGCGCGGCGGGACAGAGCGGCGGGGAGGAGCAGGGGGCAGTGACGGCGCGATGTGACAGAGCGGCGATGAGGAGCAGGGGGCAGTGACGGCGCACCCGGCGCGGCGGTGAGTAGGCAGTCCTTTAGTAATCAGCAGGGCGGGCACAAACGGGCAGGGCGCATTCTGCCACTCAGAAAAGGGGCAGGGCGCAGCGCCCCGTGAAAGAAGGCTAGAGTGAACACTATGATATACATCCAGTCTTTACTGTGCATTGTTATATCTATTGTGTATAGCTATACATAGTACTACTCTGAATTGCTAGTCCAGTGCAGTTTTATTGCATGTCATAATTTCTGCATTGTACAATGTGACTCTGTGTGTGTGCATATAGCTGCTGTGTGACCTCCATTTCGTGTATCTCACTCAGATTGCTATCCCTATATTCTATAACCTGAGGGGGCTAAGTGCGTCAGGTTTATAATTTAATATAGGTAGTTCACAGGATATACTCAGTGTGTATTTTTCTCTGTGATTTTTAGTCACCATACACCTCTTGAATTCCTTGTTTGTGCTGTTACACTGCACAGGGGGTTCTTGTAAGGTATTGTGCTGCTGATATTGTACTGGGTTGCCCTGCATTGAGCTTTTGAATATGTCAGCTACAAAGGGCAATGGTGCTGGAGCTGATCCCACATTGCGTGGTGGTGGTGATGCTGCAGACACATTTGAAGAAAACATAGCAGCTGAGGGTTCAGGTTCTCGGGATCCTTACCCCCAAGTGGGACTGTAGCAACGGGGGTTCATAATGACCCACCTTGGGCTACCTTCTCCACGCTATTGAATACACTGGTAACTAGACTAACGCCCCCTATTGAACCTCCTGTGCCGGTATAATTGCTTATGGTCCCTGCGGTTAACCCGCCATGGGCAGATCAACTGTCCGCTCAGTTACAGCAATTGAACCAATCACTGACTACTCAGAAGTCTAAAGGGCCCTACACATATGGCGATGTGCCGCCGAGGTGCCCGACGGCCGACGGGCGACCCGGCGGCGGGGGGGCAGTGACGGGGGGAGTGAAGTTTCTTCACTCCCCCCGTCACCCGGCTCCATAGACGTGCAGGCAAATATGGACGAGATCGTACATATTGGCCTGCATGCACAGCCGACGGGGGACCAGCGATGAACGAGCGCGGGGCCGCGCATCGTTCATCGCTGGAGCCTCCACACTGAAAGATATGAACGAGTTCTCGTTCATTTATAAACGAGATCGTTCATATCTTTCAAAAAATCGGCATGTGTGTAGGGCCTATAACCCTCACCCGCTTAAGACCAAGGGGTCCTCTAAGTGGGCCATTACTTCCTCACAATCCACCAACGTCCCAGACTCCTCGTCTGATGAGGATGGTGTTTATACTGACCCCACAGATTCTGATCTCAACGCTTCTGATGGGGATTCTGTTTCACAGGTGGATGTTCCTGATTTGTTGGAGGCTATCAGGACCATTCTTCAAATAACTGATGATCCGGAGCCTGATTCTGCTCCTAAGAAACCGGACAGGTTTAAACGTCAGAAAGTGGTTAAACAAGTTTTACCTCATTCTAACCATTTGGTTGACATACGTCAGGAGTCCTGGGAAAATCCAGGAAAGAAATTCACACCTCACAAGAAGATGCTGGCTTGCTACCCCCTCGCTGCGGAGCGAAGTAAAAATTGTGTGACACCTCCGCCAGTGGATTCGCAGGTGGCAGTGCTGGTGGTATCCTCAGCTCTGCCGGTAACTACCGTCACGGATAAGTATGTGGAGGGTTGTTTAAAGGCGATTTACACCCTAACTGGTGCTGCGCATAGGCCCACCATTGCAGCAACATGGGCTGCAGAGGCTGTTGAAGCGTGGGCTCAGGAGCTGGAGGCGGAATTGCCTTCCAACGCTTCTGATCATGCTAGACAATGTCTTTCTTATATTGTCACAGCTTCTCATTACATTAAGAAGGCGGCTTCTGATGCCGGTATTCTGGCAGCCAATGCTTCTACTACGTCCATTTTGGCTCGCCGGATTCTCTGGTTACGGTCCTGGTCCGTGGATCTGGACTCTAAGAAAACCCTGGAGGGACTCCCTTTTAAGGGAGACATTCTTTTCTGAGAAGCCCTCAACAAGATAGTGGTTGACTTAGCCTCTGCTAAAACAGCATGTCTACCTAGTACTGCTTCTTCGGAGCAGAAGGCTAAAAGTACTCCATTTCGCTCCTTTCGTCCTTCAGGGAAAGCAAAAGGTCAGGCATACCCGAAACAGGTTCGCACTTCCAAACCCAATAAGCCCAAACCCAAATGGGCCTGGTCTACCCGTCAGCCTGCTTCCAAAACTGACAAGCCTGCCGCATGATGGGGCGGGCCTCCCTCTGGGGGATCCCAGGGTGGGGGGGCCGACTTCTACGGTATACCCAGGAATGGTTGAGGACCACTTCCGATGCCTGAAGTCGTGACTCGAGGTTACGCCGTATCCTTCAAGAATCGCCCCCCTCATCAATTTTGCCTGACAGATGTCCCTACGGATCAGGTGAAGGCTATAACTCTTCATTCGGTGTTACAGTCCCTCCTGGACACAGGAGTGGTAGTACAGGTGCCTCTGGCTCAGAGAGGCTAGGGGTTCTATTCTCCGCTGTTCCTAGTCCCGAAACCGAATGGGTTCTCCCGGCCCATTCTCAACCTCAAGTCCTTGAACAAATTTATGAGGGTCTTCAAGTTATGCATGGAAACTTTTCGCTCTATTGCTCTGGCCTTGGAACCTGGGGATTATATGGTCTCCCTGGACATACAGGATGCTTACCTGCATATTCCCATCACAGTGTCGCATCAGCAGTACCTGAGGTTTGCAGTTGGCAACCTCCATTACTAATTTCGGGCGTTACCTTTTGGTTTGACCACGGCTCCGCGAGTCTTCACCAAGGGCATGGCGGTAATGACGGCTGTACTCCGCCATCAAGGGGTCAGGATTCTACCGTACCTGGACGACTTGTTGATCCTGGCAAATTCCCCAGAAATTCTCCTACGCCATCTGGATCTGACTATCCAGTTTCTGCAAGCCCACGGGTGGCTCATCAACTGGAAGAAATCTTCCCTGGTACCTGCTCAGAGCATGGTGCACCTGGGGGTGTTGTTGGACACTCACAACCAGTTGTTGTTCTTGTCTCAGGAGAAAGTCCTGAAGCTTCAGGACAGGATTCGATGCTTCCTATCTCGTCCACAAGTGTCGATACATTTGGCAATGCAAGTGCTAGGTCCCATGGCTTTCAACATGGTGGAGTACGCTCAATTCCATTCCCGCCCTTTGCAGAAGTTGATTCTTTGCAAGTGGGACGCCCTGCCTCACCGGATCAGGTCTCAAATGATCTCCTTGTCTCCGGAGGTCCGTCTGTCACTGAGCTGGTGGCTTCAGGACCAACGATTGAGCAGGGGGTCGTCCCTTCTGGATCTCAAACTGGTTCCTTCTGACGACAGATGCCAGTCTGAGAGGTTGGGTCACGGTGTTGGAGCAACACTCCCTTCAGGGTCGGTGGACCAAGGAGGAGTCTCTCCTCCCGATAAACATTCTGGAACTGCGGGCGGTGTTCAATGCTCTGAACTTGGCCCAGCAATTAATACGGAACTGACCTGTTCAAGTACAGTCTGACAAACCCACCACAGTGGCATACATATGTTTCTATGTTACATCAATCATCAAGGCGGCACTTGAAGCCGCATGGCAATGAGTGAAGTATCAAGGATTCTTCAGTGGGCGGAACGCCATCTGCCAGCCATATCGGCAGTATTCATTCCGAGGGTCCTAAACTGGGAAGCGACTTTCTCAGTCGTCAGGATGTACATGCCGGAGAGTGGAGCCTCTATCCAGAAGTGTTTCAACAGGTGGGGCCTTCCAGATGTGGACCTGATGGCGTCTCGACACAATCACAAGGTTCCGGTCTTCGGAGCAAGGACAAGGGATCCTCTAGCAGCATTCATGGACACACTGGCAATTCTATGGAACTTTCAGCTGCCATACGTGTTCCCTCCGTTGTCACTCCTGCCCAGAGTAATAAGGAAGTTCAAGCAAGAAGGAGGAATCCTACGGCATTGGTTCTCAGACCTTCAGGGTCTCTCGATAGAGCGTCCCCCTCTACTTCCACAGTGCCCCAGATCTCCTCGTTCAGGGCCCCTGTGTATATCAGGATTTATCCCGGTTGGCTTTGACGGCATGGCTCTTGAAGCTTCCGTCTTGAGGGCCAAAGGTTTTTCTGAGGCGGTCATTCAAACTATGTTGAAGGCCCGGAAACCGGCTTCTGCTCGGATTTACCATGGGGTCTGGAATTCTTACTTTGCTTGGTATGCATCTAACAATCATGACGCTTACAAGTTTAGTACGGCCAAACTTTTGGCCTTTCTACAACAGGTCCTGGATTTGGGCCTTCGTCTGGCCTCCATCAAGGTTCATATTTCTGCTTTGTCGGTTTGGTTCCAGAGAAAAATTGCGTCTTTACCTGATGTTCATACGTTCACTCAGGGTGTATTGCGGATTCAACCTCCTTATGTCCCGCCTGTGGCTCCTTGGGACTTGTCGGTGGTTCTAAAGGCGTTACAAGAGTCTCCGTTTGAGCCCCTTGAATCTGCAGACCTTAAGTGGCTTTCCCTTAAGGTTTTGTTTCTGCTGGCTATTGCCTCTGCTAGGTGTAGGTCACCATATCTGATTTTTCACCATGATTGGGCGGTTCTTAGAACACGTCCCGGGTATTTACCTAAGGTGGCGTCTTCTTTTCACCTTAATCAGGTGATTGTGATTCCGGCCTTTGCCTCTCCTGAATTGTCTTCCAAAGAGCGGTCTTTGGATGTGGTACGGGCTCTCCATATCTACGTGAAGAGAACTTCCTCCATTAGGAAGTCTGATTCTCTCTTTGTTCTGTTTGTGAAAACCAAACTTGGCTGGCCTGCTCACAAGCAGACCCTAGCCAGATGGATTGGAATGGTGATTGCACATGCTTATATACAGGCTGGCATTCCAGCTCCTGCTACCATAAAGGCCCATTCTACTCGGTCGTTTGGACCTTCTTGGGTGGCCCGCCGTGGTGCGGCCATTGAACAATTGTGCAAGGCGGCTACGTGGTCCTCAGTGAACACGTTCATAAGGTTCTATGCCTTCGATACTTTCGCCTCCCAGGATGCTTCCTTTGGACGCCGGGTTCTTGTGCCCGCTACAGTGCGTCCCCTCCCATAAGGAACTGCTTTAGGACATCCCCAATGTCATTCTCTGTGGAGCCCAGTGTACCCCGCAGCAGAAAAGGAGATTTATGGTAAGAACTTACCGTTGTTAAATCTCTTTTTCTACGAGGTACACTGGGCTCCACAGTGCGCCCACCCTGACGCACTCAGCTTCTGTGGGTTGGTATGGCATTAGCCGCTGACACTTTCTCCTGTTGTGAGAATGTGGTGTATGTGGCTACTAACAGTTATCATCTCTTTTGCCTGCTTCTGCATTGGACTGGTTAACAAAAACTGAGCTCCTGTGCACGGAGGCGGGGTTATAGAGGAGGCGGCGCTAGGCATTCTGGGAAGAAGGTCAAAGCTTTGAGCCTGTTGGTGCCTCGGATCAAGATCCTACTCTACACCCCAATGTCATTCCCTGTGGAACCCATTGTACCTCACAGAAAGAGATTTAAGTTCTTACCATAAATCTCGTTTTAATACCTACCGGTAGTCCGTAGTGGATCCTGGGCGCCCGCCTCAGTGCTTCGATTCCTGCTTACCTGAGTAGGTGTTTGGTTGGCCCGCTGTTGCGGTCTCCTTATGTTGTTGGAATAGTTTGCTATCCTGGTTTGGTTGGTGTTGCTATCCTCTGTTCTCGTTAGCGCCCTTCTTTTTTGGTTATTGTTGTGTGTTGGCTTAGGGCCTCACCGCTGTTGTACCTGTTTTCTTCTCTCGTGGTATGTCCGTCTCCTCGGACACAGTTTCCTAGACTGAGTCAGGTAGGAAGGGCATAGAGGGGAGGAACCATACACACACTAAAGGTTTTTAAAGTGCCAGGCTTCCGTGCACCTGATCTATACCCCATGGTACTAAAGTACAGATCCCCAGTATCAACTACGGACTATGAGAAAAGGAATTACCGGACTACGAGAAAAGGAATTACCGGTAGGTATTAAATTCCTATTTTTTTGGTGTCGTTTTCTCCATACGTTGACCGGGAACCCCAATTAGTGCACCGCGTCCCCTCGCATGGCTCAGTTACTATTCCCAATCGTAGTCCGCGTGGATCGTTAAGTATGAAAAAGGTCAAAAAAAGAAAAAAATTGTGAAAAACTTATGTCGACCTTTTGACCAGTTGACCTAGAACATGTCGACCTAGAGGCCCTGTCAACCTAGTTACTGTCGACCAATAGTGGTCGACCTAGTTATTGGATCCCCTAATTCACATACATGTTTCAGCCTTCATTTTTTTTTATTTTGTATATGTCTTATTAGTTCTGTCTGGTACATACTGTATGGTAAGAGTCAGCAATCCGCTGACATGCAAACTGACTGGGTTGTATTAGTTTAATGGATTTTGCAAATTCTACTTTAAAAGTGACTTTCCTTATAGTGCTTTTGTTTTGTTACTTTAGTTTTATGGTTTTTTTTTGTCCTTCTTCCTTTAGGGAGTTTCTGAACAATTTATACAGCTTATCCATTTACACCTTCACCCACCCTTTCTTTATCAACTTTGATTCTTTACTCTGTCAACCACTCTTTCTTATTTAAAGTGATCAGCTTCACCACACTATATATTTTGTTACATAATACAGATTCACGGTATGATCGCTAGAGATGACACTCCCATGGCTGTACTTAGGATGTAAGTGGAAATAGAGACTACTTATATTAAATGACCAATCTAGATGGACTTTATATAGATATAAAGGGGCTAAGCTGAATGCTGGTCGGCTGCTCTGCATGCACATAACTAAAAGGGTATTTCCGCCTGTATAAATAGTTGTACACATCTCTTCGGTCTGACAAACATCTTCACATACGCTTGGCTTGATGCCTGTCATCACTATAAGAGCGCAATTGCATCTACCTATCTTTGGTGTAAAAGATTACATGTGACACAGCTTTCTGTGTGTATCTGCAACTCTGCATAGATTGTGAGTCCCTGAAGATTGCCTATGAAAAACACCCTTTCAGTGGAGTTGTTACTGCATTGGGTAGGACTCTGCATTGCCTGTACTTGTGTAATCTTTGTCTCTGAGTATGCCAGGGGCGTGCGTTCAACTCCGTATCTGCACCAAAATGTGGAAATTATGTAATATTTAGCTAATAGGTCCCCTGTGGTATATGTAAAGCTGCGCATACGCCGAACAATGTTTGTTCAGATCGGCCTGTGAAATTTCTTTTCTGAATGTGTATTGGTCAGTATATGGACATGGACAGTAATCTTTCACAGCCTGGCAATAGCTAAAAAAATCAGTCTGGGTTATTTGGATATCAAGACTGTCCAATGCTCCCAAGTGTTCAGCCAATTGCAGGCAGTGAGGGGGGGGTAAGCTCCATACACGATTATCGAGCCTTTGTTCCTCACCCCATCCATGTGGGCAGTAATATTTGGCCTGCTTAATTGTCTGCTAATCCTCTCCCTCACCCTTTCCAACTTTCTCTCACATAAATATACTGTATTTGTACTACATTTTGAGAAATCATTCTCTGTGATCTACAAATGTTTCTCAGTGCTAGTTTTTTTTAGTAGCATTTGCAGACATTTGTGTAGTTGTTAGGCATGTATGCATTTGTGTTCCTATCAGTTTGTGATCAGAGTTTCTTTGTTTACCTCCTCCTCCCCAGATCCAGAAACTGTGTGACAGAGTTGCCTCATCTACTTTGCTTGATGACCGAAGGGATGCTGTACGAGCCCTCAAATCGTTGTCAAAGGTATGTTTACTATAATTAATGTGTTACTTCAACTATTGTACTTACTGATGAGTGGCCTGTAGCCACTTCTTTCCCATCCTGTTCTTCCCCCCGAAGATCCTAGATGGCTCATGCAATGAACTTTCTTATGCTAATCAAGTTATTTCAGTGCTGGGTGACCTGGTCATCTTTCTAAATACCATGCAACTGCTGGCATAAAACAATAGTCCAGCAGGGAATGACATCACCTTGCAGCATGTATACAAACAAAATTAGGAACTTCGCTCTTGAAACTACTGGGGCAGCTAATCAACCACTAAGGAGGTCACCTGCTCCTGGGAAACAGCATATACAATTTAAAATAATGTACAAATAGGGATACTGTAAGGTACAAAAGAACCACCTATTTCTATTTAATCAGTGTTTAATTAACAAATAGTCTTTGGTATATTAGAAATAAAATAGTCTGTTTGAGTCTTTAGAAGCCTTTATCTTTTCTTTTAAATGTTCTACCTTATATCACTCTCTGCTTCCTAAAGTGGCAACTTCTACTTCCAGGTACCTCCTGTGTTCCAGAGATGGAACTAATAGGAAGTCTGCAATGGTCATGCACCATCTGAATATATGAGAATTGCAGAATACTGTAGGTATTGGTGTGCAATCCACACCGGAACGCAAAAAACTATGTAGATAAATGATAAAAGCCGACCTATGCATGCCTTATTTTTTTTTATTTTTTTTTGAGTAAAGTCAATTTGTGTGAGAACCAGTTGGGTATAAATAGGAAGCCAATCCACCAAGTCCATACACCTGGAAAAAGACTCTAAGAGCGAGAGTCAATTGTTTTCTTGTTGAGGTCACTAGATGGCGCCCAGTGGAGCAATTAAATTGTTGCTCCATTCGGGCGTGATAGGCTGCCTGCGCCAGCATTTCAGCTTGCACCTCCTGTCCCCTGTGGGTCGCGATTTCCCATCACTTTAGATGGGAGATCAGACACAATATAACAATTGGATATTTTCCTTAGAGTTGAATTGCATTGGTGGCCATTGGGGACAAACAGTGGACAGTGTCATAACATCTGGGAGGATTCAAAGCACCAGCACTTTATCTACATGTCCAGGTACCTGGAAGTAGTACGTAACGTGATCTTAGGCGTGCTCTGTACACCTCCCCATGTGGTACGCTGCTTTTACGCTTATAGTGGTGGATACTGTCTAGAATAAACAGTATTTCACCATTTCTCTAACGTCCTAAGTGGATGCTGGGACTCCGTAAGGACCATGGGGAATAGCGGCTCCGCAAGAGACTGGGCACAAAAGTAAAAGCTTGAACTAGCTGGTGTGCACTGGCTCCTCCCCCCTATGACCCTCCTCCAAGCCTCAGTTAGATTTTTGTGCCCGAACGAGAAGGGTGCATGCTAGGTGGCTCTCCTGAGCTGCTTAGAGTAAAAGTTTATTTTAGGTTTTTTATTTTCAGTGAGTCCTGCTGGCAACAGGCTCACTGCATCGTGGGACTAAGGGGAGAAGAAACGAACTCACCTGCGTGCAGAGTGGATTGGGTTTCTTAGGCTACTGGACATTAGCTCCAGAGGGACGATCACAGGTTCAGCCTGGATGGGTCCCGGAGCCGCGCCGCCGCCCCCCTTACAGAGCCAGAAGAACGAAGAGGTCCGGTGAAATCGGCGGCAGAAGACGTTCCTGTCTTCAACTAAGGTAGCGCACAGCACTGCAGCTGTGCGCCATTGCTCTCAGCACACTTCACACTCCGGTCACTGAGGGTGCAGGGCGCTGGGGGGGAGCGCCCTGAGACGCAATAAAAACAGAAATACCTTAGGATGGCAAAAGAAATACATCACATATAGCTCCTGGGCTATATGGATGTATTTAACCCCTGCCAGTTTTCCAGAAAAAGCGGGAGATAAGGCCGTCGTGAAGGGGCGGAGCCTATCTCCTCAGCACACAAGCGCCATTTTCCCTCACAGTTCCGCTGGAAGGACGGCTCCCTGACTCTCCCCTGCAGTCCCTACAGAATCGGGGTAAAAACGAGAGAGGGGGGGGCACTATTGGCAGCTAAATTATAAACAGCAGCTATAAAAGGGAGTAACACTTATATAAGGTTATCCCTATATATATATATATATATATATATATATATCTATATAGCGCTCTGGTGTGTGCTGGCAAACTCTCCCTCTGTCTCCCCAAAGGGCTAGTGGGGTCCTGTCCTCTATCAGAGCATTCCCTGTGTGTGTGTGCTGGGTGTCGGTACGATTGTGTCGACATGTATGATGAGGAAAATGATGTGGAAGCAGAGCAATTGCCTGTATTAGTGATGTCACCCCCTAGGGAGTCGACACCTGACTGGATGGTTGTATTTAAAGAACTACGTGACAATGTCAGCACTTTACAAAAAACTGTTGACGACTTGAGACAGCCGACAAATCAATTAGTGCCTGTCCAGGCGTCTCAGACACCGTCAGGGGCGATAAAACGCCCGTTACCTCAGTGGGTCGACACAGACCCAGACACGGATACTGAGTCCAGTGTCGACGGTGAGGAGACAAACGTAATGTCCAGTAGGGCCACACGTTACATGATCACGGCAATGAAGGAGGCATTGAACATTTCTGACACTACAAGTACCACAAAGAAGGGTATTATGTGGGGAGTGAAAAAAACTACCAGTAGCTTTTCCTGAGTCAGATGAATTAAATGAGGTGTGTGATAAAGCGTGGGTTTCCCCCGATAAAAAAGTGCTAATTTCTAATAAATTATTGGCACTATACCCTTTCCCGCCAGAGGTTAGGGCGCGTTGGGAAACACCCCCTAGAGTAGATAAAGCGCTCACACGTTTATCTAAACAAGTAGCGTTACCGTCTCCTGATACGGCCGCCCTCAAAGAACCAGCGGATAGAAGGCTGGAAAATATCCTGAAGGGTATATACACACATACTGGTGTTATACTGCGACCAGCAATCGCATCAGCCTGGATGTGCAGTGCTGGAGTTGCGTGGTCGGATTCCCTGACTGAAAATATTGATACCCTCGATAGGGACAGTATATTACTAACTATAGAGCATTTGAAGGATGCATTACTATATATGCGTGATGCACAGAGGGATATTTGCACCCTGGCATCAAGAGTGAGTGCTATGTCCATTTCTGCCAGAAGAGCGTTATGGACGCGACAGTGGTCAGGGGATGCGGATTCCAAACGACATATGGAAGTATTGCCGTTTAAAGGGGAGGAGTTATTTGGGGCCGGTCTATCGGACCTGGTGGCCACGGCAACGGCCGGAAAGTCCACCTTTTTACCCCAGGTCACCTCTCAGCAGAAAAAGACACCGTCTTTTCAAACTCAGTCCTTTCGTTCCCATAAGTACAGGCGGGCAAAAGGCCACTCATTTCTGCCCCGGGGCAGAGGAAGAGGAAAAAGACTGCACCAGGCAGCCTCTTCCCAGGTGCAGAAGCCCTCCTCTGCGTCTGCCAAATCTTCAGCATGACGCTGGGGCTTTACAAGCGGACTCGGACACGGTGGGGGCCCGTCTCAAAAATTTCAACGCGCAGTGGGCTCACTCGCAAGTGGACCCCTGGATTCTGCAGGTAGTATCACAGGGGTAGAAAGTGGAATTCGAGACGTCTCCCCCTCGCCGGTTCCTGAAGTCTGCTCTACCAAAGTCTCCCTCCGACAGGGAGGCAGTTTTGGAAGCCATTCACAAGCTGTATTCCCAGCAGGTGATAATCAAGGTACCTCTCCTACAACAGGGAAAGGGGTATTATTCCACGCTGTTTGTGGTACCGAAGCCGGACGGCTCGGTGAGACCAATTTTAAATCTAAAATCCTTGAACACTTACATAAAAAGGTTCAAATTCAAGATGGAGTCACTCAGAGCAGTGATAGCAAACCTGGAAGAAGGGGACTATATGGTGTCTCTGGACATCAAAGATGCTTATCTCCACGTCCCAATCTACCCTTCTCACCAAGGGTACCTCAGGTTTGTAGTACAAAACTGTCATTATCAGTTTCAGACGCTGCCGTTTGGATTGTCCACGGCACCTCGGGTCTTTACCAAGGTAATGGCCGAAATGATGATTCTTCTTCGAAGAAAAGGCGTTTTAATTATCCCTTACTTGGACGATCTCCTGATAAGGGCAAGGTCCAGGGAACAGTTAGAAGTCGGAGTAGCACTATCTCAGTTAGTGTTACGTCAGCACCGGTGGATTCTAAATATTCCAAAATCGCAGCTGATTCCAACGACACGTCTCCTGTTCCTAGGAATGATTCTGGACACAGTCCAGAAAAAGGTGTTTCTCCCAGAGGAGAAGGCCAGGGAGTTATCCGAGCTAGTCAGGAATCTCCTAAAACCAGGCCAGGTGTCAGTGCATCAGTGCACGAGGGTCCTGGGAAAAATGGTGGCTTCTTACGAAGCGATTCCATTCGGAAGATTCCATGCAAGAACGTTTCAGTGGGATCTTCTGGACAAATGGTCCGGATCGCATCTTCAGATGCATCAGCGGATAACCCTGTCGCCAAGGACAAGGGTGTCTCTTCTGTGGTGGCTGCAGAGTGCTCATCTACTAGAGGGCCGCAGATTTGGCATTCAGGATTGGATCCTGGTGACCACAGATGCCAGCCTGAGAGGCTGGGGAGCAGTCACACAGGGACAAAATTTCCAGGGCTTGTGGTCAAGCATGGAAACATCTCTTCATATAAACATTCTGGAACTAAGGGCCATTTACAATGCCCTAAGTCAAGCAAAACCCCTGCTTCAGGGTCAGGCGATATTGATCCAATCGGACAACATCACGTCAGTCGCCCACGTAAACAGACAGGGCGGCACGAGAAGCAGGAGGGCGATGGCAGAAGCTGCAAGGATTCTTCGCTGGGCGGAGAATCATGTGGTAGCACTGTCAGCAGTGTTCATTCCGGGAGTGGACAACTGGGAAGCGGACTTCCTCAGCAGACACGACCTTCACCCGGGGGAGTGGGGACTTCATCCAGAAGTCTTCCAAGAGATGGTAAACCGTTGGGAAAAACCAAAGGTGGACATGATGGCGTCCCGTCTCAACAAAAAACTAGACAGATATTGCGCCAGGTCAAGGGACCCTCAGGCAATAGCGGTGGACGCTCTGGTATGTGTTCCCTCCTCTGCCTCTCATACCAAAAGTACTGAGAATCATAAAAAGGAGAGGAGTAAGAACTATACTCGTGGTTCCGGATTGGCCAAGCAGGACTTGGTACGCGGAACTTCAAGAGATGCTCACGGAGGACCCGTGGCCTCTACCTCTAAGGGGGGACCTGCTCCAGCAGGGACCTTGTCTGTTCCAAGCCATACCGCGGCTGCGTTTGACGGCATGGCGGTTGAACGCCGGATCCTGAAGGAAAAAGGCATTCCAGAAGAAGTCATCCCTACCCTGATAAAGGCCAGGAAGGATGTAACCGCGAAACATTATCACCGCATTTGGCGAAAATATGTTGCGTGGTGTGAGGCCAAAGAGGCCCCTACAGAGGAATTTCAACTGGGTCGCTTCCTACATTTCCTGCAAACAGGACTGTCTATGGGCCTAAAATTAGGGTCCATTAAGGTTCAAATTTCGGCCCTGTCGATTTTCTTCCAAAAAGAACTGGCTTCAGTGCCTGAAGTCCAGACGTTTGTCAAAGGGGTACTGCATATACAGCCTCCTTTTGTGCCCCCGGTGGCACCTTGGGATCTCAATGTGGTTTTGGGGTTCCTAAAATCACATTGGTTTGAACCACTCACCACTGTGGACTTAAAATATCTCACATGGAAGGTGGTAATGCTGTTAGCCCTGGCTTCAGCCAGGCGTGTCTCAGAATTGTCGGCTTTATCTTATAAAAGCCCTTACCTGATTTTTCACACGGATAGGGCAGAATTGAGGACTCGTCCTCAATTTCTCCCAAAGGTGGTTTCAGCGTTTCACGTGAACCAGCCTATTGTGGTGCCTGCGGCTACTAGGGACTTGGAGGACTCCAAGTTACTGGACGTAGTCAGGGCCCTGAAAATATATATTTCCAGGACGGCTGGAGTCAGGAAATCTGACTCGCTGTTTATCCTGTATGCACCCAACAAGCTGGGTGCTCCTGCTTCTAAGCAGACGATTGCTCGTTGGATTTGTAGTACAATTCAGCTTGCACATTCTGTGGCAGGCCTGCCACAGCCAAAATCTGTAAAAGCCCATTCCACAAGGAAGGTGGGCTCATCTTGGGCGGCTGCCCGAGGGGTCTCGGCTTTACAACTTTGCCGAGCAGCTACTTGGTCAGGGGCAAACACGTTTGCTAAATTCTACAAATTTGATACCCTGGCTGAGGAGGACCTGGAGTTCTCTCATTCGGTGCTGCAGAGTCATCCGCACTCTCCCGCCCGTTTGGGAGCTTTGGTATAATCCCCATGGTCCTTACGGAGTCCCAGCATCCACTTAGGACGTTAGAGAAAATAAGAATTTACTTACCGATAATTCTATTTCTCATAGTCCGTAGTGGATGCTGGGCGCCCATCCCAAGTGCGGATTGTCTGCAATACTTGTATATAGTTATTGTTACAAAATTCGGGTTATTATTGTTGTGAGCCATCTTTTCAGAGGCTCCTTCGTTTATCATACTGTTAACTGGGTTCAGATCACAGGTTGTACGGTGTGATTGGTGTGGCTGGTATGAGTCTTACCCGGGATTCAATATCCTTCCTTATTATGTACGCTCGTCCGGGCACAGTATCCTAACTGAGGCTTGGAGGAGGGTCATAGGGGGAGGAGCCAGTGCACACCAGCTAGTTCAAGCTTTTACTTTTGTGCCCAGTCTCCTGCGGAGCCGCTATTCCCCATGGTCCTTACGGAGTCCCAGCATCCACTACGGACTATGAGAAATAGAATTATCGGTAAGTAAATTCTTATTTTCTCTGACGTCCTAAGTGGATGCTGGGCCTCCGTAAGGACCATGGGGAATAGCGGCTCCGCAGGAGACTGGGCACAACTATAAAGAAAGCTTTAGGTCTAACTGGTGTGCACTGGCTCCTCCCACTATGACCCTCCTCCAGACTTCAGTCAGAATCTTGTGCCCGGCTGAGCTGGATGCACACTAGGGGCTCTCCTGAGCTCCTAGAAAGAAAGTATATTTTAAGTTTTTTATTTTACAGTGAGATCTGCTGGCAACAGACTCACTGCAGCGAGGGACTAAGGGGAGAAGAAGCGAACCTACCTAACAGGTGGTAGTTTGGGCTTCTTAGGCTACTGGAAACCATTAGCTCCAGAGGGATCGACCGCAGGACCCGACCTTGGTGTTCGTTCCCGGAGCCGCGCCGCCGCCCCCCTTACAGAGCCAGAAGCACGAAGAGGTCCGGAAAATCGGCGGCAGAAGACTTCGGTCTTCAAACCAAGGTAGCGCACAGCACTGCAGCTGTGCGCCATTGCTCCTCATGTACACCTCACACTCCGGTCACTGATGGGTGCAGGGCGCTGGGGGGGCGCCCTGAGGGCAATATATGACACCTTGGCTGGCAAATCTACATCATATATAGTCCTAGAGGCTATATAGATGTAAAATTACCCCTGCCAGTATTCCAGAAAAAGCGGGAGAAAGTCCGCCAAAAAAGGGGCGGGGCCATCTCCCTCAGCACACTGGCGCCATTTTTCCCTCACAGCTCCGCTGGAAGGAAGCTCCCTGGCTCTCCCCTGCAGTCTGAACACTACAGAAGGGTAAAAAAGAGAGGGGGGGCACTAAATTTAGGCGCAGTATAGATAATATATATATATGATATATAAAAAAGCAGCTATAAGGGAAAACACTCATTTATAGTGGGATCCCTGTGTTATATAGCGCTCTGGTGTGTGCTGGCATACTCTCTCTCTGTCTCCCCAAAGGGCTTTGTGGGGTCCTGTCCTCTGTCAGAGCATTCCCTGTATGTTTGCGGTGGGTCGGTACGGCTGTGTCGACATGTTTGATGAGGAGGCTTATGTGGAGGCGGAGCAGATGCCTGTAAACGTGATGTCACCCCCTGCGGGGTCGACACCTGAGTGGATGGTGCTGTGGAAGGAATTACGCGACAGTGTCGACTCCTTGCATAAAAGGTTTGACAACATACCTAATGTGGGACAGCCGGCTTCTCAGCCTGTGCCTGCCCAGGCGTCTCAAAAGTCATCAGGGGCTCTAAAACGCCCGCTACCTCAAATGGCAGACACAGATGTCGACACGGATACTGACTCCAGTGTCGACGACGATGAGACTAATGTAACTTCCAGTAGGGCCACACGTTACATGATTGAGGCAATGAAAAATGTGTTGCACATTTCTGATGTTACCCCCGGTACCACAAAAAAGGGTATTATGTTTGGAGAGAAAAAACTACCAGTAGCTTTTCCTCCATCTGAAGAGTTAAATGAAGTCTGTGAAGAAGCGTGGGCTTCCCCTGATAAAAAGCTGGTAATTTCTAAGAGGTTACTAATGGCGTACCCTTTCCCGCCAGAGGATAGGGCACGCTGGGAAACATCCCCTAGGGTGGATAAAGCGCTCACACGCTTGTCAAAGAAGGTGGCATACCGTCCCCGGATATGGCCGCCCTGAAGGAATCTGCTGATAGAAAGCAGGAGGCTATCCTGAAATCTATATATACACACACAGGTGTTATACTGAGACCGGCTATTGCTTCAGCCTGGATGTGCAGTGCTGCTGCTGCGTGGTCAGATTCCCTGTCTGAAAATATAGATACCCTAGACAGGGACACTATATTGCTAAACGTAGAGCATATAAAAGACGCACTTTTATACATGAGGGATGCACAGAGGGATATTTGCCGGCTGGCATCCAAAATTAGTGCAATGTCCATTTCTGCCAGGAGAGGGTTATGGACTCGGCAGTGGACAGGAGATGCAGATTCCAAACGACACATGGAAGTTCTGCCTTATAAGGGTGAGGAGTTGTTCGGGGATGGTCTCTCGGACCTCGTATCCACAGCAACAGCTGGGAAGTCTACATTTTTACCCCATGTTCCCTCACAACCAAAGAAAGCACCGTATTATCAGGTACAGTCCTTTCGGCCCAATAGGGGCAAGCGGGTTAAAGGCGCGTCCTTTCTGCCCAGAG
This sequence comes from Pseudophryne corroboree, assembly GCF_028390025.1. NCBI lineage: Eukaryota > Metazoa > Chordata > Amphibia > Anura > Myobatrachidae > Pseudophryne > Pseudophryne corroboree. Next base: position 752,083,321 of record NC_086444.1, read on the forward strand.
GCAGAGGTAGGGGAAAGAAGCTGCAGCATACAGCCAGTTCCCAGGAGCAAAAGTCCTCCCCCGCTTCCTCTAAGTCCACAGCATGACGCTGGGGCTCCACAGGCGGAGCCAGGTACGGTGGGGGCCCGTCTCAAATATTTCAGCAATCAGTGGGCTCGCTCACGGGTGGATCCCTGGATCCTTCAAGTAGTATCTCAGGGGTACAAGCTGGAATTCGAGACGTCTCCCCCCCCGCCGTTTCCTCAAATCTGCCTTGCCAACCACTCCCTCAGGCAGGGAGGCAGTGTTACAGGCAATTCACAAGCTGTATTCACAACAAGTGATAGTAAAGGTGCCCCTACTTCAACAAGGAAGGGGTTACTATTCCACAATGTTTGTGGTACCGAAACCGGACGGTTCGGTGAGACCCATTTTAAATTTGAAATCCTTGAACACATATATAAAAAAATTCAAGTTCAAGATGGAATCGCTCAGGGCGGTTATTGCAAGCCTGGACGAGGGAGATTACATGGTATCACTGGACATCAAGGATGCTTACCTGCATGTCCCCATTTACCATCCTCACCAGGAGTACCTCAGATTTGTGGTACAGGATTGTCATTACCAATTCCAGACGTTGCCGTTCGGTCTATCCACGGCTCCGAGGGTCTTTACCAAGGTAATGGCCGAAATGATGATACTCCTTCGAAAGAAGGGAGTTTTAATTATCCCGTACTTGGACGATCTCCTGATAAAGGCGAGGTCCAGAGAGCAGTTGTTGGTCGGGGTAGCACTATCTCGGGAAGTGCTACAACAGGACGGCTGGATTCTAAACATTCCAAAGTCACAGCTGGTCCCTACGACTCGTCTACTGTTCCTGGGGATGGTTCTGGACACAGAACAGAGAAAAGTGTTTCTCCCGGAGGAGAAGGCCAAGGAGCTGTCATCTCTAGTCAGAGGCCTCCTAAAACCAAAACAGGTGTCGGTGCATCACTGCACGCGGATCCTGGGAAAAATGGTAGCTTCCTACGAAGCGATTCCATTCGGCAGGTTTCATGCAAGAACCTTTCAGTGGGACCTGTTGGACAAGTGGTCCGGATCGCATCTTCAGATACATCGGCTGATAACCCTGTCTCCAAGGACAAGGGTGTCTCTGCTGTGGTGGCTGCAGAGTGCTCATCTTCAAGAGGGCCGCAGATTCGGCATACAGGACTGGGTCCTGGTGACCACGGATGCCAGCCTTCGAGGCTGGGGGGCAGTCACACAGGGAAGAAACTTCCAAGGACTATGGTCAAGTCAGGAGACTTCCCTGCACATAAATATTCTGGAACTAAGGGCCATTTACAATGCCCTAAGTCAGGCAAAATCCCTGCTTCAAAACCAGCCGGTACTGATCCAATCAGACAACATCACGGCGGTCGCCCATGTAAACCAACAGGGCGGCACGAGAAGCAGGACGGTAATGACAGAAGCCACAAGGATTCTCCGATGGGCGGAAAATCACGTGTTAGCACTGTCAGCAGTGTTCTTTCCGGGAGTGAAGGCACGACCTCCACCCGGGAGAGTGGGGACTTCATCCGGAAGTCTTCCAAATGATTGTAAACCGTTGGGAAAGGCCACAGGTGGACATGATGGCGTCCCGCCTAAACAAAAAGCTAGAAAAGTATTGCGCCAGGTCAAGAGACCCGCAGGCGATAGCTGTGGACGTTCTAGTGACACCGTGGGTGTACCGGTCGGTTTATGTGTTCCCTCCTCTTCCTCTCATACCAAAGGTACTGAGGATAATACGGAGAAGAGGAGTAAGAACTATACTCATTGTTCCGGATTGGCCAAGAAGAGCTTGGTACCCGGAACTTCAAGAAATGATCTCAGAGGACCCATGGCCTCTACCGCTCAGACAGGACCTGCTACTGCAGGGGCCCTGTCTGTTCCAAGACTTACTGCGGCTGCGTTTGACGGCATGGCGGTTGAACACCGGATCCTGAAGGAAAAGGGCATTCTGGAGGAAGTCATTCCTACGCTGATTAAGGCTAGGAAAGAAGTAACCGCAAACCATTATCACCGCATATGGCGAAAATATGTTGCGTGGTGTGAGGCCAGGAAGGCCCCAACGGAGTAATTTCAGCTGGGCCGTTTCCTGCACTTCCTACAGTCAGGGGTGACTATGGGCCTCAAATTGGGTTCCATTAAGGTCCAGATTTCGGCTCTATCGATTTTCTTCCAGAGAGAACTGGCTTCACTACCTGAAGTTCAGACTTTTGTTAAGGGAGTGCTGCATATTCAGCCCCCTTTTGTGCCTCCAGTGGCACCTTGGGATCTCAACGTGGTGTTGGATTTCCTAAAGTCACATTGGTTTGAGCCACTGAAAACCGTGGATTTGAAATATCTCACGTGGAAAGTGGTCATGTTGTTGGCCTTGGCTTCGGCCAGGCGTGTATCAGAATTGGCGGCTTTGTCATGTAAAAGCCCTTATCTGATTTTCCATATGGATAGGGCAGAATTGAGGACTCGTCCCCAGTTTCTCCCTAAAGTGGTATCGGCTTTTCATCTGAACCAACCTATCGTGGTGCCTGCGGCTACACAAGACTTGGGTGCTTCCAAGTTGTTGGACGTAGTCAGGGCCCTGAAAATATGTTTCCAGGACAGCTGGAGTCAGAAAGACTGACTCGCTATTTATCCTGTATGCGCCCAACAAGTTGGGTGCACCTGCTTCAAAGCAGACTATTGCTCGCTGGATCTGTAGTACGATTCAGCTTGCACATTCTGCGGCTGGACTGCCGCATCCTAAATCAGTGAAAGCCCATTCCACGAGGAAGGTGGGCTCTTCTTGGGCGGCTGCCGAGGGGTCTCGGCTCTTCAACTTTGCCGAGCAGCTACTTGGTCGGGGTCAAACACGTTTGCTAAATTCTACAAGTTTGACACCCTGGCTGAGGAGGACCTAGAGTTTGCCCATTCGGTGCTGCAGAGTCATCCGCACTCTCCCGCCCGTTTGGGAGCTTTGGTATAATCCCCATGGTCCTTACGGAGTCCCAGCATCCACTTAGGACGTCAGAGAAAATAAGAATTTACTCACCGGTAATTCTATTTCTCGTAGTCCGTAGTGGATGCTGGGCGCCCATCCCAAGTGCGGATTATCTGCAATACTTGTATATAGTTATTGCTTAACTAAAGGGTTATTGTTGAGCCATCTGTTGAGAGGCTCAGTTGTTATCATACTGTTAACTGGGTATTGTATCACGAGTTATACGGTGTGATTGGTGTGGCTGGTATGAGTCTTACCCGGGATTCAAAATCCTTCCTTATTGTGTCAGCTTTTCCGGGCACAGTATCCTAACTGAAGTCTGGAGGAGGGTCATAGTGGGAGGAGCCAGTGTACACCAGTTAGACCTAAAGCTTTCTTTATAGTTGTGCCCAGTCTCCTGCGGAGCCGCTATTCCCCATGGTCCTTACGGAGGCCCAGCATCCACTACGGACTACGAGAAATAGAATTACCGGTGAGTAAATTCTTATTTCTCTGACGTCCTAGTGGATGCTGGGACTCCGTAAGGACCATGGGGAATAGCGGCTCCGCAGGAGACAGGGCACAAAATAAAAGCTTAAGGATCAGGTGGTGTGCACTGGCTCCTCCCCCTATGACCCTCCTCCAAGCCTCAGTTAGATTTTTGTGCCCGGCCGAGAAGGGTGCAATCTAGGTGGCTCTCCTGAGCTGCTTAGAATAAAAGTTTAGTTTAGGTTTTTTTATTTTCAGTGAGTCCTGCTGGCAACAGGCTCACTGCATCGTGGGACTAAGGGGAGAAGAAACGGACTCACCTGAGTGCAGAGTGGATCGGGTTTCTTAGGCTACTGGACATTAGCTCCAGAGGGACGATCACAGGTTCAGCCTGGATGGGTCACCGGAGCCGCGCCGCCGTCCCCCTTACAGAGCCAGAAGAGACGAAGAAGTCCGGTGAAATCGGCGGCAGAAGACATCCTGTCTTCAGACTAAGGTAGCGCACAGCACCGCAGCTGTGCGCCATTGCTCTCAGCACACTTCACGCTCCGGTCACTGAGGGTGCAGGGCGCTGGGGGGGAGCGCCCTGAGACGCAATATAACAGTATATACCTTAGGTGGCAAAAAGAATACATCACATATAGCTCCTGGGCTATATGGATGTATTTTAACCCCTGCCATTTTTACACAAAAAAGCGGGAGATAAGGACGTCGTGAAGGGGCGGAGCCTATCTCCTCAGCACACAAGCGCCATTTTCCCTCACAGCTCCGCTGGAAGGACGGCTCCCTGACTCTCCCCTGCAGTCCTGCTTCAGAATCAGGGTAAAAAAGAGAAGGGGGGGCATTTTTGGCAGCAAATAACGATAATAACAGCAGCTATAAGGGAATAACACTTATATAAGGTTATCCCTGTGTATATATATATATAGCGCTGGGTGTGTGCTGGCAGACTCTCCCTCTGTCTCTCCAAAGGGCTAAGTGGGGTCCTGTCCTCTATCAGAGCATTCCCGGTGTGTGTGCTGTGTGTCGGTACGCGTGTGTCGACATGTATGAGGAGGAAAATGATGTGGAGGCGGAGCAGTTGCCTGTGTTGGTGATGTCACCCCCTAGGGAGTCGACACCTGACTGGATGATTGTATTTAAACAATTAAGTGATAATGTCAGCAATTTGCAAAAAAACTGTTGACGACATGAGACAGCCGGCAAATCAATTAGTGTCTGTCCAGGCGTCTCAGACACCGTCAGGGGCGCTAAAACGCCCGTTACCTCAGTGGGTCGACACAGACCCTGACACAGATACTGAGTCTAGTGTCGACGGTGACGAGACAAACGTAATGTCCAGTAGGGCCACACGTTACATGATCACGGCAATGAAAGAGGCATTGAACCTTTCTGACACTACAAGTACCACAAAGAAGGGTATTATGTGGGGTGTGAAAAAACTACCAATAGTTTTTCCTGAGTCAGAGGAAATAAATGAGGTGTGTGATAAAGCGTGGGTTTCCCCCGATAAAAAACAGCTAATTTCTAAAAAATTATTAGCATTATATCCCTTCCCGCCAGAGGTTAGGGCGCGTTGGGAAACACCTCCTAGGGTAGATAAGGCGCTCACACGTTTATCTAAACAAGTAGCGTTACCGTCTCCTGATACGGCCACCCTCAAAGAACCAGCTGATAGAAGGCTGGAAAATATCCTAAAAAGTATATACACACATACTGGTGTTATACTGCGACCAGCAATCGCCTCAGCCTGGATGTGCAGTGCTGGAGTCGCATGGTCGGATTCCCTGACTGAGAATATTGATACCCTGGATAGGGACAATATTTTGTTAACTATAGAACATTTAAAGGATGCATTACTATATATGCGTGATGCACAGAGGGATATTTGCACCCTGGCATCAAGAGTAAGTGCTATGTCCATCTCTGCCAGAAGAGCGTTATGGACGCGACAGTGGTCAGGGGATGCGGATTCCAAACGGCACATGGAAGTATTGCCGTATAAAGGGGAGGAGTTATTTGGGGCTGGTCTATCGGACCTGGTGGCCACGGCAACGGCTGGAAAATCCACCTTTTTACCCCAGGTCACTTCACATCAGCAGAAAAAGACACCGTCTTTTCAAACTCAGTCCTTTCGTTCCCATAAGTACAAGCGAGCAAAAGGCCACTCCTTTCTGCCCCGGGGCAGAGGAAGAGGAAAAAGACTGCACCATGCAGCCGCTTCCCAGGAGCAGAAACCCTCCCCTGCTTCTGCCAAGTCTTCAGCATGACGCTGGGGCTTTACAAGCAGACTCAGATATGGTGGGGGCCCGTCTCAAGAATTTCAACGCGCAGTGGGCTCACTCGCAAGTGGATTCCTGGATTCTACAGGTAGTATCGCAGGGGTACAAACTGGAATTCGAGGCGTTTCCCCCTCGTCGGTTCCTGAAGTCTGCTTTACCAAAGTCTCCCTCCGACAGGGAGGCAGTTTTGGAAGCCATTCACAAGCTGTATTCCCAGCAGGTGATAATCAAGGTACCCCTCCTGCAACAAGGAAAGGGGTATTATTCCACGCTGTTTGTGGTACCGAAGCCGGACGGCTCGGTGAGACCAATTTTAAATCTGAAATCCTTGAACACTTACATAAAAAGGTTCAAATTCAAGATGGAGTCACTCAGAGCAGTGATAGCGAACCTGGAAGAAGGGGACTATATGGTGTCTCTGGACCTCAAAGATGCTTATCTCCACGTTCCAATATACCCTTCTCACCAAGGGTACCTCAGGTTTGTAGTACAAAACTGTCATTATCAGTTTCAGACGCTGCCGTTTGGATTGTCCACGGCACCTCGGGTCTTTACCAAGGTAATGGCCGAAATGATGATTCTTCTACGAAGAAAAGGCATTTTAATTATCCCTTACTTGGACAATCTCCTGATAAGGGCAAGATCCAGGGAACAGTTAGAAGTCGGAGTAGCACTATCTCAGGTAGTGTTACGTCAGCACGGGTGGATTCTAAATATTCCAAAATCGCAGCTGATTCCAACGACACGTCTACTGTTCCTAGGAATGATTCTGGACACAGTCCAGAAGAAGGTGTTTCTCCCGGAGGAGAAGGCCAGGGAGTTATCCGAGCTAGTCAGGAACCTCCTAAAACCAGGCTAGGTCTCAGTGCATCAGTGCACGAGGGTCCTGGGAAAAATGGTGGCTTCTTACGAAGCGATTCCATTCGGAAGATTCCATGCAAGAACGTTTCAGTGGGATCTACTGGACAAATGGTCCGGATCGCATCTGCAGATGCATCAGCGGATAACCCTGTCGCCAAGGACAAGGGTGTCTCTCCTGTGGTGGCTGCAGAGTGCTCATCTACTAGAGGGCCGCAGATTTGGCATTCAGGATTGGATCCTGGTAACCACGGATGCCAGCCTGAGAGGCTGGGGAGCAGTCACACAGGGAAGGAATTTCCAGGGCTTGTGGTCAAGCATGGAAACATCTCTTCATATAAACATTCTGGAACTAAGGGCCATTTACAATGCCCTAAGTCAAGCAAAACCTCTGCTTCAGGGTCAGGCGGTGTTGATCCAATCGGACAACATCACGTCAGTCGCCCACGTAAACAGACAGGGCGGCACGAGAAGCAGGAGGGCAATGGCAGAAGCTGCAAGGATTCTTCGCTGGGCGGAAAATCATGTGATAGCACTGTCAGCAGTGTTCATTCCGGGAGTGGACAACTGGGAAGCAGACTTCCTCAGCAGACACGACCTTCACCCGGGAGAGTGGGGACTTCACCCAGAAGTCTTCCACCTGATTGTAAACCGTTGGGAAAAACCAAAGGTGGACATGATGGCGTCACGTCTAAACAAAAAACTGGACAGATATTGCGCCAGGTCAAGGGACCCTCAGGCAATAGCAGTGGACGCTCTGGTAACGCCGTGGGTGTACCAGTCAGTGTATGTGTTCCCTCCTCTGCCTCTCATACCAAAAGTACTGAGAATCATAAGAAGGAGAGGAGTAAGAACTATACTCGTGGTTCCGGATTGGCCAAGAAGGACTTGGTACCCGGAACTTCAAGAGATGCTCACGGACGAACCGTGGCCTCTACCTCTAAGAAAGGACCTGCTACTGCAGGGGCCTTGTCTGTTCCAAGACTTACCGCGGCTGCGTTTGACGGCATGGCGGTTGAACGCCGGATCCTCAGGGAAAAAGGCATTCCAGAAGAAGTCATCCCTACTCTGGTCAAAGCCAGGAAGGACGTGACCGCAAAACATTATCACCGCATTTGGCGTAAATATGTTGCGTGGTGTGAGGCCAAGAAGGCCCCTACAGAGGAATTTCAACTGGGTCGTTTCCTTCATTTCCTGCCAACAGGACTGTCTATGGGCCTAAATTTAGGGTCCATTAAGGTTCAAATTTCGGCCCTGTCGATTTTCTTCCAGAAAGAACTGGCTTCAGTACCTGAAGTTCAGACATTGTAAAAGGGGTGCTGCACATACAGCCTCCTTTTGTGCCTCCAGTGGCACCTTGGGATCTCAATGTGGTGTTGAGTTTTCTAAAGTCACATTGGTTTGAACCACTTTCCACTGTGGACTTAAAATATCTCACATGGAAGGTGTCGATGCTGTTAGCCTTGGCTTCAGCCAGGCGTGTGTCAGAATTGGCGGCTTTATCATATAAAAGCCCTTACTTAATTTTTCATTCTGACAGGGCGGAATTGAGGACTCGTCCTCAATTTCTACCTAAGGTGGTTTCAGCATTTCACATGAACCAACCTATTGTGGTACCTGCGGCTACCAGGGACTTAGAGGACTCTAAGTTGCTTGACGTTGTCAGGGCCTTGAAAATATATGTTTCCAGGACGGCTGGAGTCAGAAAATCTGACTCGCTGTTTATCCTGTATGCACCCAACAAGCTGGGTGCTCCTGCTTCTAAGCAGACGATTGCTCGTTGGATTTGTAGTACAATTCAGCTTGCACATTCTGTGGCAGGATTGCCACAGCCAAAATCAGTAAAAGCCCATTCCACAAGGAAAGTGGGCTCATCTTGGGCGGCTGCCCGAGGGGTCTCGGCTTTACAACTTTGCCGAGCAGCTACTTGGTCAGGGGCAAACACGTTTGCTAAATTCTACAAATTTGATACCCTGGCTGAGGAGGACCTGGAGTTCTCTCATTCGGTGCTGCAGAGTCATCCGCACTCTCCCGCCCGTTTGGGAGCTTTGGTATAATCCCCATGGTCCTTACGGAGTCCCAGCATCCACTAGGACGTCAGAGAAAATAAGATTTTACTTACCGATAAATCTATTTCTCGTAGTCCGTAGTGGATGCTGGGCGCCCATCCCTAGTGCGGATTGTCTGCAATACTTGTATATAGTTATTGTTACAAAAATTCGGGTTATTATTGTTGTGAGCCATCTTTTCAGAGGCTCCTTTGCGTTTATCATACTGTTAACTGGGTTCAGATCACAAGTTGTACGGTGTGATTGGTGTGGCTGGTATGAGTCTTACCCGGGATTCAATATCCTTCCTTATTATGTACGCTCGTCCGGGCACAGTATCCTAACTGAGGCTTGGAGGAGGGTCATAGGGGGAGGAGCCAGTGCACACCACCTGATCCTTAAGCTTTTATTTTGTGCCCTGTCTCCTGCGGAGCCGCTATTCCCCATGGTCCTTACGGAGTCCCAGCATCCACTACGGACTACGAGAAATAGATTTATCGGTAAGTAAAATCTTATTTTTTTGGATCCCCCCCTTCCTTTCCATTTGCAAATGCTGCGACTCCACGAATCAGGTAGTGGGAAACTGAGAAGACCAGAGAGGTTGTTGGTTTAGGACAGTGAGTGGGATTTAAAATAAAACATTGGAAAGTAAAGATAAAGGCTTCTATAGACTCTAGCTTACTGTATCATATTTCATATATATCAAGGACTATTGTTAATTGACCATTGATTAGAAAGAAATACGTGGTTCTTTTGTATCTTACAGTATCCCTATTGGTAGCTCTAGACTACACTATATATATACAGCATATAAACTTCAAAAATAAGACTGGCAAGAGGGGGACATAGGTGCCTACGCACTGTCCTAACCCCTGCCAGTATAAAGATTTAGTTGAAAAAAGCGGGACTGAAGCGCGCCATTGAGGGGGCAGGGCTTAGTCCTCTCAGCTTACACAGCTCAGCGCCATTTTCTATGCAGACACGCTGGTCCTTCCTCACACTATATAAAAGCGCTGCAGGTCTGGGGCATTCCTTAGTGTTTCAGAACCGGTGATTAGGCGCTGGGTTGTGGGCTGGCAAACTTCCTCTGTGTCTCTCTGACAGACTTTACTGTGGGTCTGTCCCCTATATGCCCGGTGTGTCGGTGGGTGTTTGGTACACGTGTGCCGGCATGTCTGAGGCTGAGTGCTCTTCCCACAAACGGCTGTGGGAGTGACCCTGTCGGCACAGCCGGCTCCTGATGGTACTTGGTACATGTGTGTCGACACGTCGGTGGCTGAATGTTTTTCCCAAGAGAAAACGATATTAGGGACACAGACGTGTGTGAGTGGCCATGTAGGCACCACCAATATCTGACTGGGTAAAAAATTTGCATACCAGAAAAAAATAAAATAAATATATATATATATATATATATATATATATATATATATATATATATATATATATATATATATATATATATATATATATATATATATATAATAACTCTGTGTCCCAAGCACAGTCGTACAAATATCTATGGAGGATGTCATGTTCATAGCTATATTTCCCTCAGACCCCTCGGGGTTGCAAAAATGTTATTTTGCCCAGTTACTACTCCTTGATATCGACATGGATACTGTTTCCTATGTCGACCATAATGCTTCCTGATTAGATCCACCAAAAAAAAAAAAAAAAAGACCATTCAGTACATGAGTAATTCCCCTTTAAGACGTCACTGAGGACTCTGGCTGTTCCAGACAGAAGTCTCTATATATGGATATGTGTGTGTGTGTATGTATGTATGTATGTATGTATGTGTGTGTATATATATATATATATATATATATATATATATATATATATATATATATATATATATATATATATATAAATTGTGTATGTATAGATAAATTTATAATGAAAGCTGAGGTATCGTTCCTCCTTTTAATGTACTGAGAGCTCTGTGTGAGAAAGTCTGTGTCAGCCCTGACAAGATGGTTTCAATTCCTCAAGAGGATTCTGATTGTTTGTTCTTTTCCCGCCGCGGACAGAATAAAATGGGAGTCACCCCCTGTTCTGCACGGGGCCCTGTCACAAATCCAGCGGATCGTATGTAGGAAGCTACGTTATATTCTAGTTATGTGTCCACAACTACGTTAGTTAGACCTGCCATTACATGTGCATGGGGGAGTAGTAGTATTCAAATATGGTCGGGTACCTTGTCATCCGATGTAGATACCCTGGGGAGAGATGGGATATTCCTTACGTTGGGTCATATCAAGGACACTGCAGCATACTTTCGTGCGACTGCAAGGGATATAGGACTCTTGGGTTCACGGGCCAATTCCATGGCGGTCTCAGCTAGGAGGGTGTTGTGGATTCACCAATGCAATGTTGATGCTGACTCCGAGAAGAAGTGGAGTCTCTTCCCTATGAAGGTGAAGCCTGGTTTGGCAACGGCCTAGTTAATTTGATCTCGACAGCTGCCGCTGGTAAGTCCGCCTTCTTGCCTTATGTTCCCTCACAACGGATGACGACACATCATTGTCGGATGCAGTAATTTCGGCCCAATAGATACAGATTACCCTTTCTTTGCAGGTAGAGGAAGGAGAAAAGGGAAGAGGTCTGCAGCCTCTTCAAGATCACAGGAGAAGAAATCATCCTCTGTTTTCTGCCACATCCACCGCATGACGCTGGGACTCTCTTGCGGGAGCCCACACAGGTGAGGCCACGTCTAAAACTCTTCAGTCAGTCCTGGAACGGACCTGGACCCGGGGGTTTTTACGAATAGTGTCCCAAGGGTACATACTGGAGGTTCCAGACGTTTTCCCTCACCAATTTTTTTCAAATTACCGATTCTCCTCCGGACGGGGAGGTAGTATGCGACGCAATACAAAGGTTGTATTAGGATCAGGTCATGGGCCTGGTTTCCCCTGTCACTATAGGGAGAAGGCTTTTAGTCAAGCCTCTTTGTGGTCCCGAAGCCAGATGGCTCGGTCAGACCAATCCTAAATCTGAAATCCCTCAATTTCTACTTAAAGAAATTCAAATCCAAGATGGAATCTCTCAGGGTAGTGATCTCCAATCTGGAAAAAGGATACAGGAGGTCAACTTACATTTTCCTCCTCATTAAATTTACCTGAGGTTTGCTGTTCAGGATGGTCATTACCAATTTCACCAGGGTGATGGCGGTAATGATGGTTCTCCTTCTCTAGTACGGAGTCACATTTATCCCGTACTGGGACGGTCTCTTGATAACGGCGAGATCAAGAAACCAGTTGGTGCAAAACGTTGCACTCTCCCTGACAGTTCTTCAACAACAGGGTTGATTGGCTCCTAAACTTGCCAGAATCACTGATGGTCCCATCGACGCGGTTGTCGGTTTTGGGAATAATACTAAACACAGAACTACAGAGAGTTTTTCTTCCAGTGGAAAAGGCTCTGGAGATCCAGAGTCTGGTCAAACAAATTCCGAGACCAGCAAGAGTGACAATTCATCAATACATTCGGTTGCTGGAAAAGATGGTTGCGGCCTACGAGGCCACTCAGTTCGGCAGGTTCCAATCAGGGTGTTCCAGTGGGACCTGTTGGACAAGTGGTCCGGTTCCCACTTACACATACACCGGACGATAATCCTGTCTTCCAAGGAAGATGGTCAAGTTAGAAAACTCGTCACCACATAAACGGTCTAGAGTTAAGGGCCATTTACAACGGGTTTCTACAAATGAAAAGCAGAACAGCAATGGCAGAAACCACAAAAATTTTCCGCTGGGCGGAAAAACATACAAGCGCTCTGTCGGCGATGTTTGTTCCAAGAGTGGACAACTGGGAAGCAGGCTTCCTCAGCAGACACGATCTCCATCCAGGAAAGGGGAGACCTCCTCCAAGTAGTCTTCGAAGAGTGACATGTCGGTGGGATTTCCTCAAGTAGGAATGATGGCATCTCGTCTCAACAAGAAGCTTCAGAATTTCAGGTCAAGGGACCCTCAAACAGGAACAGTGAATGCACTGGTGACACCGTTGGTGTTTTCAGTCGGTATATGTATTCTCTACGTATTCTCTACGTTTTCTCTCGTTCCAAAAGTTCTGGGGTCATAAAAAGGAAATTCGAGCGAGCCTTATGGTCCCAGACTGGCCAAGGAGAGCTTGGTATCCAGTTCTCAGGAATTACTCATAGGAGATCCCTGTTTTTTTCCTTTGCGCGAGGACCTTTTGCGGCAGGGGCCGTGCGTGTATTAGGACTTACCGCGGCTACGTTTGACGACATGGCGGTTGACCGCCAAATCCTAGTCCGTAAGAGTATTCCCACGGTATTAGTTTCTCCACTCTTATTCTGGCTAGAAAAAGGGGTAACGTCTAAATATTACTACCGTATTTGGAGAAAATAAGTTTCTTGGTGTAAATCCAAGAAGACTCCTACTGCAGAGTTTTCAGCTAGGACGTTTTCTCCATTTTCAACAAGCAGGTGTGGATGCGGGCCTAAACTTGGGCTCAATTAAAATCTGCCTTATCGGGTTTCTTTCAGAATAAATTGGACTCCCTTCCAGAAGTTCAGACTGTTGTGAAGGGTGTGTTGCACATCCAACCTCCATTTGTGCCCCAGTGGCACCATGGGATCTTAATGGGGTCTTGCAGTTCCTTCAATCACATTGGTTTGAACCTTTAAGTAAGGAGGAGTGAAGTCCTCACTTAGAAAGTGATCGTCAGGTTGGCCATGGCATAGGCAGAGTTTTGACAATTTATGTCGCCAAGACGGCTCCGTTTAGGAACACGGACTCTGTTTGTCCTGTTTGCTCCCAACAAGATTGGGTGTCCTGCTTCCAAGCAGATCGTTGCGCGCTGGATCTATGGTACGATTCAGCATGCTCTTCTCACGGCAGGATTGCCGTTACCGAAATAGGTGAAGGCCCATTCTACTAGAAAGGTGGGCTTGTCCGTGGCGGTTGACCGTTGAGTCTCGGCATTGCAACTTTTGCCGAGCAGCTATTTAGCAAACAATTTGGCTAAGTTTTACAGTTTTAATACCTTGACCGAGGTTGACCTCACGTTAGGTCATTCGGTACTGCAGAGTCATCCGCACTCTCCCGCCAATTCTAGAGCTTTGGTATAACCCCATGGTTCTTGATGTGACCCCAGCATCCTCTAGGACGTATGAGAAAATAGGATTTTAATACCTACCGGTAAATCCTTTTCTCTTAGTCCGTAGAGGATGCTGGGCGCCCGTCCCAGTGCGTACTCTATCTGCAGTGATTATTTATGGTTACGCACATGTTGTGTTACGTTTCTTGTCAGCCTGCAGTTGTTCATGCCGTTGGCTTGTATTCTGTGGAATGCCACGTTCTGCGGCATGCTTGAGGTGTGAGCTGGTAAGATGCTCACCGTGGTTTAACAATAAATCCTTTCCTCGACATGTCCGTCTCCCTGGGCACAGTTCCTATAACTGGAGTCTGGAGGAGGGGCATAGAGGGAGGAGCCAGTTCACACCCATTCAAAGTCTTAAAGTGCCCATGTCTCCTGCGGATCCTGTCTATACCCCATGGTTCTTGATGTGACCCCAGCATCCTCTACGGACTAAGAGAAAAGGACTTACCGGTAGGTATTAAAATCCTATTATCTTTAAAGGCATTCTTCAAAAACAAAAATGATACTTGCTCTGTGCATAGCACATATGATTCAAAGCCTGTGCTTGTGTTCCCACCGAATGGTCCATGGAAATTAAATGTGCAACTAAGCATATCATTTTATTCTGAAATGTGCTGAAGCCAGCAGGAATACTTACAAATTGCAATAGCTGTTTAATCTAAGGAAAAGAGCAATAAAACAAGGGGTGTGTTTATGCTTCATGACTATTAGTGATAATGAGACCCTTTTATATGTGTGAGTAAGCTTATTTGTTTTCTTTGCAGAAATATCGTCTTGAGGTGGGCACTCAGGCCATGGACCATCTTATGAATGTCTTACAGACTGACCGGTAAGAAAAACATTTTCTTTTCTGCTGCGGGGTACACTGGGCACCACAAGGAATGGACAATGGGGTGTAGAGTAGGATCTTGATCCGAGGCACCAACAGGCTCAAAGCTTTGACTGTTCCCAGAATGCATAGCGCCGCCTCCTATATCACCCCGCCTCCCTGCTCAGGGTCTCAGTTTTGTAGTTGGTGCTGCAGTAGCAGGCACTTAACAGAGGGGCTGCTCCAGGCAGCCCTAAGAAGAGCTTTTTTTCTGAGGAAAAAAGTGAAGACTTCAAGGGCAGCAGCAGTGTTACATGTCAGTGGACATTCACGGCTGCAGCTCCGGCTCTCCCCAGCGGCGCTGTACACTCCCGAGCCCTGGTTGCCGGGTAACTACAGCTGGAGGCTTCGGTTTTCTTCTTGTCAGGCACACACGACGGAGGCTCTCCGGGATCGCGTGGCCGCGCTTCAGGAGGTGGTAAGTGGGTCCCGCTTGCGATCCGGAGCGGTCATTGGGAGGCGGGCCGCGCGCGCTGGTGGTGGACACTGTGGCAGTACAGGCGATGCCACTAGATCACCAGGGCATGGGACAGGTCAGGTTTTCTCTATATTTTATTAGAGCCCGCAGTACCCGGTGGTTTTGCCAGCAGGGGGATAGAGCTTGGACCTGAAGCCCCTCCCCCAGGGCGCCATTTTCTGCAAATGTTCCCGCCCTGGAGCTGCATATCTGTCTCTCCCTCACTCCCTGGCAGTGTCTGCGGCGCCATTATCCCTCAGCTCACTGTTCCTGGGAATGCTTGGGCAAATCCTCCTATGTAAAGCCGCCTGGTTGTCAGTGCCGTGACTTTACAAGACACTTAAGTATTCTACCTGCCTTTTTTAGTCAGTGTTAGTTAAGAAAGAGTGCACTTAGTCAGGGTTTCCTAGTACAATTACCCTGTGATATACTGTACATCCAGTTCTTACTGTGTACTGTTATATCTATTGTTATATAGCTGTGTAAGCTTGTCCAGTACAGTATTATTGTTGGTAATAACCTCTGCATTGTACAAACTGTGACTTTCTGTGTGTGCATTTGATAGCTGAGTGGTGTCCATTTCGTGTCTTTCACTCAACCTGCTATCCCTATATTCTATAACCTGAAGGGAACTTGGTGCGTCAGGTTTTATCCAATATAGGATTTTCACAAAGATATACTGTTTTACGTATTTTTCTCTGTGATTTAGTCACCATATCTCTCCTGTATCTCTGCTTGTGCTGACTACACTGCGCAGGGGTTTGGGCTAGAGGTATCGTGCTGCTGACAAATTGTAATGTGTTACCTGATACTGCAAGTTATATCATGTCTGCTCCTGAGGGTAACTGTTCTGGGGCTGAACACACTGCCGGTGTTGCTGAAGCCGCAGATACCTATGAGGAGAATAATAGGATTTTAGTACCTACCGGTAAATCCTTTTCTCTAACGTCCTAAGTGGATGCTGGGGACTCCGTAAGGCCCATGGGGGGGATAGCGGCTCCGCAGGAGACTGGGCACATCTAAAGAAAGCTTTAGGACTATCTGGTGTGCACTGGCTCCTCCCCCTATGACCCTCCTCCAAGCCTCAGTTAGATCTCTGTGCCCGAACGAGAAGGGTGCACACTAGGGGCTCTCCTGAGCTTCTTAGTGAAAGTTTTAGATTAGGTTTTTTATTTTCAGTGAGACCTGCTGGCAACAGGCTCACTGCATCGAGGGACTAAGGGGAGAAGAAGCGAACTCACCTGCGTGCAGAGTGGATTGGGCTTCTTAGGCTACTGGACATTAGCTCCAGAGGGACGATCACAGGCCCAGCTTGGATGGGTCCCAGAGCCGCGCCGCCGCCCCCCTTACAGAGCCAGAAGGCAGAAGAGGTCCGGAAAATCGGCGGCAGAAGACGTCCTGTCTTCAACAAGGTAGCGCACAGCACTGCAGCTGTGCGCCATTGCTCTCAGCACACTTCACACTTCGGTCACTGAGGGTGCAGGGCGCTGGGGGGGGGGCGCCCTGAGACGCAATAAAAACACCTTGGATGGCAAAAAATGCATCACATATAGCTCCTGGGCTATATGGATGCATTTAACCCCTGCCAGAATACATAGAAAAACGGGTGATAGGCTCCGCCCCCTTATCGGCGGCCTTATCTCCTCAGCACACTGGCGCCATTTTCCCTCACAGCTCCGTTGGAGGGAAGCTCCCTGGCTCTCCCCTGCAGTCACTACACTACAGAAAGGGTTAAAAAAGAGAGGGGGGCACTAATTAGGCGCAGTATTAACTATACAGCAGCTATAAGGGGAAAAACACTTATATAAGGTTATCCCTGTATATATATATAGCGCTCTGGTGTGTGCTGGCAAACTCTCCCTCTGTCTCCCCAAAGGGCTAGTGGGGTCCTGTCCTCTATCAGAGCATTCCCTGTGTGTGTGCTGTATGTCGGTACTTTTGTGTCGACATGTATGAGGAGAAAAATGATGTGGAGACGGAGCAGATTGCCTGTAATAGTTATGTCACCCCCTAGGGGGTCGACACCTGAGTGGATGAACTGTTGGAAGGAATTACGTGACAGTGTCAGCTCTGTATAAAAGACAGTGGTTGACATGAGACAGCCGGCTACTCAGCTTGTGCCTGTCCAGACGTCTCATAGGCCGTCAGGGGCTCTAAAGCGCCCGTTACCTCAGATGGCAGATATAGACGCCGACACGGATACTGACTCCAGTGTCGACGGTGAAGAGACGAATGTGACTTCCAGTAGGGCCACACGTTACATGATTGAGGCAATGAAAAATGTTTTACACATTTCTGATAATACGAGTACCACCAAAAAAGGGGTATTATGTTCGGTGAGGAAAAACTACCTGTAGTTTTCCTGAATCTGAGAAATTAAATGAGGTGTGTGATGATGCGTGGGTTTCCCCCGATAACAACTGATAATTTCTAAAATGTTATTGGCATTATATCCTTTCCCGCCAGAGGTTAGGGTGCGTTGGGAAACACCCCCTAGGGTGGATAAAGCGCTCACACGCTTGTAAGGGCTCTACCTTCGCCTGAGATGGCCGCCCTTAAGGATCTTGCTGATAGAAAGCAGGAGGGTATCCTAAAAGGTATTTACACACATACTGGTGTTATACTGCGACCAGCAATCGCCTCAGCCTGGATGTGCAGTGCTGGGTTGGCGTGGTCGGATTCCCTGACTGAAAATATTGATACCCTAGATAGGGACAGTATATTTTTGCCTATAGAGCATTTAAAAGATGCATTTCTATATATGCGTGATGCACAGCGGAATATTTGCCGACTGGCATCAAGTCTAAGCGCGTTGTCCATTTCTACCAGTAGAGGGTTATGGACACGTCAGTGGTCAGGTGATGCGTATTCCAAACGGCATTTGGAAGTATTGCTTTATTAAGGGGAGCAGTTATTTGGGGTCGGTCTTTCAGACCTGGTGGCCACGGCAACAGCTGGGAATTCCACGTTTGTACCCCAGGTCGCCTCTCAACATGAGAAGACGCCGTATTATCAGGCGCAGTCTTTTCGTGGACAAGGTTCCTCATTTCTGCCCCGTGACAGAGGGAGAGGAAAAAGGCTGCAGAAATCAGCCAGTTCCCAGGAACAGAAACCCTCTCCCGCCTCTGCCAAGCCCTCAGTATACGCTGGGGCTTTACAAGCAGAATCAGGCACGGTGGGGGGCCCATCTCAATGAATTTCAGCGCGCAGTGGGCTCACTCGCAAGTAGACCCCTGGATCTTTCAGGTGATATCTCAGGGGTACAAATTAGAATTCGAGACGTCTCCCCCTCGCCGTTTCCTAAAGTCGGCTTTACCGATGTCTCCTTCTGACAGGGAGACAGTTTTGGAAGCCATTCACAAGCTGTATTCCCAGCAGGTGATAATCAAGATACCCCTCCTGCAACAGGAACGGGGTATTATTCCACACTGTTGTGGTACCGAAGCCGGACGGCTCGGTGAGACCGATTCTAAATCTAAAATCTTTGAACACTTACATACAGAGGTTCAAATTCAAGATTGAGTCACTCAGAGCAGTGATTGCGAACCTGGAAGAAGGGGACTACATGATGTCTCGGGACATCAAGGATGCTTACCTTTATGTCAAAATTTACCCTTCTCACCAAGGGTACCTCAGGTTTATGGTACAGAACTGTCACTATCAGTTCAGACGCTGCCGTATGGATGGTCCACGGCACCCCGGGTCTTTACCAAGGTAATGGCCGAAATGATGATATTCCTTCGAAGGAAGTGAATTTTAGTTATCCCTTACTTGGACAATTCCCTGATAAGGGTAAGATCCAGGGAATAGTTGTAGGTCGGTGTAGCACTATCTCAGGTAGTGTTGCGGCAGCACGATTGCATTCTCAATATTCCAAAATCGCACCTGGTTCCGACAACGTGTCTTCTGTTCCTAGGGATGATCCTGGACACAGTCCAGAAAAAGGTGTTTCTCCCGGAGGAGAAAGCCAGGGAGTTATCCGAGCTAGTCAGGAACCTCCTAAAACCGAGCCAAGTCTCAGTGCATCAATGCACAAGGGTTCTGGGTAAAATGGTGGCTTCCTACGAAGCAATCCCATTCGACAGATTCCACGCACCAGTGGGACCTGCTGGACAAATGGTCCGGGTCGCATCTTCAGATGCATCAGCGGATAACCCTGTCACCAAGGACAAGGGTGTCCCTCCTGTGGTGGTTGCAGAGTGCTCATCTTCTAGAGGGCCGCAGATTAGGCATTCAGGACTGGGTCCTGGTGACCACGGATGCCAGCCTGCGAGGCTGGGGAGCAGTCACACAGGGAAGGAATATCCAGGGCTTATGGTCAAGCCTGGAGACATCACTTCACATAAATATCCTGAAGCTAAGGGCCATTTACAATGCTCTAAGCTTAGCAAGACCTCTGCTTCAAGGTCAGCCGGTGTTGATCCAGTCGGACAACATCACGGCAGTCACCCACGTAAACAGACAGGGTGGCACAAGAAGCAGGAGGGCAATGGCAGAAGCTGCAAGGATTCTTCGCTGGGCGGAAAATCATGTGATAGTACTGTCAGCAGTATTCATTCCGGGAGTGGACAACTGGGAAGCAGACTTCCTCAGCACGACCTCCACCTGGGAGAGTGGGGACTTCACCCAGAAGTCTTCCACATGATTAAAAACTCGACAGGTATTGCGCCAGGTCCAGGGACCCTCAGGCAATAAGCTGTAGACGCTCTGGTAACACCGTGGGTGTACCAGTCAGGGTATGTGTTCCCTCCTCTGCCTCTCATACCCAAGGTACTGAGATTGATAAGATGGAGAGGAGTAAGCTCTATATTCGTGGTTCCGGATTGGCCAAGAAGAACTTGGTAACCGAAACTTCAAGAGATGCTCACGGAAGATCCGTGGCCTCTACCTCTAAGAAGGGACCTGCTCCAGCAAGGACCCTGTCTGTTCCAAGACTTACCGCGGCTGCGTTTGACGGCATGGCGGTTGAACGCCGGATCCTGAAGGAAAAAAGGCATTCCGGATGAAGTCATCCCTATCCTGATCAAAACCAGGAAGGATGTAACCGCAAAAACATTATCACCGCAATTGGCGAAAATATGTTGCGTGGTGCGAGGCCAGTAAGGCCCGACGGAGGAAATTCAACTGGGTCGATTCCTACATTTCCTGCAAACAGGAGTGTCTATGGGCCTGAAATTGGGGTCCATTAAGGTTCAAATTTCGTCCCTGTCAATTTTCTTCCAAAAAAAAAAAAAAAAAAAGAACTAGCTTCAGTCCCTGAAGTTCAGACGTTTGTAAAAGGGGTACTGCATATACAGCCTCCTTTTGTGCCTCCAGTGGCACTTTGGGATCTCAATGTAGTTTTGGGTTCCAAAAGTCACATTGGTTTGAACCACTTAAATCTGTGGAGTTAAAATATCTCACATGAAAAGTGGTCATATTGTTGGCCCTGGCCTGGGCCAGGCGCGTGTCAGAATTGGCGGCTTTATCCTGAAAAAGCCCTTATCTGATTTTCCATTCGGACAGGGCGGAATTGAGGACTCGTCCTCAGTTTCTCCCCAAGGTGGTTTCAGCGTTTCACCTGAACCAACCTATTGGTGGTGCCTGCGGCTACTAGGGACTTGGAGGCCTCCAAGTTGCTGGACGTTGTCAGTGCCCTGAAAATATATGTTTCCAGGACGGCTGGAGTCAGGAAATCTGACTCGCTGTTTATCCTGTATGCACCCAACAAGCTGGGTGCTCCTGCTTCTAAGCAGATTATTGCTCGTTGGATTTGTAGTACAATTCAGCTTGCACATTCTGTGGCAGGCCTGCCACAGCCTAAAATCTGTAAATGCCCACTCCACAAGGAAGGTGGGCTCTTCTTGGGCGGCTGCCCGAGGGGTCTCGGCTTTACAACTTTGCCGAGCAGCTACTTGGTCAGGAGCAAATACGTTTGTAAAATTCTACAAAATTGATATCCTGGCTGAGGAGGACCTGGAGTTCTCTCATTTGGTGCTGCAGAGTCATCCGCACTCTCCCGCCCGTTTGGGAGCTTTGGTATAATCCCCATGGTCCTTACGGAGTCCCCAGCATCCACTTAGGACGTTAGAGAAAATAAGAATTTACTTACCGATAATTCTATTTCTCATAGTCCGTAGTGGATGCTGGGCGCCCATCCCAAGTGCGGATTGTCTGCAATACTTGTACATAGTTATTGTTACAAAAATCGGGTTATTATTGTTGTGAGCCATCTTTCAGAGGCTCCTCTGTTATCATGCTGTTAACTGGGTTCAGATCACAGGTTATACGGTGTGATTGGTGTGGCTGGTATGAGTCTTACCCGGGATTCAAAATCCTTCCTTATTGTGTACGCTCGTCCGGGCACAGTATCCTAACTGAGGCTTGGAGGAGGGTCATAGGGGGAGGAGCCAGTGCACACCAGATAGTCCTAAAGCTTTCTTTAGATGTGCCCAGTCTCCTGCGGAGCCGCTATCCCCCCCATGGTCCTTACGGAGTCCCCAGCATCCACTACGGACTATGAGAAATAGAATTATCGGTAAGTAAATTCTTATTTTCTCTGACGTCCTAGTGGATGCTGGGAACTCCGTAAGGGCCATGGGGAATAGACTGGCTCCGCAGGAGACTGGGCACTCTAAAGAAAAGATTAGGTACTATCTGGTGTGCACTGGCTCCTCCCTCTATGCCCCTCCTCCAGACCTCAGTTAGAATCTGTGCCCGGCCAGAGCTGGGTGCTCCTAGTGGGCTCTCCTGAGCTTACTAGTAAAGAAAGTATTTATTAGGTTTTTTATTTTCAGTGAGCTTCTGCTGGCAACAGACTCACTGCTACGTGGGACTAAGGGGAGAGAAGCAAACCTACCTGCTTGCAGCTAGCTTGTGCTTCTTAGGCTACTGGACACCATTAGCTCCAGAGGGTTCGAACACAGGCACCTGTCCTCGATCGTCCGTTCCCGGAGCCGCGCCGCCGTCCCCCTCGCAGAGCCAGAAGAACAGAAGCTTGAAGACAACGAAATCGGCGACAGAAGACTCCTGTCTTCATTTAAGGTAGCGCACAGCACTGCAGCTGTGCGCCATTGCTCCCAGCACACTTACACACTCCGGTCACTGTAGGGTGCAGGGTGCTGGGGGTGGGGGGGGGGCGCCCTGGGCTGCAATTGAAGTACCTTTTGGCAATAAAAATACATATATACAGTCTGGCACTGTATATATGTAAAAACCCCCGCCATTTTTTCACAGAAAGCGGGACAGAAGCCCGCCGCTGAGGGGGCGGGGCCTTCTTCCTCAGCACACCAGCGCCATTTTCTATTCACAGCTCCGCTGGAAAGAAGCTCCCCAGGCTCTCCCCTGCAGTATCCAGATACACAAAGGGTGAAAAGAGGGGGGGCACATAAATTTAGGTGCAAATTTGTATATACAGCAGCTACTGGGTAAACACTGAGTTGTAGTGTAATCCCTGGGTTATATAGCGCTGGGGTGTGTGCTGGCATACTCTCTCTCTGTCTCTCCAAAGGGCCTTGTGGGGGAACTGTCTTCAAATAGAGCATCCCCTGTGTGTGTGGTGTGTCGGTACGCGTGTGTCAACATGTCTGAGGTAAAAGGCTCCCCTAAGGAGGAGATAGAGAAAATATGTGTGTGAGAGGGTGTCTCCGTCGACAACGCCGACACCTGTTTGGATATGTGTAAGTGCTGAGGTGAATTTATTGCACAAAAGATTAGAGAACAGACAGGAAATCTACCCATGTCTGTCCCTATGTCGCAGAGACCTTCAGAGTTTCGCAATGATCACTATCCAAAATAATACACACTGATATCGACACGGAGTTTGACTCCAGTGTCGACTACGATAATGCAAAGTTACAGCCAAAATGGCTGAAAGGTATTCAATATATGATTATTGTAATAAAAGATGATTTGCATGTCCCTGACACAAGGGTACACATGTTTAAGGGGAAGAAAGCTGAGGTAAATTTCCCTCCTCTCATAAGGAAAAAGGGCGGGAATCTCCAGACAAGAAACTGCAGCTTCCCACAAGGAATTCTCAGGCAGTATCCTTTCCCCACTAGGGCCAGGATGTGATGGGAATCTTCCCCTAGGGTGTCACGTTTGCCCAGACGGTAGCACTAGCTGTTCTCAGGGATCCTGCAGATAGCGTGCACATTTTAGTACACTACTCAGACCGGCGATTGTGTCGGCATGGGTTTATAGCGCCGTGGCAACGTGGACAGGTACCTTATCAGCAGAGATTGAGACCCTAGTATGCATATAGAGATATATATGTATATATAGAGATATATATATATATATATATATATATATATATATATATATATATATATATATATATATATATTTCTCTGACGTCCTAGTGGATGCTGGGGACTCCGTAAGGACCATGGGGAATAGACGGGCTCCGCAGGAGACTGGGCACTCTATAAGAAAGATTTGGTACTATCTGGTGTGCACTGGCTCCTCCCTCTATGCCCCTCCTCCAGACCTCAGTTAGATTTCTGTGCCCGGCCGAGCTGGATGCACACTAGGGGCTCTCCTGAGCTCCTAGAAAGAAAGTATATGTTAGGTTTTTTATTTTACAGTGAGACCTGCTGGCAACAGGCTCACTGCAACGAGGGACTAAGGGGAGAAGAAGCGAACCTACCTGCTTGCAGCTAGCTTGGGCTTCTTAGGCTACTGGACACCATTAGCTCCAGAGGGATCGACCGCAGGACCCGTCCTTGGTGTTCGTTCCCGGAGCCGCGCCGCCGTCCCCCTTACAGAGCCAGAAGCATGAAGATGGTCTGGAAAATCGGCGGCAGAAGACTTCAGTCTTCACAAAGGTAGCGCACAGCACTGCAGCTGTGCGCCATTGCTCCTCATACACACTTCACACTCCGGTCACTGAGGGTGCAGGGCGCTGGTGGGGGGGGCGCCCTGAGCAGCAATAAAAACACCTTGGCTGGCAAAATAACCACAATATATAGCCCCAGAGGCTATATATGTGGTAATTACCCCTGCCAGAATCCATAAAAAAGCGGGAGAAAAGTCAGCCAAAAAAGGGGCGGAGCCATCTCCCTCAGCACACTGGCGCCATTTCTCTCTCACAGTTCCGCTGGAAGGAAGCTCCCTGACTCTCCCCTGCAGTCTACACTACAGAAAGGGTAAAAAAGAGAGGGGGGGCACTAAATTTAGGCGCAGTATAACTTATAGCAGCTGTAAGGGGACATAATTCAGTTAGTCCCTGCATTATATTGCGCTCTGGTGTGTGCTGGCATACTCTCTCTCTGTCTCCCCAAAGGGCTTTTGTGGGGTCCTGTCTCCTTTAAGAGCATTCCCTGTGTGTGTGCGGTGTGTCAATACGGCATGTTTGATGAGGAGGCTTATGTGGAGGCGGAGCAGATGCCTATAAATGTGATGTCACCCCCTGCGGGGCAGACACCGGAGTGGATGGACTTATGGAAGGAATTACGTGCAAGTGTCGACTCCTTACATAAAAAAATTGATGACATGCCAAATGCGGGATAGCGGGCTTCTCAGCTCGTGCCTGCCCAGACAATTCAAAGGCCATCAGGGGCTCTGAAACGCCCACTAATGCAGATTCTAAAAGGCACATGGAAGTTTTGCCTTATAAGGGTGAGGAGTTATTCGGGGATGGTCTCTCAGACCTTGTTTCCACAGCAACAGCTGGGAAGTCAGCATTTTTGCCCCATGTCCCCTCACAGCCTAAGAAAGCGCCGTATTATCAGGTACAGTCCTTTCGACCCCAGAAAAACAGGCGGGGAAAAGGCGGGTCCTTTCTGTCTAGAGGCAGAGGAAGGGGAAAAAAGCTGCAACACACAGCAGGTTCCCAGGAACAAAAGTCCTCCCCCGCTTCTTCCAAATCCGCCGCATGACGGTGGGGCTCCACAGGCGGAGCCAGGTACGGTGGGGGGCCGCCTCAAAAATTTCAGCGATCAGTGGGTTCGCTCACGGGTGGATCCCTGGATCCTTCAAGTAGTATCTCAGGGGTACAAGCTGGAATTCGAGGCGCCTACCCCCGGCCGTTTCCTCAAATCGGCCTTACCGACAACTCCCTCGGGCAGGGAGGCTGTGCTAGAGGCAATTCACAAGCTGTATTCCCAGCAGGTGATAGTCAAGGTACCCCTACTTCAACAAGGACGGGGTTACTATTCCACACTGTTTGTGGTACCGAAACCGGACGGTTCGGTGAGACCCATTTTAAATTTGAAATCCTTGAACACATACATAAAAAAATTCAAGTTCAAGATGGAATCGCTCAGGGCGGTTATTGCAAGCCTGGAGGAGGGGGATTACATGGTATCCCTGGACATCAAGGATGCTTACCTACATGTCCCCATTTACCATCCTCACCAGGAGTACCTCCGATTTGTGGTACAGGATTGCCATTACCAATTCCAGACACTACCGTTTGGACTGTCCACGGCACCGAGGGTGTTTACCAAGGTAATGGCAGAAATGATGATACTCCTTCGAAAAAATGGAGTTTTAATTATCCCGTACTTGGACGATCTCCTAATTAAGGCGAGGTCCAGGGAGCAGTTACTGGTCGGAGTAGCACTATCTCGGGAAGTGCTACAACAGCATGGCTGGATTCTAAACATTCCAAAGTCACAACTGGTTCCTTCCACACGCTTACTGTTCCTGGGGATGATTCTGGACACAGAACAGAAAAAAGTGTTTCTCCCGCAGGAGAAAGCCAAGGAGCTGTCATCTCTAGTCAGAGACCTCCTAAAACCAAAACGGGTATCGGTGCATCACTGCACACGAGTCCTGGGAAAAATGGTGGCTTCATACGAAGCAATTCCATTCGGCAGGTTCCATGCAAGGACCTTCCAGTGGGACCTCTTGGACAAGTGGTCGGGATCGCATCTTCAGATGCATCAACTGATAACCCTGTCTCCAAGGACCAGGGTGTCTCTACTGTGGTGGCTGCAGAGTGCTCATCTTCTAGAGGGCCGCAGATTCGGCATACAGGACTGGGTCCTGGTGACCACGGATACCAGCCTTCGAGGCTGGGGCGCAGTCACACAGGGAAGAAATTTCCAGGGACTTTGGTCAAGTCAGGAGTCGTCCCTACACATAAATATTCTGGAACTGAGGGCCATTTACAATGCCCTAAGTCAGGCAAGGCCCCTGCTTCAAAACCAGCCGGTTCTGATCCAATCAGACAACATCACGGCAGTCGCCCATGTAAACCGACAGGGCGGCACAAGAAGCAGGATGGCGATGGCAGAAGCCACAAGGATTCTCCGATGGGCGGAAAATCACGTACTAGCACTGTCAGCAGTGTTCATTCCGGGAGTGGACAACTGGGAAGCAGACTTCCTCAGCAGACACGACCTACACCCGGGAGAGAGGGGACTTCATCCATAAGTCTTCCTACTGTTGGTAAACCGTTGGGAAAGGCCACAGGTGGACATGATGGCGTCCCGCCTCAACAAAAAGCTAAAGAGATATTGCGCCAGGTCAAGGGACCCTCAGGCGATAGCTGTGGACGCTCTAGTGACACCGTGGGTGTACCAGTCGGTTTATGTGTTCCCTCCTCTGCCGCTCATACCAAAGGTACTGAGAATAATAAGAAGGCGAGGAGTAAGAACGATACTCGTGGTTCCGGATTGGCCAAGAAGAGCTTGGTACCCAGAACTTCAAGAAATGATCTCAGAGGACCCATGGCCTCTACCGCTCAGACAGGATCTGCTACAGCAGGGGCCCTGTCTGTTCCAAGACTTACCGCGGCTGCGTTTGACGGCATGGCGGTTGAATTCCGGATCATAAAGGTAAACGGCATTCCGGAGGAAGTCATTCCTACGCTGATAAAAGCCAGGAAAGAAGTAACCGCAAACCATTATCACTGTATTTGGCGAAAATATGTTGCGTGGTGTGAGGCCAGGAAGGCCCCTACAGAGGAATTTCAGCTGGGTCGTTTTCTGCACTTCCTACAGTCGGGAGTGACTATGGGCCTAAAATTGGGTTCCATTAAGGTCCAGATTTCGGCTCTGTCGATTTTCTTCCAGAAAGAACTGGCTTCACTGCCTGAAGTTCAGACTTTTGTAAAGGGAGTGCTTTATATTCAGCCCCCTTTTGTGCCTCCTGTGGCACCTTGGGATCTCAATGTGGTGTTGAGTTTCCTAAAATCACATTGGTTTGAGCCACTTAAAACTGTGGATCTGAAATATCTTACGTGGAAAGTGGTCATGTTATTGGCCTTGGCTTCGGCCAGGCGTGTGTCAGAATTGGCGGCTTTGTCATGTAAAAGCCCTTATCTGATTTTCCATATGGATAGGGCAGAATTGAGGACTCGTCCCCAGTTTCTCCCTAAGGTGGTATCAGCTTTTCACTTGAACCAACCTATTGTAGTGCCTGCGGCTACTAGGGACTTGGAGGATTCCAAGTTACTGGACGTAGTCAGGGCCTTGAAAATTTATGTTTCCAGGACGGCTGGAGTCAGGAAAACTGACTCGCTTTTTATCCTGTATGCACCCAACAAAATAGGTGCTCCTGCTTCTAAGCAGACTATTGCTCGCTGGATTTGTAGCACAATTCAGCTGGCACATTCTGCGGCTGGATTGCCGCATCCTAAATCGGTGAAAGCCCATTCCACGAGGAAGGTGGGCTCATCTTGGGCGGCTGCCCGAGGGGTCTCTGCTTTACAACTTTGCCGAGCTGCAACTTGGTCAGGGGCAAGCACGTTTGCTAAATTCTACAAATTTGATACCCTGGCTGAGGAGGACCTTGAGTTCTCTCATTCGGTGCTGCAGAGTCATCCGCACTCTCCCGCCCGTTTGGGAGCTTTGGTATAATCCCCATGGTCCTTACGGAGTCCCCAGCATCCACTAGGACGTCAGAGAAAATAAGAATTTACTCACCGGTAATTCTATTTCTCGTAGTCCGTAGTGGATGCTGGGCGCCCATCCCAAGTGCGGATTGTCTGCAATACTTGTATATAGTTATTGTTGAGCCATCTGTTGAGAGGCTCAGTTATATTTCATACTGTTAACTGGGTATAGTATCACTAGTTATACGGCGTGATTGGTGTGGCTGGTATGAGTCTTACCCGGGATTCAAAATCCTTCCTTATTGTGTCAGCTCTTCCGGGCACAGTATCCTAACTGAGGTCTGGAGGAGGGGCATAGAGGGAGGAGCCAGTGCACACCAGATAGTACCAAATCTTTCTTATAGAGTGCCCAGTCTCCTGCGGAGCCCGTCTATTCCCCATGGTCCTTACGGAGTCCCCAGCATCCACTACGGACTACGAGAAATAGAATTACCGGTGAGTAAATTCTTATTATATATATAAAGATGCTGTCTTAAGAGATATATATATATATATATATATATATATATAACATGCCCAAAGAGACATGAGTATACTGGGTCCTAGAGTCAAAGCTATGTCGATTTCTGCTTGACGTGTCCTGCAGAATATGCAATGGACAGATGATGCCGACTTAAGAGGCATATGGAAGGCTGAGGATTGTGGGTAGAAGGGTTCTCGGACCTGGTCTCCACAACTATAGCTGGTAATTCTGATATTTGCCTTATATTCCTGCACAGCCTAGGAAAGCACGACATTATCAAATGCAGCCTTTCAAATAAAGAAACAAGAAAGTCCGAGGTGCATCCTTTCTTGCTAGAGGTGGGGGCAGAGGAAAGAAGCTGCACAACACAGCTAGTTCCCAGGAACAGAAGTCCTCCCCGGCCTCTACAAAAATCCACCGCATGTCGCTGGGGCTCCACAGGCGGAGCTGGGCCCGGTGGGGACACGCCTTCGTAAGTTCAGCCACAAGTGGGTTCTCTCCCTGTTAGATCCCTGGGCAATAGATATTGTGTCTCAGGGATACAAGCTGGATTTTGAGAAGATGCCCCCTCACCGACGGCCCTGCCGGCTTCCCCCCACGAGAGGGAAACAGTGTTAACTGCAATTCACAAATTGTATCTTCACCAGGTGGTGGTCAAGGTTCCCCTCCTTCAACAAGGAGGGGGTTATTATTCGACCATGTTGTAGTCCCGTAACCTGACGGTTCGGTGGGACCCATATTGAATTTAAAATCCCTGAACATATACCTGAAAAGGTTCAAGTTCACGTTGAAAGCGCTAAGAGCGGTTATTGCAAGCCTGAAAGGTGACTCGGGACATAAATCCTCATCAGGCGTACCTCAGAATTACGGTACGGGATTGTCATTACCAATTTCAGAGGTTGCCGTTTGGTCTCTCCACGGCCTTGAGAATGTTCACCAAGGTAATGGCGGAAATGATGGTGCTCCTGCGGAAGCAAGGTGTCACTATTATCACGTACTTGGACGGTCTCCTCATAAAAGCGAGACCAAGAGAGCAGTTGCTGAACAGCGTATGACTTTCTCTGGAAGTGTAACGGCAACACGGCTGGATTCTATATATTCCAAAGTCGCAGTGGGTTCTTACAGCTTATCTGCTTCTCCTAGGCATGATCCTAGACACAGACCAGAAAAAGGTTTTCTCTGACGTCCTAGTGGATGCTGGGAACTCCGTAAGGACCATGGGGAATAGCGGCTCCGCAGGAGACTGGGTACAACTAAAGAAAGCTTTAGGACTACCTGGTGTGCACTGGCTCCTCCCACTATGACCCTCCTCCAGACCTCAGTTAGAATTTTGTGCCCGGCTTAGCTGGATGCACACTAGGGGCTCTCCTGAGCTCCTAGAAAAAGAAAGTATATTTTAGGTTTTTTATTTTCAGTGAGATCTGCTGGGAACAGACTCACTGCTACGAGGGACTTAGTGGAGAGAAGCGAACCTACCTGCTTGCAGCTAGCTTGGGCTTCTTAGGCTACTGGACACCATTAGCTCCAGAGGGATCGAACACTGGGCCCATCCATGATCGTCCGGTCCCGGAGCCGCGCCGCCGTCCCCCTTGCAGAGCCAGAAGCAAGAAGATCTTCCTCAAAATCGGCGGCTGAAGACTCCTGTCTTCATTAAGGTAGCGCACAGCACTGCAGCTGTGCGCCATTGCTCCCTGTGCACACCACACACTCCGGTCACTATGGGTGCAGGGCGCTGGGGGGAGGGGGCGCCCTGGGCAGCAATTTGAGTACCTTACAGGTGGCAAACACACATAATATAGCTTACTAGGCTATATATGTGTAAAATACCCCTGCCACATTAATTTAATTTCTCTGACGTCCTAGTGGATGCTGGGGACTCCGTATGGACCATGGGGAATAGCGGCTCCGCAGGAGTCTGGGCACAAAAGTAAAGCTTTAGGACTACCTGGTGTGCACTGGCTCCTCCCCCCATGACCCTCCTCCAAGCCTCAGTTAGATTTTTGTGCCCGAACGAGAAGGGTGCACACTAGGTGGCTCTCCTGAGCTGCTTAGTGAAAAGTTTAGTTTTAGGTTTTTTATTTTCAGTGAGACCTGCTGGCAACAGGCTCACTGCATCGAGGGACTAAGGGGAGAAGAAGCGAACTCACCTGCGTGCAGAGTGGATTGAGCTTCTTAGGCTACTGGACACCATTAGCTCCAGAGGGATCGAACACAGGCCCAGCCATGGAGTCCGGTCCCAGAGCCGCGCCGCCGGCCCCCTTACAGAGCCAGAAGAAAGAAGAGGTCCGGAAAATCGGCGGCAGAAGACATCCTGTCTTCACCAAGGTAGCGCACAGCACTGCAGCTGTGCGCCATTGCTCCTCAGCACACTTCACACTTCGGTCACTGAGGGTGCAGGGCGCTAGGGGGGGGCGCCCTGAGCAGCAATAAAAACACCTTGGCTGGCGAAAATACATCACATATAGCCCCCAGGGCTATATGGATGAATTTTAACCCCTGCCAGAATACACAGAAAAACGGGAGATAGGCTCCGCCCCCTTCTCGGCGGCCTTATCTCCTCAGCACACTGGCGCCATTTTCCCTCACAGCTCCGTTGGAGGGAAGCTCCTTGGCTCTCCCCTGCAGTCACTACACTACAGAAAGGGTTAAAAAAGAGAGGGGGGCACTAATTAGGCGCAGTATTAAAAATACAGCAGCTATAAGGGGAAAAACACTTATATAAGGTTATCCCTGTATATATATATATATATAGCGCTCTGGTGTGTGCTGGCAAACTCTCCCTCTGTCTCCCCAAAGGGCTAGTGGGGTCCTGTCCTCTATCAGAGCATTCCCTGTGTGTGTGCTGTGTGTCGGTACGTTTGTGTCGACATGTATGAGGAGGAAAATGATGTGGAGACGGAGCAAATTGCCTGTAATAGTGATGTCACCCCCTAGGGGGTCGACACCTGAGTGGATGAACTGTTGGAAGGAATTACGTGACAGTGTCAGCTCTGTATAAAAGACAGTGGTTGACATGAGACAGCCGGCTACTCAGCTTGTGCCTGTCCAGACGTCTCATAGGCCGTCAGGGGCTCTAAAGCGCCCGTTACCTCAGATGGCAGATACAGACGCCGACACGGATACTGACTCCAGTGTCGACGGTGAAGAGACAAATGTGACTTCCAGTAGGACCACACGTTACATGATTGAGGCAATGAAAAAATGTTTTACACATTTCTGATAATACGAGTACCACCAAAAAGGGGTATTATGTTCGGTGAGGAAAAACTACCTGTAGTTTTCCTGAATCTGAGAAATTAAATGAGGTGTGTGATGATGCATGGGTTTCCCCCGATAACAACTGATAATTTCTAAAATGTTATTGGCATTATATCCTTTCCCGCCAGAGGTTAGGGTGCGTTGGGAAACACCCCCTAGGGTGGGTAAAGCGCTCACACGCTTGTAAGAACAAGGGCTCTACCCTCTCCTGAGATGGCCGCCCTTAAGGATCCTGCTGATAGAAAGCAGGAGGGTATCCTAAAATGTATTTACACACATACTGGTGTTATACTGCGACCAGCAATCGCCTCAGCCTGGATGTGCAGTGCTGGGTTGGCGTGGTCGGATTCCCTGACTGAAAATATTGATACCCTAGATAGGGACAGTATATTATTGCCTATAGAGCATTTAAAAGATGCATTTCTATATATGCGTGATGCACAGCGGAATATTTGCCGACTGGCATCAAGTGTAAGTGCGTTGTCCATTTCTGCCAGAAGAGGGTTATGGACACGACAGTGGTCAGGTGATGCGGATTCCAAACGGCATTTGGAAGTATTGCCTTATAAAGGGGAGGAGTTATTTGGGGTCGGTCTTTCAGACCTAGTGGCCACGGCAACAGCTGGGAAATCCACGTTTGTACCCCAGGTCGCCTCTCAACATAAGAAGACGCCGTATTATCAGGCGCAGTCCTTTCGTTCCCAGAAGGGCAAGCGGGCAAAAGGTTCCTCATTTCTGCCCCGTGACAGAGGGAGAGGAAAAAGGCTGCAGAAATCAGCCAGTTCCCAGGAACAGAAGCCCTCTCCCGCCTCTGCCAAGCCCTCAGCATGACGCTGGGGCTTTACAAGCAGACTCAGGCACGGTGGGGGCCCGTCTCAATGAATTTCAGCGCGCAGTGGGCTCACTCGCAAGTAGACCCCTGGATCCTTCAGGTGATATCTCAGGGGTACAAATTGGAATTCGAGACGTCTCCCCCTCGCCGTTTTCCTAAAGTCGGCTTTACCGACGTCTCCCTCTGACAGGGAGGCAGTTTTGGAAGCCAATCACAAGCTGTATTCCCAGCAGGTGATAATCAAGGTACCCCTCCTGCAACAGGGAACGGGGTATTATTCCACACTGTTGTGGTACCGAAGCCGGACGGCTCGGTGAGACCGATTCTAAATCTAAAATCTTTGAACACTTACATACGGAGGTTCAAATTCAAGATTGAGTCACTCAGAGCAGTGATTGCGAACCTGGAAGAAGGGGACTACATGATGTCTCGGGACATCAAGGATGCTTACCTTCATGTCCCAATTTACCCTTCTCACCAAGGATACCTCAGGTTTATGGTACAGAACTGTCACTATCAGTTTCAGACGCTGCCGTTTGGATGGTCCACGGCACCCCGGGTCTTTACCAAGGTAACGGCCGAAATGATGATACTCCTTCGAAGGAAGGGAGTTTTAGTTTTCCCTTACTTGGACGATCTCCTGATAAGGGTAAGATCCAGAGAACAGTTGGAGGTCGGTGTAGCACTATCTCAGGTAGTGTTGCGGCAGCACGGTTGGATTCTCAATATTCCAAAATCGCAGCTGGTTCCGACGACTCGTCTTCTGTTCCTAGGGATGATCCTGGACACAGTCCAGAAAAAGGTGTTTCTCCCGGAGGAGAAAGCCAGGGAGTTATCCGAGCTAGTCAGGAACCTCCTAAAACCGAGCCAAGTCTCAGTGCATCAATGCACAAGGGTTCTGGGAAAAATGGTGGCTTCCTACGAAGCAATCCCATTCGGCAGATTCCACGCAAGAACTTTCCAGTGGGACCTGCTGGACAAATGGTCCGGGTCGCATCTTCAGATGCATCAGCGGATAACCCTGTCACCAAGAACAAGGGTGTCCCTCCTGTGGTGGTTGCAGAGTGCTCATCTTCTAGAGGGCCGCAGATTCGGCATTCAGGACTGGGTCCTGGTGACCACGGATGCCAGCCTGCGAGGCTGGGGAGCAGTCACACAGGGAAGGAATTTCCAGGGCTTATGGTCAAGCCTGGAGACATCACTTCACATAAATATCCTGAAGCTAAGGGCCATTTACAATGCTCTAAGCTTAGCAAGACCTCTGCTTCAAGGTCAGCTGGTGTTGATCCAGTCGGACAACATCACGGCAGTCACCCACGTAAACAGACAGGGTGGCACAAGAAGCAGGAGGGCAATGGCAGAAGCTGCAAGGATTCTTCGCTGGGCGGAAAATCATGTGATAGCACTGTCAGCAGTGTTCATTCCGGGAATGGACAACTGGGAAGCAGACTTCCTCAGCAGACGCTCTGGTAACACCGTGGGTGTACCGGTCAGTGTATGTGTTCCATCCTCTGCCTCTCATACACAAGGTACTGAGAATTATAAGATGGAGAGGAGTAAGCACTATATTCGTGGCTCCGGATTGGCCAAGAAGGACTTGGTAACCGGAACTTCAAGAGATGCTCACAGAGGATCCGTGGCCTCTACCTCTAAGAAGGGACCTGCTCCAGCAAGGACCCTGTCTGTTCCAAGACTTACCGCGGCTGCGTTTGACGGCATGGCGGTTGAACGCCGGATCCTGAAGGAAAAAGGCATTCCGGATGAAGTCATCCCTATCCTGATCAAAGCCAGGAAGGATGTAACCGCAAAACATTATCACCGCATTTGGCGAAAATATGTTGCGTGGTGCGAGGCCAGTTAAGCCCGACGGAGGAATTTCAACTGGGTCGTTTCCTACATTTCCTGCAAACAGGAGTGTCTATGGGCCTGAAATTGGGGTCCATTAAGGTTCAAATTTCGGCCCTGTCAAATTTTCTTCCAAAAAGAACTAGTTTCAGTCCCTGAAGTTCAGACGTTTGTAAAAGGGGTACTGCATACACAGCCTCCTTTTGTGCCTCCAGTGGCACCTTGGGATCTCAATGTAGTTTTTGGGTTCCAAAAGTCACATTGGTTTGAACCACTTAAATCTGTGGAGTTAAAATATCTCACATGGAAGGTGGTCATGCTGTTGGCCCTGGCCTGGGCCAGGCGCGTGTCAGAATTGGCGGCTTTATCCTGTAAAAGCCCTTATCTGATTTTCCATTCGGACAGGGCGGAATTGAGGACTCGTCCTCAGTTTCTCCCTAAGGTGGTTTCAGCGTTTCACCTGAACCAACCTATGGTGGTGCCTGCGGCTACTAGGGACTTGGAGGACTCCAAGTTGCTAGACGTTGTCAGGGCCCTGAAAATATATGTTTCCAGGACGGCTGGAGTCAGAAAATCTGGGTGCTCCTGCTTCTAAGCAGACTATTGCTCGTTGGATTTGTAGTACAATTCAGCTTGCACATTCTGTGGCAGGCCTGCCACAGCCAAAAATCTGTAAATGCCCACTCCACAAGGGAGGTGGGCTCATCTTGGGCGGCTGCCCGAGGGGTCTCGGCTTTACATTTTTGCCGAGCAGCTACTTGGTCAGGAGCAAATACGTTTGTAAAATTCTACAAATTTGATACCCTGGCTGAGGAGGACCTGGAGTTCTCTCATTTGGTGCTGCAGAGTCATCCGCACTCTCCCGCCCGTTTGGGAGCTTTGGTATAAACCCCATGGTCCTTACGGAGTCCCCAGCATCCACTAGGACGTCAGAGAAAATAAGAATTTACTTACCGATAATTCTATTTCTCGTAGTCCGTAGTGGATGCTGGGCGCCCATCCCAAGTGCGGATTGTCTGCAATACTGGTACATAGTTATTGTTACCAAAAATCGGGTTATTGCTGTAGTGAGCCATCTTTTCTAGAGGCTCCTCTGTTATCATGCTGTTAACTGGGTTTAGATCACAAGTTATACGGTGTGATTGGTGTGGCTGGTATGAGTCTTACCCGGGATTCAAAATCCTTCCTTATTGTGTACGCTCGTCCGGGCACAGTATCCTAACTGAGGCTTGGAGGAGGGTCATGGGGGGAGGAGCCAGTGCACACCAGGTAGTCCTAAAGCTTTACTTTTGTGCCCAGACTCCTGCGGAGCCGCTATTCCCCATGGTCCTTACGGAGTCCCCAGCATCCACTACGGACTACGAGAAATAGAATTATCGGTAAGTAAATTCTTATTAAAAGTGGGAGAAGTCAGCCGGAAAAGGGGCGGGGCTATCTCCCTCAGCACACTGGAGCCATTTCCTCTCACAGCTCCGCTGGAAGGATCGCTCCCAGGCTCTCCCCTGCAGTTTCAGACTACATAAGGGTAAAAAAAGAGAGGGGGGGCACTAAATTTAGGCGCAATTCTGTGTAATAAGCAGCTATAAGGGAAATCACTGTGAGTAGTGTAAATCCTGGCATTATATAGCGCTCTGGTGTGTGCTGGCATACTCTCTCTCTGTCTCCCCAAAGGGCTTTGTGGGGTCCTGTCCTCAGTCAGAGCATTCCCTGTGTGTGTGCGGTGTGTCGGTACGGCTGTGTCGACATGTTTGATGAGGAGGCTTATGTGGAGGCGGAGCAGGGGCCGATAAATGTGATGTCACCCCCTGCGGGGTCGACACCTGAGTGGATGGATATGTGGAAGGACGTACGTGACAGTGTCAACTCCTTACACAAAAGGTTTGACGACATGACAGATGTGGGACAGCCAGCTTCTCAGCCTGTGCCTGCCCAGGCGTCTCAAAAGCCATCGGGGGCCCTAAAACGCCCGCTACCGCAGATGGCAGATACAGACGTCGACACGGATACTGACTCCAGTGTCGACGACGGTGAGACCACGGTACATTCCAATAGGGCCATCCGTTACATGATTACGGCAATGAAAGATGTGTTGCACATTTCTGATCTTTACCCAGGTACCACAAAAAAGGGTATTATGTTTGGGGAGAAAAAGCAACCAGTGGTTTTTCCCCCATCTGATGAGTTGAATGAAGTGTGTGATGAAGCGTGGGCTTCCCCCGATAAGAAACTGGTGATTTCTAAAAGATTACTAATGGCGTACCCTTTCCCGCCAGAGGATAGGTCACGTTGGGTGACATCCCCTAGGGTGGATAAAGCGCTCACACGCTTGTCAAAAAAGGTGGCGTTACCGTCTCCGGATATGGCCGCCATAAAGGAGCCTGCAGATAGAAAGCAGGAGGCTATCCTGAAGTCTGTGTATACACACTCAGGTTTTATACTGCGACCGGCTATTGCTTCAGCATGGATGTGCAGTGCTACAGCCGCGTGGTCAGATTCCCTGTCTGATAACATTGATACCCTGGACAGGGACACTATATTGCTAAACATAGAGCATATTAAGGATGCACTCTTATATATGAGAGATGCCCAGAGGGATATTTGCCGACTGGCATCTAGAGTAAATGCAATGTCCATATCTGCGAGGGAGGGTATTGTGGACCCGGCAATGGACAGGTGATGCAGATTCTAAAAGGCACATGGAGGTTTTGCCTTACAAAGGTGAGGAATTGTTTGGGTAGGGTCTCTCGGACCTTGTCTCCACAGCAACTGCTGGAAAGTCGACATTTTTACCCCATGTTCCCTCACAGCCAAAGAAAGCACCGTATTATCAGGTACAGTCCTTTCGGCCACAGTAAGGCAAGCGGGTTAAAGGCGCGTCCTTTCTGCCCAGAGGCAGAGGCAGGGGGAAAAAGCTGCACCATACAGCCAGTTCCCAGGAGCAAAAGCCCTCTCCCGCTTCCTTAAGTCCACCGCATGACGCTGGGGCTCCACAGGCGGAGCCAGGTGTGGTGGGGGCCCGTCTCCGGAACTTCAGCGACCAGTGGGCTCGCTCACAGGTAGATCCCTGGATTCTACAAGTGGTATCTCAGGGTTACAAGCTGGAATTCGAGACGTCTCCCCCTCGCCGTTTCCTCAAATCAGCTTTGCCAACAACTCCCCTAGACAGGGAGGCAGTGCTGGAGGCAATTCACAAGCTGTACTCTCAGCAGGTGATAATCAAGGTACCCCTCCTGCAACAGGGAAGGGGTTACTA
This sequence comes from Pseudophryne corroboree, assembly GCF_028390025.1. Taxonomy (NCBI): domain Eukaryota; kingdom Metazoa; phylum Chordata; class Amphibia; order Anura; family Myobatrachidae; genus Pseudophryne; species Pseudophryne corroboree. The sequence goes on from NC_086444.1 coordinate 752,120,907, forward strand.
TTCCACGTTGTTTGTGGTACCGAAACCGGACGGTTCGGTGAGACCCATTTTAAATCTAAAATCACTGAACACTTACATAAGAAGGTCAAGTTCAAAATGGAATCGCTCAGAGCGGTTATTGCGAGCCTGGACGAGGGGGATTACATGGTATCACTGGACATCAAGGATGCTTACCTGCATGTCCCCATTTACCCTCCTCACCAGGAGTACCTCAGATTTGTGGTACAGGACTGTCATTACCAATTCCAGACGTTGCCGTTTGGTCTGTCCACGGCACCGAGGGTATTTACCAAGTTAATGGCAGAAATGATGATACTCCTTCGAAAAAAGGGAGTCATAATTATCCCGTACTTGGACGATCTCCTTATAAAGGCGAGGTCCAGGGAACAGTTGTTGATCGGAGTAGCACTAGCTCAGACAGTGCTACAACAGCACGGCTGGATCCTGAATATCCCGAAGTCGCAGCTGGCTCCTACAACGCGTCTACTGTTTCTGGGGATGGTTCTGGACACAGAACAGAAAAAAGTGTTTCTCCCGGAGGAGAAGGCCAGGGAGTTGTCATCTCTTGTAAGAGACCTCCTAAAACCAAAACAGGTGTCGGTGCATCACTGCACGCGAGTCCTGGGAAAGATGGTAGCTTCTTACGAAGCAATTCCATTCGGCAGGTTCCATGCAAGAATCTTTCAGTGGGATCTGCTGGACAAGTGGTCCGGATCGCATCTTCAGATGCATCGGCTGATAACCTTGTCCCCAAGGGCCAGGGTGTCTCTACTGTGGTGGCTTCAGAGTGCTCATCTTCTAGAGGGCCGCAGATTCGGCATACAGGACTGGGTCCTAGTGACCACGGATGCCAGCCTTCGAGGCTGGGGGGCAGTCACTCATGGAAGAAATATCCAAGGACTATGGTCAAGTCAGGAGACTGCCCTACACATAAATATTCTGGAACTAAGGGCCATTTACAATGCCCTGAGTCAGGCAAGGCCCCTGCTTCAACACCAGCCGGTACTGATTCAGTCAGACAACATTACGGCGGTCGCCCATGTAAACCGACAGGGCGGCACAAGAAGCAGGATGGCGATGGCAGAAGCCACAAGGATTCTCCGTTGGGCGGAGAATCACTTGTTAGCACTGTCAGCAGTGTTCATTCCGGGAGTGGACAACTGGGAAGCAGACTTCCTCAGCAGGCACGACCTCCACCCGGGAGAGTGGGGACTTCATCCAGAAGTCTTCCAAATGATTGTACACCAGTGGGAAAGGCCACAGGTGGACATGATGGCGTCCCGCCTCAACAAAAATCTAAAAAGATATTGCGCCAGGTCAAGGGACCCTCCGTTAGCTGTGGACGCTCTGGTAACACCGTGGGTGTACCAGTCGATGTATGTGTTCCCTCCTCTGCCTCTCATACCCAAGGTACTGAGAATAATAAGAAAGAGAGGAGTACGAACTATTCTCGTGGTTCCGGATTGGCCAAGAAGATCTTGGTACCCAGAGCTTCAAGAAATGATCTCAGAGGACCCATGGCCTCTGCCGCTCAGACAGGACCTGCTGCAGCAGGGACCCTGTCTGTTCCAAGACTTACCGCGGCTGCGTTTGACTGCATGGCGGTTGAACACCGGATCCTAAAGGAAAAAGGCATTCCGGAGGAAGTAATTCCTACGCTGATTAAGGCGAGGAAAGATGTGACCGTAACACATTATCACCGTATTTGGCGAAAATATGTTGCTTGGTGTGAGGCCAGAAAGGCCCCAACGGAGGAATTTCAACTGGGTCGTTTTCTGCACTTCCTACAGTCAGGAGTGTCTATGGGCCTAAAATTGGGTTCCATTAAAGTCCAGATATCGGCTCTGTCCATTTTCTTCCAAAAAGAACTGGCTTCACTGCCTGAAGTTCAGACTTTTGTTAAGGGAGTGCTGCATATTCAGCCCCCGTTTGTGCCTCCAGTGGTACCGTGGGATCTCAACGTGGTGTTGGATTTCCTGAAGTCGCATTGGTTTGAGCCACTTAAAACCGTGGAGCTAAAATACCTCACGTGGAAAGTGGTCATGCTGTTGGCCTTGGCGTCGGCCAGGCGTGTATCAGAATTGGCGGCTTTGTCATGCAAAAGCCCTTATCTGATTTTTCATGTGGATAGGGCGGAATTGAGGACGCGTTCCCAATTCCTTCCTAAGGTGGTATCAGCTTTTCATGTGAACCAACCTATTGTGGTGCCTGCGGCTACTCGGGACTTGGAGGACTCCAAGTTGCTGGACGTAGTCAGGGCCCTGAAAATATATGTTTCCAGGACGGCTGGAGTCAGGAAAACTGACTCGCTATTTATCCTGTATGCACCCAACAAGCTGGGTGCTCCTGCTTCTAAGCAGACTATTGCTCGCTGGATCTGTAGCACGATTCAACTTGCACATTCTGCGGCTGGACTGCCGCATCCTAAATCTGTAAAGGCCCATTCCACGAGGAAAGTGGGCTCTTCTTGGGCGGCTGCCCGAGGGGTCTCTGCTTTACAACTTTGCCGAGCTGCTACTTGGTCGGGTTCAAACACTTTTGCAAGATTCTACAAGTTTGATTACCCTGGCTAAGGAGGACCTTGAGTTTGCTCATTTGGTGCTGCAGAGTCATCCGCACTCTCCCGCCCGTTTGGGAGCTTTGGTATAATCCCCATGGTCCTTACGGAGTTCCCAGCATCCACTAGGACGTCAGAGAAAATAAGATTTTACTCACCGGTAAATCTATTTCTCGTAGTCCATAGTGGATGCTGGGCGCCCATCCCAAGTGCGGATTGTCTGCAATACTTGTATATAGTTATTGCTTAACTAAAGGGTTATTGTTATGAGCCATCTGTTGGTGAGGCTCAGTTGTTATTCATACTGTTAACTGGGTATAGTATCACGAGTTATACGGTGTGATTGGTGTGGTTGGTATGAGTCTTACCCGGGATTCAAAATCCTTCCTTATTGTGTCAGCTCTTCCGGGCACAGTATCCTAACTGAGGTCTGGAGGAGGGTCATAGTGGGAGGAGCCAGTGCACACCAGGTAGTCCTAAAGCTTTCTTTAGTTGTGCCCAGTCTCCTGCGGAGCCGCTTTTCCCCATGGTCCTTACGGAGTTCCCAGCATCCACTACGGACTACGAGAAATAGATTTACCGGTGAGTAAAATCTTATTATCTCCCGATAGAGAGAGCTCAGGAGCTCGTGACACTGGTCAGGAATCTATTAAAACCAAAACAGGGGTCAGTGCATCACTGCACTCGAGTCCTGGGAAGGAGGGTGGCCTCATACGAGGCCATTCCCTTCGGCAGGTTCCATACGAGGTCCTTCCAATGGGACTTACTGGACAAATAGTCCGGATCACATCTTCAGATGCATCGGTTAATCACCCTGTCCCCCAGGGCCAGGGTGTCTATTCTGTGGTGGCTGCAGAGTGCTCATCTTCTCGAGTACCGCAGGTTCGGCATACAGGACTGGGTCCTGGTGACCGCTCCGCGGATGGGGGGCAGTCACTCAGGGAAGAAACTTCCAAGGGCTGTGGTCAAGTCAGGAGACTTGTCTGCACATAAATATACTGGAACTAAGGGCCATATACAACGCCCTGAGTCAAGCGGAGCCCCTGCTTCGAGACCAACCAGTGCTGATTCCGTCAGACAACATCACGGCGGTCGCCCATGTAAACCGCCAGGGCGGCACAAGAAGCAGGGTGGCAATGGCGGAAGCCACAAAGATTCTTCGTTGGGCGGAGAATCACGTGCAAGCACTGTCAGCAGTGTTCATTCCGGGAGTGGACAACTGGTAAGCAGATTTCCTCAGCAGACACGACCTCCACCCGGGAGAGTGGGGACTTCATCAAGAAGTCTTCACACAGATTGCAAATCGATGGGAACTGCCACAGGTGGACATGATGGCGTCCCGCCTCAACAAATAGCTAAAAAGATATTGCGCCAGGTCAAGGGACCCTCAGGCGATAGCTGTGGACGCGCTAGTGACACCGTGGGTGTTCCAGTCGGTATATGTGTTTCCTCCTCTTCCTCTCTTACAAAAGGTGCTGAGAATTGTAAGAAAAAGAGGAGTGAGAACGATACTCATTGTTCCGGATTGGCCAAGAAGGACTTGGTACCCGGAACTGCAAGAAATGCGCACAGAGGACCCATGGCCTCTGCCTCTCAGACAGGACCTGCTGCAACAAGGGCCCTGTCTGTTCCAAGACTTACCGCGGCTTCGTTTGACAGCATGGCGGTTGAACGCCGGATCCTAGCGGTAAAAGGCATTCCGGATGAAGTTATTCCTACGCTGATAAAGGCTAGGAAGGACGTGACCGCAAAGAATTATCACCGTATATGGCGAAATATGTTGCTTGGTGTGAGGCCAGGACGGCCCCTACAGAGGAATTCCAGCTGGGTCGATTCCTGCACTTCCTACAGTCAGGAGTGTCTATGGGCCTAAAATTAGGGTCCATAAGGGTCCAGATTTCGGCCCTAACCATTTTCTTTCAAAAAGAACTGGCTTCACTGCCTGAGGTTCAGACGTTTGTTAAGGGAGTGCTGCATATTCAGCCCCCTTTTGTGCCACCAGTGGCACCTTGGGATCTTAACGTTGTGTTGGATTTCCTGAAATCCCACTGGTTTGAGCCACTTAAGACCGTGGAACTAAAGTATCTCACGTGGAAAGTGGTCATGCTGTTGGCCTTAGCATCGGCTAGGCGTGTGTCAGAATTGGCGGCTTTGTCCTGTAAAAGCCCCTATCTGATCTTCCATATGGACAGGGCAGAATTGCGGACTCGTCCCCAATTTCTCCCAAAGGTGGTATCATCGTTTCCTTTGAACCAACCTATTGTGGTGCCTGCGGCTACTCGGGACTTGGAGGACTCCAAGTTGCTGGACGTAGTCAGGGCTTTGAAAATATGTTTCCAGAACGGCTGGAGTCAGGAAGACTGACTCGCTGTTTATCCTGCATGCACCCAACAAGCTTGGGTGCTCCTGCTTCAAAGCAAACTATTGCTCGCTGGATCTGTAGCACGATTCAGCTGGCTCATTCTGCGGCTGGATTGCCGCATCCAAAATCAGTAAAAGCCCATTCAACAAGGAAGGTAGGCTCTTCTTGGGCGGCTGCCCGAGGGGGTCTCTGCTTTACAGCTTTGCCGAGCGGCTACTTGGTCGGGTTCAAACACCTTTGCAAAGTTCTACAAGTTTGATACCCTGGCTGAGGAGGACCTTGTGTTTGCTCATTCGGTGCTGCAGAGTCATCCGCACTCTCCCGCCCGTTTGGGAGCTTTGGTATAATCCCCATGGTCCTTACGAAGTTCCCAGCATCCACTAGGACGTCAGAGAAAATAAGAATTTACTCACCGGTAATTCTATTTCTCGTAGTCCGTAGTGGATGCTGGGCGCCCGTCCCAAGTGCGGACTTTCTGCAATACGTGTATATAGTTATTGCTTAAATAAGGGTTATTGTTATGAGCCATCCGTTGAGTGAGGCTCAGTTGTTGTTCATATTGTTAACTCGGTAAGGTTATCACAAGTTGTACGGTGTGATTGGTGTGGCTGGTATGAGTCCTACCCTGGATTCCAAACTCCTTTCCATGTAATGTCAGCTCTTCCGGGCACAGTTTCCCTAACTGAGGTCTGGAGGAGGGGCATAGAGGGAGGAGCCAGTGCACACCAGATAGTACCTAATCTTTTCTTTAGAGTGCCCAGTCTCCTGCGGAGCCCGTCTATTCCCCATGGTCCTTACGGAGTTCCCAGCATCCACTACGGACTACGAGAAATAGAATTACCGGTGAGTAAATTCTTTTCTCTGACGTCCTAGTGGATGCTGGGAACTCCGAAAGGACCATGGGGAATAGCGGGCTCCGAAGGAGGCTGGGCACTCTAGAAAGATTTATGACTACCTGGTGTCCACTGGCTCCTCCCACTATGACCCTCCTCCAAGCCTCAGTTAGATCTTGTGCCCGGCCGAGGTTGGATGCACACTAGGGGCTCTCCTGAGCCCTTAGAAAGAAAGTATAGATTTAGGTTTTTTATTTTCAGTGAGACCTGCTGGCAACAGGCTCACTGCAGCGAGGGACTAAGGGGAGAAGAAGCGAACTCGCCTGCTTGCAGCCGGATTGGGCTTCTTAGGCTATTGGACACCATTAGCTCCAGAGGGATCGACCGCAGGCCCAGTCCTTGGTGTTCGGTCCCGGAGCCGCGCCGCCGTCCCCCTTACAGAGCCAGAAGCAAGAAGAGGTCCGGAAAAGCGGCGGCAGAAGACATCAGTCTTCACCAAGGTAGCGCACAGCACTGCAGCTGTGCGCCATTGCTCCTCATACACACTTCACTCTCCGGTCACTGAGGGTGCAGGGCGCTTGGGGAGGGCGCCCTGAGCAGCAATAAAAACACCTTGGCTGGCAAAAATACCACAATATATAGCCCCAGAGGCTATGTATGTGGTAAATACCCCTGCCAGAATCCAGAAAAAAGCGGGAGAATAGGCCGCGGAAAAGGGGCGGAGCTATCTCCCTCAGACACACTGGCGCCATTTTCTCTTCACAGTGCAGCTGGAAGAAAGCTCCTCAGGCTCTCCCCTGTAGTTTTCAGGCTCAAAGGGTTAAAAAGAGAGGGGGGGGCACTAAATTTAGGCGCAATATTGTATATGCAAGCAGCTATGGGGGAAAATTCACTCAGTTATAGTGTTAATCCCCACATTATATAGCGCTCTGGTGTGTGCTGGCATACTCTCTCTCTGTCTCCCCAAAGGGCTTTATGGGGTCCTGTCCTCAGTCGGAGCTTTCCCTGTGTGTGTGCGGTGTGTCGGTACGGCTGTGTCGACATGTTTGAGGAGGATGCTTATATAGTGACGGAGCAGATGCCGATAAATGTGATGTCGCCCCCTGTGGGGCCGACACCAGAGTGGATGGTTAGGTGAAAGGTATTAACCGACAGTGTCAACTCCTTACATAAAAGGGTGGATGACGTAACAGCTGTGGGACAGCCGGCTTCTCAGCCCGCGCCTGCCCAGGCGTCTCAAAGGCCATCAGGGGCTCAAAAACGCCCGCTCATTCAGATGGCAGACACAGATGTCGACACGGAGTCTGCCTCCAGTGTCGACAAGGTTGAGACATATACACAATCCACTAGGAACATCCGTGACTTGATCCCGGCAATAAAAAATGTGTTACACATTTCTGACCTTAACCTCTAAAAATGGGTTTTTATGTTTGGGGAGAAAAAGCAGGCAGTGTTTTGTTCCTCCATTAGTTGAATGAATGAAGTGTGTGAAAAGCGTGGGTTCCCCCTGATAAGAAACTGGTAATTTCTAAAAAGTTACTGATGGCGTACCTTTTCCCGCCAGAGGATAAGTTACGCTGGGAGATCTCCCCTAGGGTGGATAAGGCGCTCACACGGTTGTCAAAATAGGTGGCACTGCCGTTTTAGGAACAGGCCACTTTGAAGGTACCTGTTGATAAAAAGCAGGAGGCTATCCTGAAGTCTGTATTTACACACTCTGGTACTAGACTGAAACCTGCAGAGCGTGCTGCTGCAGCGTGGTCGGTGACCCTGTCAAACATACTAATTTGCTAACATGACAACATATTAAAGACGTCGTCTTATGTATGAGGGATGCACAGAGGGATATTTTGCCGGCTGGCATCCAAAATGAATGTAATGTCCATTCTGTCAGGAGGGTATTAGAGACCTGTCACTGGACAGGTGATGCTGACTTTAAAAGGCGCATAGAGATTCTGCCTTATAAGGGTGAGGAATTATTTGGGGATGGTCTCTGGGACTTCGTATCCGCAGCAACAGCTGGGAAGAAATATTTTTACCTCAGGTTTCCTCACAGACTAAGAAAGCACTGTATTATCAGGTACAGTCCTTTCGGCTTCAGAAAAGCAAGCGGGTCAAAGGCGCTTCCTTTCTGTACAGAGACAAGGGAAGAGGGAAAAAGCTGCACCAGTCAGCCTGTTCCCAGAATCATAATTCTTCTATCGCTTCCTCTGAGTCCACAGCATGACGCGGGGGCTCCACAGGTATAGCCAGGTACGGTGGGGGGCCGTCTCAAAATTTCAGCGATCAGTGGGCTCGCTCACAGGTGGATCCCTGTTTCATTCAAGTAGTATTTCAGGGGTACAAGCTAGAATTCGAGATGTCTTCCCCCCGCCGTTTCCTCAAATATGCCTTGCTGACAACTCCCTCAGGCAGGGAGGCTGTGCTAGAGGCAATTAATAAGCTGTATTCCCAGCAGGTAATACTTAAGGTGCCCCTACTTCAACAAGGACGGGGTTACTATTCCACACGGTTTGGGGTACCGAAACCGCATGGTTCGGTGTGACCCTTTTTTATATTTAAAATCCTTGAACACATACATAAAAAAAAAAAAAAGTTCAAGTTCAAGATGGAATCGCTCAGGGCGGTTATTGCAAGCCTGGACGAGGGGGATTACATGGTATCCCGGGACATCAAGGATGCTTACCTGCATGTCCCCATTTACTATCCTCGCCAGGAGTACCTCAGATTTGTGGTACAGGATTACCATTACCAAGTCCAGACTCTGCCGTTTGGACTGTACATGGCACCGAGGGTGTTACCAAGGTAATGGCCGGAATGATGATACTCCTTCGAAAAAGGGGAGTTTTTTAATTATCCCGTACTTGGACAATCTCCTTATAAGGGCGAGGTCCAAGGAGCAGTTGCTAGTCGGGGTAGCACTATTTTGGAAAGTGCTACAACAGCACGGTTGGATTCTAAACAGTCCAAAGTCACAGCTGGTTCCTACGACACGTCTACTGTTCCTGGGGATGGTTCTGGACACAGACCAGAAATAAGTGTTTCTCCCGGAGGAGAAAGCCAAGGAGCTGTCATCTCTAGTCAGAGACCTCCTGAAGCCAAAACAGTTATCGGTGCATCATTGCACGCGAGTCCTGGGAAAAATGATAGCTTCCTACGAAGCAATCCCATTCGGCAGGTTCCATGCAAGAACTTTTCAGGGGGACCTGTTAGACAAGTGGTCCGGGTCGCATCTTCAGATGCATCGGCTGATAACCCTGTCTCCAAGGACCAGGGTATCTCTACTGTAGTGGCTGCAGAGTGCCCATCTTCAAGAGGGCCGCAGGTTCGACATACAGGACTAGGTCCTAGTGACCATGGATGCCAGCCTTTGAGGCTGGGGGGCAGTCACACAGGGAAGAAACTTCCAGGGACTTTGGTCAAGTCAGGTGACTTCCCTACATAAATATTCTGGAACTGAGGGCCATTTACAATGCCCTGAGTCAGGCAAGGCCTCTGCTTCAAAACCAGCCGGTCCTGATCCAATCAGACAACATCACGGCAGTCGCCCATGTAAACCAACAGGGCGGCACAAGAAGCAGGATGCCGATGGCAGAAGCCACAAGGATTCTCCGATGGGCGGAAAATCATGTGTTAGCACTGTCAGCAGTGTTCATTCCCGGAGTGGACAACTGGGAAGCAGATCTTCTCAGCAGACACGACTTCCACCCGAGAGAGTGGGGACTTCATCCAGAAGTCTTCCAAAGGCTTGTACACCATTGGGAAAGGCCACAGGTGGACATGAAGGCGTCCCGCCTCAACAAAAAGCTATAAAAGATATTGCGCCAGGTCAAGGGACCTTCAGGCGATAGCTGTGGACGCTCTGGTAACACCGTGGGTGTACCAGTCGGTTTATGTGTTCCCCCCTCTGCCTCTCATACCAAAGGTACTGAGAATAATAAGAAGGCGAGGAGTAAGAACGATACTCGTTCCGGATTGGCCAAGAAGAGCCTGGTACCCAGAACTTCAAGAAATTATATCAGAGGACCCATGGCCTCTGCCGCTCAGACAGGACCTGCTGCAGCAGGGACCCTGTCTGTTCCAAGACTTACCGCGGCTACGTTTTGATGGCATGGCGGTTGAACGCCGGATCCTAAAGGAAAAGGGCATTCCGGAGGAAGTCATTCCTACGCTGATTCAAGCCAGGAAAGATGTAACTGCAAAACATTATCACCGCATATGGCGGAAATATGTTGCTTGGTGTGAGGCCAAAAAAGGCCCCAACAGAGGAATTTCAACTAGGTCGATTTCTGCATTTCCTACAAGCAGGAGTGTCTATGGGCCTAAAATTAGGCTCCATTAAGATACAGATCTCGGCTCTGTCGATTTTCCTCCAGAAAGAATTAGCTTCAGTACCTGTAGTTCAGACATTGTAAAAGGAGTGCTGCATATTCAGCCCCCGGTTGTGCCTCCAGTGGCACCTTGGGATCTCAACGTGGTGTTGAGTTTCTTAAAATCACATTGGTTTGAACCACTAAAAACCGTGGATCTAAAATATCTCACGTGGAAAGTGGTCATGTTATTGGCCTTGGTTTCGGCCAGGCGTGTATCAGAATTGGCGGCTTTGTCATATAAAAGTCCTTATCTGATTTTCCATATGGATAGGGCAGAATTGAAGACTCGTCCCCAGTTTCTCCCTAAGGTGGTATCAGCTTTTCACTTGAACCAACCTATTGTGGTGCCTGCGGCTACTAGGGACTTGGAGGATTCCAAGTTACTGGACGTAGTCAGGGCCTTGAAAAATTATGTTTCCAGGACGGCTAGAGTCAGGAAAATTGACTCGCTATTTATCCTGTATGCACCCAACAGGCTGGGTGCTCCTGCTTCTAAGCAGACTATCGCTCGCTGGATCTGTGACACGATTCAGCAGGCGCATTCTGCGGCTGGACTGCCGCATCCTAAATCAGTGAAAGCCCATTCCACAGGGAAGGTGGGCTCATCTTGGGCGGCTGCCCGAGGGGTCTCGGCTTTACAACTTTGCCGAGCTGTTACTTGGTCAGGGGCAAACACGTTTGCAAAATTCTACAAATTTGATACCCTGGCTGAGGAGGACCTTGAGTTCTCTCATTCGGTGCTGCAGAGTCATCCGCACTCTCCCGCCCGTTTGGGAGCTTTGGTATAATCCCCATGGTCCTTTCGGAGTTCCCAGCATCCACTAGGACGTCAGAGAAAATAAGATTTTACTCACCGGTAAATCTATTTCTCGTAGTCCGTAGTGGATGCTGGGCGCCCATCCCAGGTGCGGATTGTCTGCAATACTTGTAAATAGTTATTGCTAACTAAAGGGTTATTGTTGAGCCATCTGTTGAGAGGCTCCGTTGTTTTCATACTGTCAAACTGGATATAATATCACGAGTTGTACGGTGTGATTGGTGTGGCTGGTATGAGTCTTACCCGGGATTCAAAATCCTTCCTTATTATGTCAGCTCGTCCGGGCACAGTGTCCTAACTGAGGCTTGGAGGAGGGTCATAGTGGGAGGAGCCAGTGCACACCAGGTAGTCATAAATCTTTCTAGAGTGCCCAGCCTCCTTCGGAGCCCGCTATTCCCCATGGTCCTTTCGGAGTTCCCAGCATCCACTACGGACTACGAGAAATAGATTTACCGGTGAGTAAAATCTTATTATTTTCTCCTAGTCCGTAGAGGATGCTGGGAACTCCAAAAGGACCATGGGGTATAGACGGGATCCGCAGGAGCTTGGGCACACTGAAAAGACTTTGACTGGGTGTGAACTGGCTCCTCCCTCTATGCCCCTCCTCCAGACCTCAGTTATAGAAACTGTGCCCAGGAGAGACGGACATTTCGAGGAAAGGATTTTTGTTTAAACTAAGGGCGGGAAACCTACCAGCCCACACCACAAACATTCCGTACAACCGGAGTATCAGAAAACCAGATAACAGTATGAATTAACAACAGCAACAAGCTGAATACAACTAATACACAACCCGCGTGTAAACAAATTTAACCAGCAATAATACACTGCAAGTAACAGTCCGCACTGGGAAGGGCGCCCAGCATCCTCTACGGACTAGGAGAAAAGGATTTACCGGTAGGTACTAAAATCCTATTTTCTCTTATGTCCTAGAGGATGCTGGGGACTCCAAAAGGACCATGGGGTCTATACCAAAGCTCCAGAAAGGGCGGGAGAGTGCGGACGACTCTGCAGCACCGATTGAGCAAACATGAGGTCCTCATCAGCCAAGGGTATCAAACTTGTAAAACTTAGCAAAGGTGTTTGAACCCGACCACGTAGCTACTCGGCAAAGCTGAAGTGCCGAGGCCCCTCGGGCAGCCGCCCAAGACGAGCCCACTTTTCTGGTAGAATGGACCTTTACTGACTTCGGCAACGGTAGCCCAGCCGAAGAATGAGCTTGCTGAATTGTACTACAAATCCAGCGTGCAATAGTTTGCTTAAAAGCAGGATTTCCAATCTTGTTGGAAGCATACAGGACAAACGGAGCCTCTGTTTCTCTGACGTCCTAGTGGATGCTGGGAACTCCGTAAGGACCATGGGGAATAGCGGCTCCGCAGGATACTGGGCACAAAAGTAAAGCTTTAGGACTACCTGGTGTGCACTGGCTCCTCCCCCCATGACCCTCCTCCAAGCCTCGGTTAGATTTTTGTGCCCGAACGAGAAGGGTGCACACTAGGGGCTCTCCTGAGCTGCTTAGTGAAAAGTTTAGTTTTAGTTTTTTTATTTTCAGTGAGACCTGCTGGCAACAGGCTCACTGCATCGAGGGACTAAGGGGAGAAGAAGCGAACTCACCTGCGTGCAGAGTGGATTGGGCTTCTTAGGCTACTGGACACCATTAGCTCCAGAGGGATCGAACACAGGCCCAGCCATGGAGTCCGGTCCCAGAGCCGCGCCGCCGGCCCCCTTACAGAGCCAGAAGCAAGAAGAGGTCCGGAAAATCGGCGGCAGAAGACATCCTGTCTTCACCAAGGAAGCGCACAGCACTGCAGCTGTGCGCCATTGCTCCTCAGCACACTTCACACTTCGGTCACTGAGGGTGCAGGGCGCTAGGGGGGGGGCGCCCTGAGCAGCAATAAAAACACCTTGGCTGGCGAAAATACATCACATATAGCCCCCAGGGCTATATGGATGAATTTTAACCCCTGCCAGATTACACTGAAAAACGGGAGAAAAGGCCGCCGAAAAAGGGGCGGGGCCTATCTCCTCAGCACACTGGCGCCATTTTCCCTCACAGCTCCGTTGGAGGGAAGCTCCCTGGCTCTCCCTGCAGTCACTACACTACAGAACGGGTTAAAAAAGAGAGGGGGGCACTAATTAGGCGCAGTATTAAAAATACAGCAGCTATAAGGGGAAAAACACTTATATAAGGTTATCCCTGTGTATATATATAGCGCTCTGGTGTGTGCTGGCAAACTCTCCCTCTGTCTCCCCAAAGGGCTAGTGGGGTCCTGTCCTCTATCAGAGCATTCCCTGTGTGTGTGCTGTGTGTCGGTACGTTTGTGTCGACATGTATGAGGAGGAAAATGATGTGGAGGCGGAGCAAATTGCCTGTAATAGGGATGTCACCCCCTAGGGGGTCGACACCTGAGTGGATGAACTGTTGGAAGGAATTACATGACAGTGTCAGCTCTTTACAAAAGACAGTGATTGACATGAGACAGCCGGCTACTCAGCTTGTGCCTGTCCAGACGTCTCATAGGCCGTCAGGGGCTCTAAAGCGCCCGTTACCTCAGATGGCAAATACAGACTCCGACACGGATACTGACTCCAGTGTCGACGGTGAAGAGACAAATATGACTTCCAGTAGGGCCACACGTTACATGATTGAGGCAATGAAAAATGTTTTACACATTTCTGATAATACGAGTACCACCAATAGGGGTATTATGTTCGGTGAGGAAAAACTACCTGTAGTTTTCCTGAATCTGAGAAATTAAATGAGGTGTGTGATGAAGCGTGGGTTTCCCCCGATAAAAAAACTGATAATTTCTAAACAGTTATTGGCATTATATCCTTTCCCGCCAGAGGTTAGGGTGCGTTGGGAAACACCCCCTAGGGTGGATAAAGCGCTCACACGCTTGTCAAAACAGGGGCTCTACCCTCTCCTGAGATGGCCGCCCTTAAGGATCCTGCTGATAGAAAGCAGGAGGGTATCCTAAAATGTATTTACACAACATACTGGTGTTATACTGCGACCAGCAATCGCCTCAGCCTGGATGTGCAGTGCTGGGTTGGCGTGGTCGGATTCCCTGACTGAAAATATTGATACCCTAGATAGGGACAGTATACTATTGCCTATAGAGCATTTAAAAGATGCATTTCTATATATGTGTGATGCACAGCGGGATATTTGTCGACTGGCATCAAGAGTAAGTGCGCTGTCCATTTCTGCCAGAAGAGGGTTATGGACACGACAGTGGTCAGGTAATGCGGATTCCAAATGGCATATGGAAGTATTGCCTTATAAAGGGGAGGAGTTATTTGGGGTCGGTCTTTCAGACCTGGTGGCCACGGCAACAGCTGGGAAATCCACGTTTTTACCCCAGGTCGCCTCTCAACATAAGAAGACGCCGTATTATCAGGCGCAGTCCTTTCGTTCCCATAAGGGCAAGGGGGCAAAAGGTTCCTCATTTCTGCCCCGTGACAGAGGGAGAGGAAAAAGGCTGCAGAAATCAGCCAGTTCCCAGGAACAGAAGCCCTCTCCCGCCTCTGCCAAGCCCTCAGCATGACGCTGGGGCTTTACAAGCAGACAGGGAGGCAGTTTTGGAAGCCATTCACAAGCTGTATTCCCAGCAGGTGATAATCAAGGTACCCCTCCTGCAACAGGGAAAGGGGTATTATTCCACACTGTTGTGGTACCGAAGCCGGACGGCTCGGTGAGACCGATTTTAAATCTAAAATCTTTGAACACTTACATACAGAGGTTCAAATTCAAGAGAAGGGGACTACATGGTGTCTCTGGACATCAAGGATGCTTACCTTCATGTCCCAATTTACCCTTCTCACCAAGGGTACCTCAGGTTTGTGGTACAGAACTGTCACTATCAGTTTCAGACGCTGCCGTTGGATGGTCCACGGCACCCCGGGTCTTTACCAAGGTAATGGCCAAAATGATGATACTCCTTCGAAGGAAGGGAGTTTTAGTTATCCCTTACTTGGACGATCTCCTGATAAGGGTAAGATCCAGGGAACAGTTGGAGGTCGGTGTAGCACTATCTCAGGTAGTGTTGCGACAGCACGGTTGGATTCTCAATATTCCAAAATCGCAGCTGGTTCCGACGACTCGTTTTCTGTTCCTAGGGATGATTCTGGACACAGTCCAGAAAAAGGTGTTTCTCCCGGAGGAGAAAGCCAGGGAGTTATCCGAGCTAGTCAGGAACCTCCTAAAACCGAGCCAAGTCTCAGTGCATCAATGCACAAGGGTTCTGGGAAAAATGGTGGCTTCCTACGAAGCAAGCCCATTCGGCAGATTCCACGCAAGAACTTTCCAGTGGGACCTGCTGGACAAATGGTCGGGGTTGCATCTTCAGATGCATCAGCGGATAACCCGGTCACCAAGGACAAGGGTGTCCCTCCTGTGGTGGTTGCAGAGTGCTCATCTTCTAGAGGGCCGCAGATTCGGCATTCAGGACTGGGTCCTGGTGACCACGGATGCCAGCCTGCGAGGCTGGGGAGCAGTCACACAGGGAAGAAATTTCCAGGGCTTATGGTCAAGCCTGGAGACATCACTTCACATAAATATCCTGGTGCTAAGAGCCATTTACAATGCTCTAAGCTTAGCAAGACCTCTGCTTCAAGGTCAGCCGGGTTGATCCAGTCGGACAACATCACGGCAGTCACCCACGTAAACAGACAGGGTGGCACAAGAAGCAGTCAATGGCAGAAGCTGCAAGGATTCTTCGCTGGGCGGAAAATCATGTGATAGCACTGTCAGCAGTATTCATTCCGGGAGTGGACAACTGGGAAGCAGACTTCCTAAGCAGACACGACCTCCACCCGGGAGAATGGGGACTTCACCCAGAAGTCTTCCACATGATTATAAACCGTTGGGTAAAACCAAAGGTGGACATGATGGCGTCCCGCCTCAACAAAAAAACTCGACAGGTATTGCGCCAGGTCAAGGGACCCTCAGGCAATAGCTGTAGACGCTCTGGTAACACCGTGGGTGTACCAGTCAGTGTATGTTTTCCCTCCTCTGCCTCTCATACCCAAGGTACTGAGAATTATAAGATGGAGAGGAGTAAGCACTATATTCGTGGCTCCGGATTGGCCAAGAAGGACTTGGTACCCGGAACTTCAAGAGAGGCTCACGGAGGATCCGTGGCCTCTACCTCTAAGAAGGGACCTGCTCCAGCAAGGACCCTGTCTGTTCCAAGACTTACCGCGGCTGCGTTTGCCGGATCCTGAAGAAAAAAGGCATTCCGGATGAAGTCATCCCTATCCTGATCAAAGCCAGGAAGGATGTAACCGCAAAACATTATCACCGCATTTGGCGAAAATATGTTGCGTGGTGCGAGGCCAGTAAGGCCCGACGGAGGAATTTCAACTGGGTCGATTCCTACATTTCCTGCAAACAGGAGTGTCTATGGGCCTGAAATTGGTGTCCATTAAGGTTAAAATTTCGGCCCTGTCAATTTTCTTCCAAAAAGAACTAGCTTCAGTCCCTGAAGTGCAGACGTTTGTAAAAGGGGTACTGCATATACAGCCTCCTTGTGTGCCTCCAGTGGCACCTTGGGATCTCAATGTAGTTTTTGGGTTCCAAAAGTCACATTGGTTTGAACCACTTAAAGATGTTGGCCCTGGCCTGGGCCAGGCGCGTGTCAGAATTGGCGGCTTTATTCTGTAAAAGCCCTTATCTGATTTTCCATACGGACAGGGCGGAATTGAGGACTCGTCCTCGGTTTCTCCCTAAGGTGGTTTCAGCGTTTCACCTGAACCAACCTATTGTGGTGCCTGCGGCTACTAGGGACTTGGAGGACTCCAAGTTGCTAGACGTTGTCAGGGCCCTGAAAATATATGTTTCCAGGACGGCTGGAGTCAGAAAATCTGACTCGCTGTTTATCCTGTATGCACCCAACAAGCTGGGTGCTCCTGCTTCTAAGCAGACTATTGCTCGTTGGATTTGTAGTACAATTCAGCTTGCACATTCTGTGGCAGGCCTGCCACAGCCAAAATCTGTAAAAGCCCATTCCACACGGAAAGTGGGCTCATCTTGGGCGGCTGCCCGAGGGGTCTTGGCTTTACAGCTTTGCCGAGCAGCTACTTGGTCAGGGGCAAACACGTTTTGCTAAATTCTACAAATTTGATACCCTGGCTGAGGAGGACCTGGAGTTCTCTCATTCGGTGCTGCAGAGTCATCCGCACTCTCCCGCCCGTTTGGGAGCTTTGGTATAATCCCCATGGTCCTTACGGAGTTCCCAGCATCCACTAGGACGTCAGATAAAATAAGAATTTACTTACCGATAATTCTATTTCTCGTAGTCCGTAGTGGATGCTGGGCGCCCATCCCAAGTGCGGATTGTCTGCAATACTTGTACATAGTTATTGTTAACTAAATCGGGTTATTGTTGTAGTGAGCCATCTTTTCTAGAGGCTCCTCTGTTATCATACTGTTAACTGGGTTTAGATCACAGGTTGTACGGTGTGATTGGTGTGGCTGGTATGAGTCTTACCCGGGATTCAAAATCCTTCCTTATTGTGTACGCTCGTCCGGGCACAGTATCCTAACTGAGGCTTGGAGGAGGGTCATGGGGGGAGGAGCCAGTGCACACCAGGTAGTCCTAAAGCTTTACTTTTGTGCCCAGTCTCCTGCGGAGCCGCTATTCCCCATGGTCCTTACGGAGTTCCCAGCATCCACTACGGACTACGAGAAATAGAATTATCGGTAAGTAAATTCTTATTTTTCCTGGTAAGAGCCATTCTGGCGACGTAAATTTTCAAAGCTCTTACAACATCAAGAGACTTCGGAACCGCCACAGCATCTGTAGCCACAGGTACCACAATAGGTTGGTTAATGTGAAACGAAGAAACCACCTTCGGCAGAAATTGTTGACGAGTCCTCAATTCTGCTCTATCCGAATGGAAGATCAAATAATGGACTCTTGTGAGATAAGGCCGCCAACTCAGACACTCACCTGGCAGACGCCAGAGCCAAAAGCATGACTACCTTGCAAGTGATAAACTTTAACTCAACCTTACGCAAAGGTTCAAACCAGAGAGACATAAGAAACTGCAAGACCACTTCAAGATCCCACGGCGCCACAGGCGGCACAAATGGAGGATGGATATGCAGCACTCCCTTCACAAAAGTCTGAACCTCTGGAAGGACGGCCAATTCCTTTTGAAAGAAAATAGATAAAGCTGAAATCTGCACTTTGATGGAACCCAGTTTCAGGCCTGCATCGACGCCTGCCTGCAAAAAATAGAGAAACCGACCCAAGTGAAATTCCTCCGCAGGAGCAGTTTTGACCTCACACCACGAAACATACTTTCTCCAAATACGGTGATAATGCTTCGCCGTAACCTCCTTCCTAGCCTTAAGGAGAGTGGGGATGACCTCCCCAGGAATACCTTTTCGAGCTAAGATTTGGGGCTCAACTTCCACGCCATCAAACGCAGCCGCTGTAAATCCGGAAACATGCATGGTCCCTGCAGTAACAGGTCCTCTCTTAGAGGAAGCGGCCAAGGATCTTCCACTAGTAATTCCTGAAGATCCGGATACCAGGCCCTGCGTGGCCAGTCTGGAACGACGAGAATCGCCTGAACCCTTGCTCGTCGTATGATCCCCAGCACCTTTGGATTGAGAGGAAGCGGAGGGAACACATACACCGACTGAAACACCCACGGAGTCACCAGGGCGTCCACTGCACTGGCTTGGGGGTCCCTTGACCTGGAACAATACCTCGGAAGCTTCTTGAGGTGAGACGCCATCATGTCTATCAGAGGAATTCCCCAACGCTTCGTCACTTCTGCAAATACCTCTTGGTGAAGAGCCCACTCTCCCGGATGGAGATCGTGTCTGCTGAGGAAGTCTGCTTCCCAGTTGTCCACGCACGGGAGGAAGACTGCTGACAGAGCGCTCACGTGCTGTTCTGCCCAGTGAAGGATTCTTGTGGCCTCCACCATAGCCGCCCTGCTCCTTGTTCCGCCTTGACGGTTTACATGCGCCACCGCTGTTATGTTTTCCGACTGGATCAGGACAGGCCAACCCTGAAGAAGGCTCTTTGCTTGTAGCAGGCCGTTGTAAATGGCTCTTATCTCGAGAACATTTATGTGGAGACAAGATTCCTGGTTTGACCATTTCCCCTGGAAATTTCTTCCTTGGGTGACTTGCATCTGTTGTCAGTAGGACCCAGTCCTGGATTCCGAATCGGCGCCCTTCTAGAAGGTGAGAGCTTTGTAGCCACCACAGGAGAGAAATCCTAGCCCTGGAAGATAGACTTATTTTCCGGTGCATGTGCAGGTGAGACCCAGACCATTTGCTCAGCAGATCCCACTGAAACACCCGGGCATGAAGCCTGCTAAACGGAATGGCTTCGTACGCCGCAACCATTTTCCCCAGAACTTGAGTACATTGATGAATCGACACACTTGTCGGCCTCAGAAGCTCCCTGACCATTGTCTGTAGTTCCAGAGCTTTGTCTTCCGGAAGAAACACTCTCTGTAACTCCATGTCTAGAATCATGCCCAGAAAGGGCAGCCGAGTGGCCGGAATCAACTGAGACTTTGGCAAATTTAGAACCCAACCGTGTTGTCGCAGAACCGACAGAGACAAATCCACATTTCTTAACAATTGTTCCTTGGACCTCGCCTTTATCAGGAGATCGTCCAAGTACAGGATTATTGTAACCCCTTGTTTGCGAAGGAGAACCATAATTTCTGCCATGACTTTGGTGAAAATCCTCGGAGCCGTGGAAAGCCCAAATGGCAACGTCTGAAATTGGTAATGACAATCCTGTACCGCAAATCTGAGGAAAGCTTGATGCGAAGGATATATCGGGACGTGTAAGTAGGCATCCTTTATGTCGACTGACGCCATAAAATCCCCCTCTTCTAGGCTGGAGATCACAGCGCGAAGAGATTCCATCTTGAACTTGAAAACTTTCAAGTATGAATTGAGGGATTTTAGGTTCCGAATCGGTCTGACCGAACCGTCCGGCTTCGGTACAACAAAGAGGCTCGAGTAGAACCCTTCTACCCGTTGGGACGGGGGAACGGGAACAATGACCCTCTGTTGACACAACTTTTGTATTGCTGCATTCACCACCTCCCTGTCCGGAAGAGACACTGGCAAGGCCGAAATGAAAAAGCGGTGAGGGGGCATCTCCTGAAACTCCAGTCTGTATCCCTGAGACACTATGTCTAGGATTCAAGGATCCAGGCCTGATTGAACCCAGACCTGACTGAAGATCCGCAGACGGCCCCCCACCGGTCTGGACTCCCACAGGGGAGCCCCAGCGCCATGCGGTGGACTTGGTAGAGGCGGGGGAGGACTTTTGGTCCTGGGCGCCTGATACTGCAGGCGACTTTCTTCCCCTTCCTCTACCCTTTGAAGCGAGGAAGGACGAGCCTTTTCCTCGCTTGTATTTATTGGGTCGAAAGGACTGCATCTGCTGATGGGGGTGCCTTTTTCTGTTGTGTGGGAACATAAGGAAGAAAAGATGACTTACCCGCAGTCGCGGTAGACACCAGGTCAGCGAGGCCGTCACCAAACAAGACACTACCTTTGAATGGAGGAGCTTCCATATTTTTCTTGGAGTCGGCATCGGCATTCCATTGATGGATCCACAGCGCCCTCCTGGCCGAGATCGCCATGGCATTGGCTCTTGATCCCAAGAGACCAACATCCCTCGCCGCATCCTTCAGGTAATCCACAGCGTCCTTGATATAACCAAGAGTCAAAAGAATATTATCTTTATCAAGGGTATCCATATCAGAAGCTAAATTATCAGCCCATTTAGCAATAGCACTACTCACCCATACCGACGCCACAGCGGGTCTGAGTAATGCACCCGTATTAACGAAAATGGCCTTCAAAGACGTCTCCAGCATGCGATCCGCCGGATCCTTGAGAGCTGCCGTGTCAGGGGACGGAAGCGCCACCTTCTTAGACAAACGGGATAGAGCCTTGTCGACATTCGGAGACGACTCCCATTTTTTCCTGTCATCAGAGGGGAAAGGATACGCCATGAAAATTCTGCCACCTCTTGTCCGGCGACTCCCAAGCCTTTTCACAAAGAGCATTCATTTCATGAGAGGGGGGAAATTTCACCTCAGGCCTTTTCCCTTTAAATAAACCAATCCTTATTTCCTGCACCGCAGGTTCGTCAGAGATACGTAAAACATCTTTAATAGCCACAATCATGTACTGAATACTCTTGACTAGCCTTGGGTGTAAAGTAGCCTCATTGAAGTCGACATCGGAATCAGAATCTGTGTCGGTATCCGTATCTACCATCTGGGTAAACGAACGCTTTTGTGACCCTGACGGGGCCTGCACCTGAGTCAAAGCATCCTCCATGGATTTACTCCACACTTGTGTCTGAGACTCAGATTTATCCAACCTCTTAGACAATGAGAACACATTTGCATTAAGTGCACTTAACATAGTAACCAAATCAGGTGTCGGCTGTGCCGACAGAGCCATCTCCTGCCCTGTTACTGCGCCCCCAGCAACCTCCTCAGCCTCAGACATGCCGACACGTAGTACCGACACACACACACACACACACACACACACACACACACACACACACACACACACTGTCTCGGCCAGGGGACAGACCCACAAGGAAGCCCGGAGAGAGTAAACACAGAGGGAGTATGCCAGCTCACACCCCAGCGCCCATATATCATACCAAAGCAATATATGTTGATAGCGCTGCTCTTAATTAAAATATAAGCACCAAAATGGCGCTGGTGAGCTGTGCAGCTAAGCCCCTTCCCGGCGCGCTTCAGTCCCGCAAAAATTCAAACTGCTGTGCTGGCGGGGGTATGGAAAACGGTGCCTGGGCACCGAAAATGCCTGTCTTCCAGCCCTTTAAGACCCCAGTAACATGCTGCCCAGGGCGCTCCTCCCCCAGCGCCCTTCCCCCCGCAAGTGCCGTTGGTGAAGTGTGTGGGAGCATGGAGCGCAGCGCTACCGCTGCGCTGCTACCTCGTTACTGAAGTCTTCTGCCGTCTGATGTCTTCGGATATTCACATACTCACCCGGCTTCCTTCTTCTGGCTTCTGTGAGGGGGGTGACGGCGCGGCTCCGAGAACAAGCAGCTAGGCGAACCAAGTGATCGAATCCTCTGGAGCTAATGGTGTCCAGTAGCTTAAGAAGCAGAGCCCTTAACTAAGTAGAAGTAGGTCTGACTTCTCTCCCCTCAGTCCCTCGATGCAGGGAGCCTGTAGCCAGCAGGTCTCCCTGAAAATAAAAAACCTAACAAAAGTCTTTTCTAGAGAAACTCAGTAGAGCTCCCCTAGTGTGTGTCCAGTCACTCCTGGGCACAAAGTCTAACTGAGGTCTGGAGGAGGGGCATAGAGGGAGGAGCCAGTTCACACCCAGTCAAAGTCTTTTCAGTGTGCCTAAGCTCCTGCGGATCCCGTCTATACCCCATGGTCCTTTTGGAGTCCCCAGCATCCTCTAGGACGTAAGAGAAATAGCAGCTTTGGGCTCTGGTTCTGGGGGCTCCTTGCGCCCCAGTGGGACGGTGGCAACGGGGGCAAATAATGACCCGCCGTGGGCCGCTTTTTCCATGCTTCTGCATACGCTAGTTCATAAACTAACACCCCCTATGGGACCCCCAATGCCGGTACAACTGTTTGTGGTCCCTGTAGCTAACCCGCCATGGGCGGACGATTTATCTGCTCAAATAAAGAAGTTGAACCAGTCCCTGACTACTAAAAAGTCTGACCGTCGCTCGCCTACGTCCAAGGGGTCCTCTAATCGAGCGCTTGTCTCCTCACAGTCCACTGCTGTCACTGACACCTCGTCGGATGAAGATGGCACTTACACTGACCCCACAGGTTCTGACTCGGATACGGCTGATGGGGACGGTGGTTCACATGTGGATGTTCCTGATCTCTTGGAGGCTATTAAGTTAATTTTACAGATTACGGATGATCCCGTGCCATCCGTTCCTCCTAAGAAACCAGATAGGTTCAAGCGTCAGAAGGTGATTAAACAAGTTTTACCTCACTCTGACCACCTAATTGATATACGTCCGGAACCCTGGGAAAACCCGGGTACGAAGTTTGTGCCTCAAAAGAAGATGCTGGCTCGCTATCCCCTCGCGCCGGAGCTGTCTAAGAATTGGGAAACGCCTCCTAGAGTGGACTCGCATGTGGCTAGGATGGTGGTTTCCTCAGCTCTACCGGTCACCACCGTCACGTCTCTAAAAGAGCCTACGGATAAACGTGTGGAGGGTTGTCTGAAAGCGATTTACACCCTCACGGGTGCTGCACAAAGGCCCACTATTGCAGCTACTTGGGCTGCAGAGGCCATTGAAGCATGGGCCTTGGAGTTAGATGCTGAAATCTCCTCTGTCCATGCTAGACAATGCTTGTCTTATATTGTCACAGCTTCTCGTTATATTAAAGAGGCGGCTTCTGATGCCGGTATCCTAGCAGCCAAGGCCTCTACTACATCAGTCCTGGCTCGCCGGATATTGTGGCTGAGATCCTGGTCTGTGGATCTGGACTCTAGAAAAACCCTGGAGGTACTCCCTTTTAAGGGAGATATTCTGTATGGGGAGGATTTAAATAAGATTGTGGCTGACTTGGCTACTGCCAAAACTGCCTGTCTGCGAAGTACTGCTCCTTCTGTGTCGAAGGCTAAAGGTACTTCCTTTCGCCCCTTTCGTCCTTCAGGTAAAGCAAAAGGTCAGGCGTACAACAAGCAGGCCTGCACTTCCAAACCTGGTAAGCCTAAGCCCAAAAGAGCCTGGGCGGCCCGTCAGCCAGCTTCTAAGACAGATAAGCCTGCCGCATGACGGGGCGGGCCTCCCTCTGGGGGATTCCAGGGTGGGGGGCTGGCTTCTAGGGTATACCCAGGAATGGTTGAAGACCACTTCAGATGCCTGGGTACGGGAAGTCGTCACACGAGGTTACGCCATAGCCTTCAAAAACCGACCCCCTCATCGATTTTGCCAGTCAGATGTCCCGTTGGACAAGACAAAGGCAAACACTCTACATTCGGTGGTACAGATCCTCCTGGATACAGGAGTCGTAGTACAGGTGCCTCTTGCGCAGAGGGGCCGGGGGTACTATTCTCCGCTGTTTCTAGTCCCGAAACCGAATGGGTCCTCCCGGCCCATTCTCAACTTCAAGGCATTGAACAGGTTTGTGAAGGTTTCCAAGTTCCGGATGGAAACCCTTCGCTCTATAGTTCTGGCCTTGGAACCTGGGGACTTCATGGTCTCCCTGGATATACAGGATGCTTACCTGCATGTTCCTATAGCAGTGTCTCATCAGCAATACCTGAGATTTGTGATTGGCAACTGCCATTACCAGCTTCGGGCATTACCTTTTGGTTTAAAAACGGCTCCGCGAGTCTTTACAAAAGTCATGGCGGTGATGA
This sequence comes from Pseudophryne corroboree, assembly GCF_028390025.1. NCBI lineage: Eukaryota > Metazoa > Chordata > Amphibia > Anura > Myobatrachidae > Pseudophryne > Pseudophryne corroboree. The sequence continues at coordinate 752,145,236 of NC_086444.1, forward strand.
CGGTGGTACTCCGCCGTCAAGGGGTCAGGATACTGCCGTATTTGGACGACTTGTTAATCCTGGCAAATTCCCCAGAACTTCTCCTGCGTCATCTAGATGTGACAGTCCGGTTTCTGCAAGCCCACGGGTGGCACATCAACTGGAACAAGTCATCCCTGATCCCTGCTCAGAGCATGGTGCATCTGGGAGCACTATTGGACACTCACAACCAGCGGTTGTTCCTGTCTCAGGGGAAAGTGAAACTTCAGGACAGGATTCGTTGCTTCCTATCTTGTCCGCAAGTGTCGATACATTCGGCGATGCAGGTGCTGGGCCTCATGGTGTCAGCATTCGACATGGTGGAGTGCGCTCAATTTCATTCTCGCCCTCTCCAGAGGCTGATTCTAGCCAAATGGGACGGCCTGCCTCACCAGATCAGGTCTCAAATGATCTCATTGACTCCGGAGGTCCGTCTGTTGCTGCTCTGGTGGCTCCGGGACCAACAACTGTGCAGGGGCCGTCAGTTCTGGATATCCGAATAGGTCCTGTTGACGACAGATGCCAGTGTAAGAGGTTGGGGCTCGGTGCTGGAGCAACACTCTTTTCAGGGGCGGTGGACCAAGGAGGAGTCCCTCCTCTCGATCAATATTCTGGAGTTGCGGGCGGTCTTCAATGCCTTGAACCTAGCCCAGCATTTAATTCAGAACCGTCCTGTTCAAGTACAGTCGGACAACGCCACCACAGTGGCTTACATAAATCATCAAGGCGGCACTCGAAGTCGCCTAGCAATGAAGGAAGTCTCACGGATTCTACAGTGGGCAGAATGCCATCTACCAGCCATTTCGGCAATATTCATTCCGGGAGTCCTGAATTGGGAAGCGGACTTTCTCAGTGTTCATGACGTGCATGCCGGCGAGTGGGGCCTCCATCCAGTAGTGTTTCAACTCCTAGTGGAAAGGTGGGGCCTTCCAGACGTAGATCTGATGGCGTCTCGACACAATCACAAGGTTCCGGTCTTCGGAGCAAGGACAAGGGATCCTCAAGCAGCATTCGTGGATGCGCTGGCGGTACCGTGGAGGTTTCGGATGCCGTACGTGTTCCCTCCGGTCTCACTCCTGCCCAGGGTAATTCGGAAGTTCAAGCAAGAAAAAGGAATTCTGCTTCTCATAGCTCCAGCGTGGCCCAGACGGCACTGGTTCTCAGACCTGCAAGGCCTATCGTCAGAGTGTCAAATCCTACTTCCACAACGCCCAGACCTCCTCGTTCAGGGCCCCTGTGTCTACCAGGACCTAGCCCGGCTGTCTTTGACGGCGTGGCTCTTGAAGCTTCCGTCTTAAGGGCTAAAGGGTTTTCTGAGGCGGTCATTCAAACTATGTTGCGGGCCCGAAAACCGGCTTCTGCTCGGATTTACTATAGGGTCTGGCATTCTTACTTAGTTTGGTGTGCATCTAACGATTATGACGCTTCCAAGTTTAGTATAGCCAAGTTGTTGGCTTTTCTTCAGCAGGGCTTGGACTTAGACCTGCGTCTGGCCTCCCTCAAGGTTCAAATATCTGCCTTGTCGGTGTGGTTTCAGAGAAAAATTGCGACCTTACCTGATGTGCATACCTTTACTCAGGGCTTGTTGCGTATCCAACCTCCCTATGTCCCGCCTGTGGCTCCTTGGGACTTGTCGGTGGTTTTGGAGGCGTTACAAGAGTCTCCGTTTGAACCTCTTGGTTCTGCTGATCTTAAGTGGCTTTCCCTTAAGGTGGTGTTTCTGCTGGCTATTGCTTCAGCTAGAAGAGTGTCGGATTTGGGTGCCTTGTCCTGTAGTTCCCCATATCTGATATTTCACTGTGACCGGGCATTTTTTAGGACTCGTCCCGGCTATCTACCTAAGGTGGTTTCTTCGTTCCACCTTAATCAGGAGATTGTAGTTCTGGCACTTGTTTCTCCTGATCTGTCTCCCAAAGAGCGGTCTTTGGATGTGGTACGGGTTCTCCGTATCTATGTGAAGAGAACTGCTCCTATTAGGAAATCGGATTCTCTTTTTGTTGTGTTTGGGTTTCACAAACGTGGCTGGCCTGCTCACAAGCAAACTCTGGCCAGATGGATTAGAATGGTGATTGCACATGCTTATGTGATGGCTGGTCTCTCTGCTCCTGATCACATTAAGGCCCATTCTACTCGGTCTGTTGGACCTTCTTGGGCGGCCCAGCGTGGTGCGACCCTTGAACAATTGTGCAAGGCGGCTACGTGGTCCTCTGTGAACACGTTCATATGGTTCTATGCCTTCGATACTGCCGCTTCCCAGGATCCTTCCTTTGGACGCCGGTTTCTTGTGCCCGCTACAGTGCGTCCCCTACCATAAGGAACTGCTTTAGGACATCCCCATTGTCCATTTCTTGTGGAGCCCAGTGTACCCCGCAGCAGAAAACGAGTTTTATGGTAAGAGATTACCTTTGTGAAAACTCTGTCTGCGAGGTACACTGGGCTCCACGAGGGGCCCACCCTGACGCACTTAGCTTCTTTGGGTTGGTATGGCATTAGCCGCTGACACGTCTCCTGTCGCGAGAATGCGGTATTGTGGCTACTAACCGTTTTCGTCTCTCTTCCTGCTACTGCATTGGACTGGTTAACTAAAAACTGAGATCCTGTGCAGGGAGGCGGGGTGATATAGGAGGCGGCGCTATGCATTCTGGGAACAGTCAAAGCTTTGCGCCTGTTGGTGCCTTGGATCAAGACCCTACTCTACACCCCATTGTCCAATCCTTGTGGAGCCCAGTGTACCTCGCAGAAAGAGTTTTAACAAAGGTAAGTTCTTACCATAAAACTCGTTTTTCTCTAGTTGTGTATAGTTGCACAATGGGTACAGAACTGCAATATGGCACAAAGACAAGTACAGTTTGCGTTATGTGTAACCAGATCAATTAGTGACATCAGACCATAAGTACACCAAATGGATGCACATAGCTTGCTGCTGTACATTATGTTTATAGAACAACCTCTTGGCTAATCCTAGGTCACTTGTGTGATTAATATGGTTTTATGTATTTTTTTATGTTTTCTTATTTATCCATGACTGTTCTAAAAACTCAGGTTCCTTTTGCACATCTTTGATTAGTATTATAAAATTAATTATTTTATTTTATTTTTTTGTTCATAGTGTTTAAATTTTTTTTATTTTAAATATGATGGTAAAAAGTTTAACTAATTGAATTTCTCATTTTAGTGCTGACTCTGAAATCATTGGGTATGCTTTGGATACACTTTACAATGTAATCTCTAATGACACAGAGGAGACAGGTAAGCCACTTGTATGTGTATGTAGTCATCTGTCTGAATCCCTGTTACTGTGTAAAATTCCAGTAATGTTTATTGCCTTCATTCATTTAAAGTTCCTTTCATGCATTATTCATCTAATAGAAGACGCCTGTCTGTTTTACAGCTAGAAGTTATTTTTCCAAATGCTTTTCACTCAAGATACTTATATTTTTCTTACGTCCTAGAGGATGCTGGGGTCCACAGTACCATGGGGGTATAGACGGGTCCACTAGGAGCCACTGGCACTTTAAGAGTTTGAGAGTGTGGGCTGGCTCCTCCCTCTATGTCCCTCTTACCAGACTCGGTTTAGAAAATGTGCCCGGAGGAGCCGGTCACAGCTAGGGGAGCTCCTAGAGCTTCTTTAGTTTTATTTTTTTCTAAAAGTTAGTTGGGCACAGGGAGGCTGTTGGCAACAGCCTCCCTGCTTCGTGGGACCCTGAGGGGTTCGAGTCATTATCTCTCCGCTGACAGTACACTGAGCTCCTGAGGGTAATGATCGTTAGCCGCCCCAAGCAACCCATCACTCCTGCAGCATGCTTCCACCCCCTTACAGAGCCAGAAGATTCCGGTGGTGAGTGAGTCACCGGCCCCCCTGGCAAGTGGGGAGCCGGTGTGAAGATGGCGGCAACAGGGTGAGAGCGCAGTACTAACTGCGCTCCGGAGGCTCAGTGGTACATAGTGCGGCGCTGTGAGGGGCGCCCTGAGCCATCGCCTATACCCTACACTGGTCACAAGCCTGTCAGGGACTTCGATTACACTGCCAGCAACAATCCTCAGGTCAGTATAAAGAACTGAAGAGCGGGAAGCATCGCCATGTTCAGGGGGCGGAGCTTCTCAGAGCGGACCCAGCAGCGTTCAGCAACATTTTCCTGCCTGCAGATCCTATACAGAGACACTAACAGGGAGAGCTGTCCCTCCAAGCAACTCCAGCTATCCTGTGCAGTACCAGGGGGTTGTAGAAGGGGGGGAGGTAGGCTGTGTAAATACTGTGTAGTCTATTAAGGTACACAGTAAGTGCCAGGTAGTTGTATTATATCTACCTAGGAAAGCGCTGTGTGTAAGTTGGCTCCAATCTCTGTGTTTCTCTGTGGCATACTTGGGGGGCAACTGTGTCTGACATTTCCTTATGTGTGTGTGTGTGTGTGGGCGTTTGTTGTCTAACATAGCCATGTCTAGGGACTCTGTGTCTTATGCTGCAGGGGACATTTCCTCTCAGGAGGAATCCATTCCATGTGCACAGGAATGTAATGTCTTGTTTCAGATCCCTATTAATAAACCTGAGTGGTTAACCTCTATTAAGAGTATGATCTCTCAGATCTCTACTAGGGTAGCTCATACTGAGACTGAAACTCGGGTTTTAAAGAAGCCTATGGCAGTTTGGTCAGGTTCTGTTCCTATTCCTTCAAAATCCCCCAGGCATATACCCACAGAAATGTACACTTGCCCAGATTATGCAAGATGACACGGATACCGACTCTGACACGGCAGATGGTGACAGGGATGTGCTGAGGGGGGCGTCATCCCTTGCAAAAGGGGTGCAGCTAACGATTGAGGCCATTCGAGATTTGTTAAATATTACTGACACAACACCTGAGCAGGTTGAGGAGGCTTACTTCACAGACAATAAGAAAGCCTCGCTAACCTTCCCTGCGTCTAAAGAATTAAACGCTTTATTTGAAAAATCCTGGGAAAACCCGGAGAAAAAATTCCAGATTCCAAAAAGGATTCTGGTTGCTTTTCCCTTCCCTGAGGAAGATAGGAAAAAATGGGAAAACCCTCCCATATTTGACTCGTCTGTTTCCAGACTGTTGAAAAAGGTGGTTTTACCTGTCCCTGGATTTACAGCGTTAAAAGAACCGTCAGATCAGAAGATTGACACTACGCTCAAATCCATATACACTGCTTCAGGGGTGGCGCTGAGGCCTACTATTGCCTGCGCATGGATCTCTAAAGCTATAGTAAAGTGGTCAGGCACATTACTAGAGGATTTGGATTCAACGGATAGAGGTAACATTGAATTATTTTTACGTAACCTACAGGATTCTGCGGGATTCATGGTGGAATCCATGAAGGACCTGGGTACGCTGACTGCAAGGATATGTTCCGTGTTTGTCTCAGCTCGCTGGGGAATCTGGCTACACTAATGGTCTGCAGACGCGGAATCCAGGAGAAGTGTGGAGAACCTACCCTACACAGGTCAGACTGTATTTGGGGAAGCGTTGGATGCGTGGATTTCCACGGCAACCGCGGGTAAGTCACCTTTTCTTCCTTCAGCTACGCCTTCTACAAAGAAACCTTTTTATTCATTTGCATCGCAGTCCTTTCGGACCGTTAAGACAAAGTCCAAGCCTCCTACCACCTTCTTTAGAGGTGGGCGGGCAAAATCCAAAAAGCCTGCACCCGCAGGCTCCCAGGACCAGAAGCCTGCTTCTGGTACCTCAAAATCCTCAGCATGACGGTGGACCACGCAGCCTGGAGGAGGGGCTTCTGGGGGGCGAGACTCAGACGTCTCAGCCACATCTGGGTGTCGTCCGGCCTGGATCTCTGGGTACAGCATATTGTCTCCCAGGGGTACAAACTGGAGTTTCAAGAAACCCCACCTCACCAATTCTTCAAATCAGGCTTGCCAGCTTTACTGACAGACAGAACTGTCCTACTAGCAGCAATCCAATAGTTGGAAATGTCAGAGGTCATTGTTCCAGTTCCACCTCATATGCACAACGTTGGTTACTATTCAAACCTTTTTGTGGTACCAAAACCGGATGTTTCGGTCAGACCAATTTTGAACTTGAAATCGCTAAACCCTTATCTAAGGGAGTTCAAATTCAAAATGGAGTCTCTGAGAGCGGTGATCTCAGGTCTGGAGGAGGGGGGAGTAACTGGTATCCCTGGATATCAAGGATGCGTATCCCCACATTCCGATTTGGCCTCCGCACCAGGCTTATCTCAGGTTTGCACTGTTAGACAGTCACTATCAGTTCCAGGCACTGCCATTCGGTGTCTCCACGGCACCGAGGGTGTTCACCAAGGTGATGGCAGAGATGATGGTTCTCCTCTGCAGACAGGGAATGAACATAATTCCATACCTGGACGATCTGCTGATAAAGGCATCGTCCAGGGAGAAGCTGTTGCAGTCCATTGCTCTCACGACTCATCTGCTCAGGGTCCATGGTTGGATCCTGAATCTTCCAAAGTCACATTTGGAGCCCACAAGGAAATTGTCTTTCCTGGGGATGATCCTTGACACAGAAGTGCAGAGGGTGTTTCTACTGGTGGAGAAAGCGTTGGTCCTACAATCAATGGTTCGGGATGTCCCGAAGCCGGCCCAGGTATCGATTCATCAGTGCATTCGTCTTCTGGGGAAGATGGTTGCCTCTAACGAGGCTCTGCAGTTCGGAAGGTTTCATGCTCGATCTTTCCAATTGGATCTCCTAGACAAGTGGTTGGGTTCTCATCTACATATGCACCTGAGGATACGGCTGTCGCCGAAAGCAAGGATTTCACTTCTCTGGTGGCTACAATTGCCTCACCTTCTGGAGGGCCGCAGGTTTGGGATTCAGGACTGGATCCTTCTAACGACGGATGCAAGTCTCCAGGGCTGGGGCGCAGTCACTCAAGGGAAAACCTTACAAGGAAGGTGGTCAGTTCTGGAATCCAGTCTTCCAATAAACATTCTGGAACTAAGAGCTGTATACAACGGTCTTCTCCAAGCGACACATCTTCTGCGAGAACGACCCATTCAAGTGCAGTCGGACAATGTAACGACAGTGGCCTACATAAACCGACAAGGCGGAACAAAGAGCAGAGCTGCAATGTCAGAGGTAACAAGAATCATCCTCTGGGCAGAAAAGCACGCGTTAGCACTGTCAGCAATTTTAATTCCGGGAGTGGACAACTGGGAAGCGGACTTCCTCAGCAGACACGATCTTCATCCAGGAGAGTGGGGCCTCCATCCGGAGGTTTTCACGGAGGGGACAAATCTTTGGGGGGTTCCCCAAATAGACATGATGGCCTCCCGCCTCAACAAAAAACTTCGGAGGTATTGTTCCAGGTCAAGAGACCCGCAAGCTGTGGCGGTGGACGCCCTGGTAGCTCCGTGGGTGTTCCAGTCGGTGTACGTGTTTCCTCCACTTTCAATAATTCCAAGGGTTCTAAAGCTCATAAGGAGAACAAGACTTCAAGCAATCCTCATTGCTCCGGACTGGCCAAGAAGGGCTTGGTACGCGGATCTTCTGGCTCTATTTCTGGAAGATTCGAGGCCTCTTCCTCTTCGGGAGGACCTGCTGCAGCAGGAGCCGTTCGCTTATCCAGACTTACCGCGGCTACGTTTGATGGCATGGAGGTTGAACGCCAGATCTTAGCTCGGAGGGGCATTCCGAACAAGGTCATTCCTACCCTGATACAGGCTAGGAAAAGAGTAACGTCTAAACATTATCATCGCATTTGGAAAAAGTATGTATCTTGGTGTGAGTCCAAGAAGTTTCTTACGGTGGAGTTTCAACTGGGACAGTTTCTCCTCTTCCTGCAAGCAGTTGTGGATATGGGCCTGAGGTTGGGATCCGTAAATGTCCAGATTTCGGCCTTATCCATTTTCTTCCAGAAACAATTGGCTTCCCTCCCTGAGGTTCAGACTTTCTTGAAAGGGGTTCTGCACATCCAGCCTCCCTTTGTGCCGCCTACGGCGCCCTGGGATCTTAACGTGGTGTTAAAAGTTCCTCCAATCGGATTGGTTCGAACCTCTAACGGAGGTTGAGGTCAAGTTTCTCACGTGGAAGGCTGTCACTTTGTTGGCCTTAACTTCTGCTAGACGTGTGTCGGAGTCGGGGGCTTTGTCTTGTAGGAGCCCCTACTTGATCTTCCATGAAGATAGAGCTGAGCTCAGGACACGTCAGCAGTTCCTTCCTAAGGTTGTGTCGACATTTCATGTCAACCAACCTATTGTGGTGCCAATTGCTTCTGACTCCTCAATTTCATCAAAGTCCTTGGATGTTGTAAGGGCTCTGAAAATCTATGTGAAGATGACTGCTCGTCACAGAAAATCGGACTCTGTTTGTCCTGTATGATCCCAAGAAACTTGGGTGTCCTGCTTCTAAGCAGACGATCTCTCGCTGGATCAGGTTCACTATCCAGCATGCGTTTTCTACAGCAGGATTGCAGTGTCCTACATCTGTTAAGGCCCACTCTACTCGTAAGGTGGGTTCTTCCTGGGCGGCTGCCCGGGGTGTCTCGGCTTGGCCGAGCGGCTACTAGGTCAGGGTCGAACACGTTTGCTAAGTTCTACAAGTTCGATACTTTGGCCTCTGAGGACCTAAAGTTTGATCAATCCGTTTTGCTGGAGCCTTCGCGCTCTCCCTCCCGTTCTGGGAGCTTTGGTACATCCCCATGGTACTAATGTGGACCCCAGAATCCTCTAGGATGTACGAGAAAATAGGATTTTAATTAGTACTCCAGTGCCCCCTGTGGATTCAAAGAAAAGGATTTATCTGGTAAGTACCAAAATCCTATTTATAATTACCTACCGGTAAATCCTTTTCTCGTCCGTAGAGGATGCTGGGCGTCCACCCAGTGCTTCGTGATCCTGCAGTGGTTACTTAGTTCAGTACTGCTTAGTTCTTGGTTAAGTACTGTTTTGTTACTTGGTTAAGTAATCTTGTTCAGCCGTTGCTGATTTTTCAAGCTGGTTAGCTTGGTTTGCCTTGTATGTGCTAGCTGGTGTGAATCGCTCCACTATCTGTGTAAAATCCTTCTCTCGAAGTTGTCCGTCTCCTCGGGCGCAGTTTCTAGACTGAGTCTGGTAGGAAGGGCATAGAGGGAAGAGCCAGACCACACTCTCAAATTCTTAAAGTGCCAGTGGCTCCTAGTGGACCAGTCTATACCCCATGGTACTAATGTGGACCCCAGTATCTTTTACGAATTACGCAAAAAGGATTTACCGGTAGGTAATTAAAATCCTATTTTTAAAAAAAAATTGTTTAACATATGCCAAGAATTATGTTTGCTACAATAGAAAGAGAGAATAGAAATACAGAAGAGTGAAAGAGGGCTATACAGTAAATAGAGAGCTATGTACAAGGATGTTGACTGAAGACCTTTAACACTATTGTGGTTAAATGGAAAGTATTTTTTAAAAGATGGATTGAACACTTTGCAAGGTTCCATGAGTGGAGAGATCAAATTACCACCATATCCAGACAGTGACCCACACCAAGACGTAAATAAAGTTTATGGTGATAATGAAGTTGGGGTACCTTCTCTAATATTTATAGCGCATTTACATGCAAATAACAGGTAGTTCACATAAATACGTGATAGAGGTTTCAAAAGGTGCTATTAACTGGTTTAAATAGAGATATATTATCAATTCCCCGTAGTAAGGGGACAAGAGAAACCCAACTGACACTTAAAATGTGTAATTAATTAAGATTCCAATACAGGGGAGCTTTGAATAAAATCTTCATTAATTACACATTTTAAGTGTCAGTTGGGTTGTGTGCACCCTAGTTATAACTGGTTTCTTTCTCTTGTCCCCTTACTACGGGGAATTGATAATGGATTGAACACTGTTGGCAGGAAGTACTAACCTTAAAAAATGCGGTCAAACCTTTTCATAGGTTAGCTACAATCCCTGTATGCATTAAAGTGGTCCACAGCAGATATTGGCGATATCTGCTATGGCCAAGCTCCAGAAAACTAAACTTTCCAGAGCATGTGACCAATATGCCAAACCATCTATAGATAGGATTACCATAGTGGTCCTTTAAAAAAATTCTTAATTCATAACACTTGATTGCATAGTGTGGCACCATAATTTACAGGCTTTAAAGAAGATACACACTTTTCCCCCTCCACAAGGAAGCACAACATGTTAATAAATGGCAAATTTTGTAACTGTAAATATGGGTAATACTTTATTTTAGATTTTTATGCGACATAAAGGGTGATATTCAAATGTAATTGCGGGTCCCCGCACCCGCCGGCAGCTATTGAAATGTTGCTGCCGACGGGCACGCAAACTAAATTTCAGCTGTCTGCCCCGGTGGTGGCGACCTGAAATGTGCAAAAAGTGTACTGTTTGGGCACCCATATGGGACTTTTTGTGCTGCGCCCATTCGTTTAGTCAGGTTTTTCTACTTTACTTGGCTAAACCTGACTGATATGGTCGCGATCAGCGCGATAACGAGGGACAATTGAATATCGCCCTGCAATTTCCCCTCACTTTAGACGGGATATCGGGTGCAATTAAACAATTGATGCTAGACTGTAGACTGGAGTGTGTTTGACTTACGAGACAACTGTTCTGTTTGTTCACTTTACAGAGAATACTTGGCCATTCACATCAGTCCCTGCCCCAGTCAAGCTTACAATCTATATTCCCTATCACATGAACACACACATTCACACTAGGGTTAATTTTGTTGGGAGTCATTTAACCTACCAGTATTTTTCTCTAGCATCCATAAGGGATATTGAGGAGAACTAGTACGATGGGGTATAGACGGAGTCCAAAGGAGCCAGTGCACTTTAAATTTCTTCAACTGGGTGTGCTGGCTCCTCCCCTCTATGCTCTTTCCCACAGGCAGTTTAGAAAAAAGTGCCCTCAGGACAGGATGCACATCTCTGCAGCTCCAGAGCGTTTTCTTCAATTTCATTTAAAACTGGGCAACAGCATGCCTGCTCCGTGGGAGATGGGGGGGCGGTCACCGGCCTTACGAGGTGCAGAGCAGCTTCCCCTCTGCAGGACCACCATCCTGAGAGGCTGTTTGTTCAGCGAGGCACTGTGCCTTGGCTGTCGCAGCACGTCGCGCACCCCTAACGCGGCCTGATATCGGTGGTGAGTACACACCGGGCGGCCCCGCTAGGGGGTCCCTGGTTTCAAATACGGCAGACCACGGTCGCAGCATACAGGACCCTCCCGCTAAGATCCCCGTGTGTAAACTGGCACAAAAATGCAGAACTGAGCACTTGTGTGAGGTTTTAGACTGTTTGGAGACTTTGCCAGTATAAATAATATGCTTAGCTCCGACGCCATTGGGGGGGCAGAGCTTCCTCAGAGCAGGACCAGGGTGTTTTTGGCACCTTCCTCTGCTTACAGAAGCCATCTGCAGCACACACAGCGCTTCCTGCCTCACAGACACGCTGGAAGCTGGTACAGGGTGTATCAAAAGAGGGAGAGCCGCTTGTGTACACTGTCCTGTGTCTAATTAGGACTGTATTTGATAGCGTTTACTGTGAATTACAGAGCTGACAGCCTCACTGGGGCTGTGCAGCTCAGGGTGTGCTGAGGTCCTCTGTCTCCCCTCTCATACAGTATGAAAGCTTGCATTATTACTGTCTGTGTGTATGTTGTTGTGTTTACTGTGAAATATGGGTAAGCACAAACTGTGCAGTACTGTATCTGTCACACCAGATTCTCTCCATTATCTAATGACTCTGTCTCCTGTGAGCAATGTAGTCAATCGTCTCAACTTGGTGAAGAGGTTGGGGGAGAGGGTACAGAGCCTCACTGGTTAGAGTCTCTTAAAACCATGATGTCTGATATGTCATCTCAACTCACTGCAAATGTGCTGAAAACTCAGCTACTGCAACAAGCTGTGGCAGATTTAGCTGCTAGGGCTGATGCACAGCCCCCCCTCTCCCATGCAGGTCCCCAGAAGCGGGGTTTACCTGCACTGCTGTCTGATACAGATGATGATATACCGGATGATGGGAATGAACCGGATCCTGTTTATGGGTGTCCTGAGTCTGCCCAAGGTATTGAACCCCTCATTTTGGCTATAAGGGAGGTGTTAAAGCTCCCCCTAGAGGACGCTGCATCACAACAGTCGTTTTTCTTTGCGCAAAATAAGCCTTATGTCCGTTTCCCTGATTCTCCAGAGTTAGATGACTTATTCAAACAGGCCTGGAAAAATCCAGACAAAAAATTCCAAGTGTCCAAAAGGTTTTTGCGCACTTTCCCATTGAAGGTAGAAAATTTTGGGAGGAACCCCTTGGGGTGGATGTCTCAGTCTCTCGCCTGTCTAAGAAAGGGGTGCTACCTACCCCGTGCTCCTTTTCCATAAAGTACCCTGGGTATCGGAAGATAGAGACTACCCTAAATTCTATATACACTGTGGCCGACCTTTTAGAAAGACCGGTTATTGCGGCTTGCTGGATGACCCATGCTATTCATTCTTGGGCCATTCAAATTCCGGGGGGTCTCTTGGGGGGATATGCCCTTAGTTACTATGGTCACCCTATTGAAGCATATTCAGGACAGTACGCGGCTCCTATGTGATTCCCTTAAGGAGATGGGGAATATTAATGCTAGGACGTCGGCCATGGTCGGTGTCGGCACGCAGGGCCTTGTGGTTGCGTCAGTGGATTGCGGACGCAGAATCCACACGTAGTGTAGAATCTCTACCCTTTTCTGGGGAATGGCTTTTTGGGGTTGAGTTGGATACCTGGATTTCCAAGACTATGGCTGGAAAATCCACGTTTCCCCCCCTCTGGGGCGCCGCCAGCAAGACGCTCTTATTCGGGGCCATCTGTCCAGCCCTTTCGGTCGCACAGATTTCGGTCGAAGGCCAGAGGTGCCTCCAATGCCGTCAGAGGCACCAGAGGTAAGCTTGGGAACAGTCCACCAGTTCTGCTTCCACTAAGACCTCAGCATGGCGTTGCCCACCCACCCCGAGGGGATCTCAAGGTGTGAGCTCAACTGCATCACTTCAGCCGCGTCTGGGAGAATTCCTGCCAGGATGCCTGGATATGCAAGTTAGATTGCAGCTGGCTGTCCAAAAGTTGGTCCAGTCCCACGTCATTGTTCCAGTACCACAAAAGGATTTACTCAAACCTATTCGTGGTACCGAAACCGGACAGTTCGGTAAGGCCCATTTTGAATCTTTGAATCCTTATTTGAGGGTGTTTAAGTTCAAAATGGAATCCCTGCGAGCAGTGATTGCGGGTCTGGAAGACCGGGAATTTATGGTCTCCTTGGATATCAAGGACGCCTACCTTCATATTCCGATTTGGCCGCCTCATCAGGCGTACATACGATTTGCCCTCCTGGACGATCAGTTCCAGGCCATACCCTTCGGTCTGGCTACAACCCCGAGAGTATTCACAAAGGTGATGGCGGAGATGATGTTACAGCTCCGGGTCCAGGGGGTCAATGTGGTCCCTTACCTGGACGGCCTTCTGATAAAGGCAAGATCCAGAGAACTTTTGTTGCTCCATATCGACCAGCCCATCCATCTTCTGTTGGACCACAGGTGGATCCTCGGCTAACAGAAGTCCCACCTGTAGCCCACTCAGAGGCTCCTGTTCCTGGGGATGTTGCTGGATACTGTGGCCCAGAAGTTGTTTCTACCAGTGGAAAAAGCGAAAACGCTTCAGGAAATGGGCCGCATGGTGCTCTGACCTTCTCGAGTGTCCATCCATCTTTTCATAAGATTGTTGGGAAAGATGGTCGCCTCATATGAGGCGATCCAATATAGGAGGTTCCATGCCAGAACGTTTCAGTTGGATCTCCTGAGCAAGTGGTCCGGATCACATCTGCAGATGCACCGGATGATTCGTCTGCTCACCTCAGGCTAGGATTTCTCTCCTGTGGTGGGCAGGAGTTTCGGGATTCAGGATTGGACCCTCCTCACGACGAATGCGAGTCTGAGAGGATGGGGAGCTGTCACCCAAGGTGCGCAGTTCTAGGGCAGGTGGACAGCTCATGAACGCCTCCTTCCAATCAACAGTTAGGAAATTTGGGCGACCTACAATGCTCTACTTCAGGCCTCTCCTCTGCTCAAGGATATCGCAATCCAGGTTCAGTCGGACAACGCCACGGCAGTGGCGTACATCAATCGGCAAGGAGGGACAAAAAGCAGGTGTCAAAGATACTTCTCTGGGCGGAAAGAAATGCAAGAGCCATGCCGGCAATCTTCATTCCGGGTGTGGACAACTGGGAGGCGGACTTCCTGAGTTGTCACGATCTCCACCCAGGGGAGTGGGGGCTCTCCCATCTGGTGTTCCAGCAGATCATTGACCGGTGGGGTTGCCCACAAATAAACATGATGCTTCTCGTCTCAACAAGAAACTTCCCTGGTATTGCTCGCGGACCAGGGACCCTCAGGCGAGGGCAGTGGACGCGTTGTCGTCGCCTTGGCCGTTCCAGCTGGTTTACCTGTTTTCTCCGATCCCATTGCTCCCACGAGTGCTAAAGCGAATCAGGAATCAAGGTGTCCAGGCAATTCTACTTGCCCCGGATTGGCCTCAGAGGGCGTGGTACGCGGATCTTCTGGACATGTCCGTCCAAGACCCCTGGCCTCTACCACTAAGAAGAGATCTTCAACAAGGACCGTTCATCTACCCAGACTTACGGCCTCTTCGTTTGACAGCATGGAGGGTGGGCAAAACATCCCAGCTCTCAAAGGCCTTTTTAAGAAGGTTGTTGCAACCATGGTTCAGGCCAGGAAACCTGTGACGTCAAAACACTATCATCATATCTGGAGGCGATATGTCTCTTGGTGCGAGGAAAGCATGTATCCGCCTACTGAATCTCTCTTGGAACGTTTCCTTCAGGCTGGTATGGATAAGGGCTTACGTCTGGGTTCTATTAAGGTCCAGATTTCAGCCCTCTCCATTTTCTTCCAGAAGAAATTTGCAGCATTGCCAGAAGTTCAGACCTTCTTGCAAGGGGTACTCCGCATACAACCACCTTTTGTGCCGCCTACTGCACCCAGGGATTTGAATGCGGTGTTGAACTTTCTACAGTCCTCCTGGTTTGAACTTCTGATGATGGTAGAAGACAAGTACCTCATGTGGAAGATAGTGATGTTACTGGCCCTGGCTTCTGCTCGACGTGTCGTGGAATCGGGGGCCTTATCGTGTAAAAGTCCTTACTTGGTCTTTTATGAGAACAGAGCGGAGCTCCGGACTAGACAGCAGTTCCTGCCGAAGGTTGTCTCCGTGTTCCACCTGAATCAACATAATATGGTCTTGTCCTGTTCTGACGCTTCTGCTCTTCTATAGACTTCGGCGCAGAAAGACTGGTTCTTTGTTCGTGCTCTATGATGCGCAGAAGAAGGGTTGTCCTGCCTCAAAGCAGTCCATTGCCCTTTGGATTAGGCTTACTATCCAACAGGCCTATGTGTCGGCAGCCTTACCTGTTCCCAAGTCTCTAAAGGCCCATTCTACAGTGGGCTCTTCCTGGGCGGCTGCCCGTGGAGTCTTGGCCCTGCAACTATGCCGAGCTGCTACCTGGTTAGGGAAGAACACCTTTGTGAAATTCTACAGATTTGATACCCTGGCCAAAGAGGATACCCAGTTTGGGCAGGCGGTGCTGCAGCAGTCTCCGCACGTTCCCACCCGTTCTGGATGCTTTGGGACGTCCCCATCGTACTAGTTCTCCTCAATATCCCTTATGGATGCTAGAGAAAATAAGATTTTAATACCTACCGGTAAATCTTTTTCTCATAGTCCATAAGGGATATTGGGTGTCCGCCTCAGTGCGTTGACTTTTCTGCAGGTTCTTGTTCTGTAGTTACCTGTTCAGTTGTTGCTGTTATTGTTGCCAGCCGTTGCTGGTTGTTGTATGTTAGTGGTGTGTAAATCTCACCACCTTTTGTTATCTTGTTTCTTCTCTCATATATGTCCTTTCTCCTTCGGGCACGTTTTTACCTATAACTGCCTGTGGGAAGGGGCATAGAGGGGAGGAGCCAGCACACCCAGTTGAAGAAATTAAAAGTGCACTGGCTTCTTTGGACCCCGTTTATACCCTATCGTACTAGTTCTCCCCAATATCCCTTATGGACTACGAGTAAAGGATTTACCGGTAGGTATTAAAATCTTATTCTTTTGATTGTGGGAGGAAACTTAAGTACCGGAGGAAACCCATGGGCTACATGTGCCGAATAGGATTTATTGGGAAGTTGTTGTACAGGAGGGGAAAACACCTTTAAACGAGGCAGACATTAAGAAAAAAATTGATGTAACTATCTTCTATCTTTGCACATTTTTTTTTTTTTTTAAACCTATATATTTACTCCCTGTTACTCTGATTTATGCTCCCTTATGTTTTCCTTCCATTCCTGAACCAAATTGTATATGCAGTTGGCCGATTACATTCTTGGAGCCTCCTTCCCAGGGATACAGGTGAACTGCCACCTAGATCAGTACTGCTTCTGGCAGGCAGACAGGCTGCTTCTGTTGGTTTTATATCACACTGAGTAGTTACAAATTTGCTTATTTTTTTTTAGACAATTTGTGTCTTCCAAAATGTTTGTAGTGCATGTTTCTTTTTTGTTCTTTTTTTGTTTATCAAATGGAAATGTATCTGGGTAACATTAACACTGGCTAGAAAACATGTTGTATAATTTTTTTATGCTTTGCAGTTAGGTTTAATGAATTGATGTACATTTGTTAAGTCGTTATGTAGTGTAATTTAGTCCTATTTTAACCCAGCACCCATGATGTGCACACATTACCAGCAGTTTTCAACGCTGTGTGTCTGCCTTAAAAAGTAAAGCTGTTGCCTGATTAACACGGCATGAAGTAATCATCCTGGGATGGGCTAAAGTGTTCATTATTCTCTTCAGTTGGCTTTCTTTTGTTGTAACTTATCTTTTCTTTCTTTCATGTCTTTTGCAGCCGAATCAGAAGGTAAAAATGAGCATCTTTGTGCATGCATGGCCTTATCCCCTACTCCGCATGATCTATAACTGTCCTGCTGCTGCTTTACCTTACAAGTATAAACAGTCACATACTGGCAAAAAGCTGTAGCTAAAAAGACTGTCATTGTTAGGGCTAATTATTATATAAGAATAGGGTTTCAAAAAGCTTTAAGATTTTCATTCAGTGCAATTAAGTTGAGCAATGCAAGTCAATTCATGCCACCTAAAAATGTGAACTGGATAAGATTTGTCACATTGCACATTTGCAGTTGTTTAAAGGCTCAGGTTACCCAAGTCTCTTATATATGTGTCCAATTTTGATGGAAAGGAAGTATTTTTAAGATTTAGGTGGCACATCCTTACAAGTTTGATGCATGTTTTGCATTGGCTGCATCTATTTTCTAGACTTAAAGTTGCATATCTTGAGATACAGTATATGCAACTTAGAATACAGTCATAGAAACATAAGGTCTCAAACAGACGTTTACATCTATGCAAGAATCTTCATTTTTTACCATCAACTGGTTATTCGGCCCGTGGAGATGAAAAAATATTCCATACTTTATTTTCTAATTGATTGAAAACTGTGTTTGAAATTCAGCAATGTTGTCCCTTGTAACACTAACCTCAGTCCTTAAAATAATTATTCTGATTCATTTGGTTCTCCGTGAAATTTTTACATTTCCGTGCTTGCTTCCAAAATTTGTTTCTGACATTTTTTTTTTTTTTGCTTATAGAAACAAAATGTGCTGCCACTTTTCTTTTTACAGTTTATAATTTCTTCTCATTTTTAATTTTTCCTATAACTTACAATTTATTCCTTTTAATATCAGTCACTTTAATAAGCATTTACATACGGTATCTGGACAATGATTCGATAGTGTCTAGGTCGACACGCATTAGACCAACAGGTACAAAAGGTTGACAGATGTTTTTTTAGGGTTTTGTTTTTTCTGCATGTTTTTGCAACATTTGCTGGATTTACTATCCACGTGGACTGCGATTGGGAATTGTAACCTGAAGCTGAGTGAGCCTACAAGGGTACACGTTTCAACTGATGGCCATTGCAGTGTCGACATTTTGTACCTGTTGACCTAGACACTGTAGCTCTTCTTTATCACTCCCTCACATACAGTTATCCCCATGTAGTTTTTCTCATATTTAGCAACACTGTAATGTCATTGCCCATCACTGGACAACTTTATGGTGGTATCCAATTAACTCTGATCCGTTTTGGGCGGGTAAAAACAGATAGATATTGTGATTAATGACCAATGGTCATTATCACAGTATCAAATTAGGGTACACACGCACACATTCATACTAGGGTTAATTTTTGTTGGGATCCAATTGACCTACTAGTATATTTTTGGATTGTGGGAGGAAATCTGAGTACCCCGAGGAAACCCACGCAAGTACGGGGAGAATATACAGACTCCGCACAGGTAGAGCCATGGTGGGAATCAAACCCATGACCTCAGTGCTGTGAGGCACTTGTTAATTTATGTATAGAATTTTCAGAAAACACCCAGACATATGCATTTTCAGCAAAGAGCAAACCATTCAAATCCTTTGATATGCCTTACAGCGTCTACTCCAATTAGTCCAAATACAAACAGCTTGACCCACTTTTATTTTCATCCATCACACAATGCTTGCTGTTCTATAAAAACCCTCCCCCTCCCTGTCTCTTTTTCCTTTGTACTCCTTGGCACTCCTCCCCTTATCTCTGCTGCTTAAACCATCCATAGTATTTGTCATTAACGGTTATTAGTTAAACCTAATGAACCATATTTTGCTGCACAAATGTATTACCTGGACCATGTTGGCTTACTTTATATTGAATCGCACTGTTTGTACTTTGTTTCTGTATACACTAAAAAAAAAAAAATACAGAAAAAATGTTTTTCTGTTGAAATACTGCAATATTTGCCCAGTTACACAACATTGGCAATGAAATTGCAGCGTTTGGCTAACATAACACGGTAATTTAAAAATGGCTTACGTGATGGGATGTGTTTCTTTAGAATGTATTATAATACATGTAAATATAATATTGAAATTCCCTGCAGTGGTTTTTCTGCCATCAGACCGTATCTCTACAGAATTCTACTACGCATGTCACATGACTGGAAAGTATGCATCACATGTGTGCTGTGATATGTAAATGTAATTACTATATTTGGATCCTGGCATAAATTAATAATTTGATAGCATCTGTCATCTGAGCCAATTATCAGTGATGTGCATAAAACAATACACGTTGCTAAATAACACACGGATGCAAGTGATTGACAGTTATCTCCACTTAAGCCACATGTGTTGCAATCTAATAAAAAAAAAAATCATAATTACTAGTTATTTTGTTGTAGAGTATGACTAGGCAATATGAGTTAATTACAGTGTAATAGGGAGACATGGGGTCTGCATCCTTCTATATTGAATACCTGCCCCATGCTGATCAGCACAGTGTCTCTATTAGGAAGAGAGCTGTACACAAATAATACACATGCTGCTTCTCCTCCAGGAAGCAACTATCCCCACTCTGAAGCCATGGGGCTCTTTCCTAACTGTTGTATCACGCTACATAAACATAATTTTACATTAAACTTTGATTACCTAATTGAAACCCAGAACCCTTGTTTACCACTTTATTAAATGTAAAGAAAAATGTTCTTTCATCTTTCTTGATCCATCAGGCTTACCATACTGGGACACCTATGATTTACACAGGTTCTGTGGCTGCTTACTCTAAGCTTGCAGTTCACCTGGTTTTATCCAGCCACAGAACCTGTGTATTTCGGGAGTGTCCCAGTTTAAAGGGATGATGTGGTTAGCTTATCCATGGGGCACACTTGAACCATGGGTATAGGGTGAGCTGGAATAGTCTGGGCACCAAAGAGTTAATGTTTGAAGTGGAGGCAGCAGCACAGGCTCCTCTTCCCCTATACCAGGGGTGGGGAACCTCCGGCTCGCGGGCCGTATAAGGCCCGCTAAGCCACTTGATCCGGCCTGGCCAGGCTCGCCTAACCGAGGGAGATGCCGGGCGCCCACTGAGATTGTGTTACCAGTGGGGCGCCGCTCCTTCCCATGAGCAGCAGCTGAATGCTCCGGCTTCCGGCTCCGACAGTGTGCGGCTGTGCACTATGGGAGAGATGACATGACGTCTCTCCCATAGTTCCGAGGAGTGGGCGGCCAGCGGAGTGCAGCAGTCCAGAAGCAGGAGCGGGGCTGGTGAGTATTGTGTTTTTTTTTTTTTTTTGTGTGTGTGTAAGCGGCGCTACTAGAGGGCGGGCATATCTAATGGGGCATAACAAGTGACTGGCGGCACATCTAATGGGGCATAACAAGTGACTGAGGGCATATCTAATGGGGCATATAACAAGTGACTGAGGGCATATCTAATGGGGCATAGCAACTGACTGGGGGCATATCTAATTCGGCATAACAAGTGACTGGGGGCATATGTGCTGGGGCAAAACAACTGACTGGGGGCATATGTACTTAAGCATAACAGCTGACTGGGGGCATATGTACTGGGGGTATATACATATAGATATATAGACATATAGATATATGTACATATATCTACTGGGGGCATTTGCCCTATACCCTGCCTACAGCAGCCATTTTGCCCTATACCCTGCCTACAGCAGCCATTTTTTTTCTTTGGTGCTCAAGTAGCTTAGCAAATGTGTTTTTCGCTGCATTTAATGCAGCTAATTTTCGGGGGGGGGGGGGAGGTTGGGGATTTACAAGCTGGTTTGAATATGGGTCTTCATCTCTCATTTTTGAAGGTTCAGGTGACAGCCCTTTTGATCCTTTTTCAATGCAAGATTGCTCTGTTTTCAGCGGAGCAAACCTTTCTTTAGGGAGTTCTGCATATTCAGCCTCCTTTCCTTTCCCCGGTGGTACCGTAAAACTTTCTACTGGCGCTGTGGGGCCTTCAGTCTCATCCTTTTAAACTTCTGACCTACGTGGATCCTATTTTGTAATTTTTGGTTAGTCAGCAGCTGTGGTACTGCATATTAAACTCTTTAGGGATTGGAGTATAACACTATGCACTGAAAAAAGGTTCTGTGTGGGCTATGTGACACCAGTAGAGTAATGTAACGCTAACTATATCTGTAGTTGTTTACATTTTTTTCTATTATGCTTGGTATTGACGCTGCTCAGACACACGCAGGATAGTCACAGCAGATATATTTTACACGCTTGAGCTGTTTCTGGTTGTAGTAATTGGATGCAGTTACAGTCCTGACAGTTGGAATCCTGGCGCACAAGATATCGGTGCTGGAATCCCGAAACGCCTGAATGCTGATGCCGGAATCCTGAGGGGCCAGAGTTAGGGTGTGGGTTAGGGTAAGGCACCTAATGGTAGGAGTAGGGTAAGAGGAGGGTTAGACTACTTACTGCCCCTCGTCTGGATTTAGACTGTCGGGATTCCACTGTCGACCTCCTGACTGCCAGCGTCCCGACAGCTGGCATTTTATTCCCAACCCGTAGTAATTTGATCATCCTAGACTTTAGTAAATGTATAATAAATATATAAATTATAATATCTGATTGTATTTTCATCAATTGCCCTTAGAATGTTCATTCTACATGTTGTATATAGCTAGATACAGTTTAAGATTCGATGTCCGCTTATTTAGTATATTGGTTTGTTCTGTATTAGTAGATTGCAGGTGGCACTGTGTGGTTTCGGTCCATGAAGTTATTAGACTGTCCACAGCAGCACATTAAAGAAACATAATTTAAACTATTTACATATCTCATGTTAGAGGAAACACTGTACCTTCTGGAGATGACTTCCATAACCACTTCGAGAGGGCGATTTAATTGTTTTTTAGGTGCGGGCCGCTAGATGGCACCAAGTGAGAGCAATTAATTTGTTCTGCTGTTTAGGCACAATCACCACCAGCGGCGACATCTCTGCTCGCATCCTCCTGAGGTGCCTGCAGAAATGTGCGATAAGTGTCCTGTTTGGGTGCCCAAACATGACTTTTTCGTGTTGCGGACACACTTTTAGATTGCTTTTTGGGCTTTTAAAAAGTAATGGGTGTAACAATTTAATTGCTCTCATAGGCACCCATTACTTTGGGCGCCCCCCCAAAAATGTAATTGATTTCTAGTGTCTCCTCGGCATATTTTGTTTGCATTGCCTCTTATTTTGCAACTTCTGTTACAGATGAGAACCAGCAAGTACAGCCTGACGATCTGGGAGTGCAGTTTACAGAAATGTTTATTAAACAGCAAGACAATGTCACACTCCTCCTGTCTATTTTAGAGGTAAGCCCTAGCACACCTACAAGTAATACAATTTTGATCCTCCAGAACTGCAGGTACCTAAAAGTCAATCCAGTAAAAAAAAAAAAAATCTGATGGCTGTATGTCGTAGCACTCATAAAGACACCGTGACTTGTAGACCATTAAACTTGAAAACAAGTTGCCTTCTGTAGAAGTGTGTCTAGCAGTCTTCATGTATTAAATGCAAACTGTACAGAATATTATTAGAACTGTAGATATTTCACATTATTACCACCATTTATCAAGCCTTGGAGAGTGGTAAATAGCACGGTGATAAAGTACCAGCCAATCAGCTCCTACTTGCCATGTCACAGGCTGTTTTCAAAATGACAGTTAGGAACTGACACGTTGGCACTTTATCACCGTGCGATTTATCACTCTCCAAGGATTGATAAATCTTGGCTAATGTTATATAACGCTTGTGTCATGCAGCCAGAATGATCATGTCATGGAGCCACTACTCTGCCTAGAATGGTTGCTAGCACTCAAATATGCAACACTAAAAATGGCAAACAGCTAATGTATTGCTCGGATCTCCCATATCCAAATATTCCGAAATACGGAATATTCCGAAATACGGACTTTTTTGAGTGAGAGTGAGATAGTGAAACCTTTGTTTTTTGATGGCTCAATGTACACAAATTTTGTTTAATACACAAAGTTATTAAAAATATTGTATTAAATGACCTTCAGGCTGTGTGTATAAGGTGTATATGAAACATAAATGCATTCTGTGCTTAGATTTAGGTCCCGTCACCATGATATCTCATTATGGTATGTAATTATTCCAAAATACGGAAAAATCCCATATCCAAAATTCCTCTGGTCCCAAGCATTTTGGATAAGGGATACTCAACCTGTATATGCATGCGCATTTGTGAACATTTCTGGGTGCACCTCACTCTGGTGGCTTCAGGATAACGAGGTGTATAGTGAACCTAAGCAGCAGGTTGCTGAAAGGCAGCAGTATTTGTGGCTGGAGCAGCCATTAGTTAATCCTGTTATTTTACAATATACAGGTTGAGTATCCCTTATCCAAAATGCTTGGGACCAGAAGTATTTTGGATATCGTATTTTTCCGTATTTTGGAATAATTGCATACCATAATGAGATATCATGCTGATGGGACCTAAGTCTAAGCACAGAATGCATTTATGTTTCATATACACCTTATACACACAGCCTGAAGGTCATTTTAGCCAATATTTTTAATAACTTACTGAATTAAACAAAGTTTGTGTACATTGAGCCATCAGAAAACAAAGGTTTCACTATCTCACTCAAAAAATTCTATATTTTGGAATATTTGGATATGGGATACACAACCTGTACTATACATTAGCAGTACGTAGTTTGCGTATTCACTGTTGCTAGTATCTTTAGATACATTTTTGGACAGATTTTGTTACCATGTCACATAACCTATAAATGCTTTTTAAAATATTATTGTAGGAGTTCGATTTCCATGTACGGTGGCCCGGGGTGAAATTACTGACCACTCTTCTAAAACAGCAGGGAACTCAAGTTCAGCAAATTATTTTGGTCAGTCCAATGGGTAAGTGAGATGAGCTGGAAAGACTGATTCTATTCTTGTGTACTTGATCTATTATGTGTAAAGAGCCACTGAAAAAGTAATTTAATTTGGTAGTGGTTCTCAAACGTCTTTCAGCCACGGCGCCCTTGAGTATCAGAATTTTTTTTTCTCTATCGTCCTAAGTGGATGCTGGGGTTCCTGAAAGGACCATGGGGAATAGCGGCTCCGCAGGAGACAGGGCACAAAAAAGTAAAGCTTTTACCAGATCAGGTGGTGTGCACTGGCTCCTCCCCCTATGACCCTCCTCCAGACTCCAGTTAGATTTTGTGCCCGAACGAGAAGGGTGCAATCTAGGTGGCTCTCCTAAAGAGCTGCTTAGAGAAAGTTTAGCTTAGGTTTTTTACTTTACAGTGAGTCCTGCTGGCAACAGGATCACTGCAACGAGGGACTTAGGGGAGAAGTAGTGAACTCACCTGCGTGCAGAGTGGATTTGCTGCTTGGCTACTGGACACTAGCTCCAGAGGGACGATCACAGGTACAGCCTGGATGGTCACCGGAGCCGCGCCGCCGGCCCCCTTGCAGACGCTGAAGAGAGAAGAGGTCCAAAATCGGCGGCTGAAGACTCCTGAGTCTTCATAAAGGTAGCGCACAGCACTGCAGCTGTGCGCCATTTTCCTCTCAGCACACTTCACACAACAGTCACTGAGGGTGCAGAGCGCTGGGGGGGGCGCTCTGAGAGGCAAATAAAAACCTTATTAGAGGCAAAAAATACCTCACATATAGCCCACAGAGGCTATATGGAGATATTTAACCCCTGCCTAACTTCAAAAATAGCGGGAGACGAGCCCGCCGAAAAAGGGGCGGGGCCTATCTCCTCAGCACACAGCGCCATTTTCTCTCACAGAAAAGCTGGAGAGAAGGCTCCCAGGCTCTCCCCTGCACTGCACTACAGAAACAGGGTTAAAACAGAGAGGGGGGGCACTGATTTTGGCGATATTGTATATATATAAAAGATGCTATAAGGGAGAAACACTTATATAAGGTTGTCCCTATATAATTATAGCGTTTTTGGTGTGTGCTGGCAGACTCTCCCTCTGTCTCCCCAAAGGGCTAGTGGGTCCTGTCCTCTGTCAGAGCATTCCCGGTGTGTGTGCTGTGTGTCGGTACGTGTGTGTCGACATGTATGAGGACGATGTTGGTGAGGAGGCGGAGAAATTGCCTGTAATGGTGATGTCACTCTCTAGGGAGTCGACACCGGAATGGATGGCTTATTTAGAGAATTACGTGAGAATGTCAACACGCTGCAAGGTCGGTTGACGACATGAGACGGCCGACAATCTATTAGGACCGGTCCAGGCGTCTCAGAAACACCGTCAGGGGTTTTAAAAACGCCCATTTACCTCAGTCGGTCGACACAGACACAGACACGGACACTGAATACAGTGTCGACGGTGAATAAACAAACGTATTTCTCATTAGGGCCACACGTTAAGGGCAATGAAGGAGGTGTTACGTGTTTCTGATACTACAAGTACCACAAGAAAGGGTATTATGTGGGAGTGAAAAAACTACCTGTAGTTTTTCCTGAATCAGATAAAATAAAAGTGTGTGATGATGCGTAGGGTTACCCCGATAGAAAATATTGGCGTTATACCCTTTCCCGCCAGAAATTAGGGTACGTTGGGAAACACCCCTTAGGGTGATAAGGCGCTCACACGCTTATCAAGTGGCGTTACCGTCTCCAGATACGGCCGCCCTCAAGGAGCCAGCTGATAGGAAGCTGGAAAAATATCCTAAAAAGTATATACACACATACGGTGGTTATACTGCGACCAGCGATCGCCATCAGCCTGGAGATGCAGTGCTGGGTTGGCTTGGTCGGATTCCCTGACTGAAAATATTTTATTCATGTAGAGCATTTAATAGGATGCATTCTATATATATGTATGTGAGATGCACAGAGGGATATTTGCTCTCTGGCATCAAGATAAGTGCGTTGTCCATATCTCCCAGAAGATGTCAGGGACACGACAGTGGTCAGGTGATACAGATCCCATACGGCAGATGGAAGTATTGCTGTATAAAGGGAAGGAGTTATTTGGGGGTCGGTCCATCGGACCTGGGGACCACAGCAACAGCTGGGAAATCCAACCTTTTTTACCCCAAGTTACATCTCAGCTAAAAAAGACACCGTCTTTTCAGCCTCAATCTTTCCTTTCCCATGAGGGCATGCAGGCAAAAGGCCAGTCATATCTGCCCAGACATAGAGGTAAGGGAAGTAGACTGCAGCAGGCAGCCCTTTCCCAGGAAAAGAAGCCCTCCACCGCGTCTGCCAAGTCCTCAGCATGACGCTGGGGCCGTGCAAGCGGACTCAAGGTGGGGGGGTAGTCTCAAGAGTCTCAGGGCGCAGTGGGATCACTCGCAAGTTGACCCCTAGATCGTACGAGTATTATCCCAGGGGTAAAGATTGGAGAGTCGAGACATCTTCTCCTTGCAGGTTCCTGAAGTCTGCTTTACCAACGGCTCCCTCCGACAGGGAGGCAGCATTGGAAACAATTCACAAGCTGTATATCCAGCAGGTGATAATCAAAGTACCCCTCCTACGACAAGGAAAAGGGTATTATTTTTCCACACTATATTGTGGTACTGAAGCCAGACGGCTTGGTGACACATAGTCTAAATCTAAAATGTTTTGAACACTTACATAAAAGGTTCAAATCAAGATAAAGTCACTCAGAGCAGTGATAGCGAACCGGAAAAAAGGGGACTATATGGTGTCCCTGGACATCAAGGATTACCTCCATGTCCAAATTTTGTCCTTCTCATCAAGGGTACCTCTGGTTCGTGGTACAGAACTGTCAATATCAGTTTCAGACGATGCCGTTTGAATTATCCACGGCACCCCGGGCCTTTTTACCAAGGTAATGGCCGAAAAGATGTTTCTTCAAAGAAAAAAGGCATCTAAATTATCCCTTACTTGCACGACCTAAAAAGGGCAAGTTCCAGAGAACAGTTGGAGGTCGGAAGAGCACTATCTAAAGTAGTTCTTCGACGGCACGACTGGATTCTAAATATTCCAAGAATCGCAGCTGTTTTCCGACGATACGTCTGCTGTTCCTAGGGATGATTCTGGACACGGTTCAGAAAAAGGTTTTTCTTCCCGAGGAAAAAGCCAAGGAGTTATCCGACCTGTCAGGAACCTCCTAAAACCAGGAAAGGTGTCTGTACATCAATGCACAAGAGTCCTGGGAAAAATGGTGGCTTTTTACGAAGCAATTCCATTCGGCAGATTCCATGCAAGAATTTTCCAAAGGGATCTGTTGGACAAATGGTCAGGGTCGCATCCTCAGATGCACCTGCGAATAACCCTGTCGCCAAGGACAAGGGTATATCTTCTGTGGTGGTTGCAAAAGGCTCATCTATTGGAGGGCCGCAGATTCGGCATACAGGATTTGATCCTGGTGACCACGGACGCCAGCCTGAGAGGTTGGGGAGCAGTCACACAAGGAAGAAACTTCCAGGGGGTATGGACGAACCTGGAAAAGTCTCTTCACATAAACATTCTGGTACTAAGAGCAATCTAAAATGCTCTAAGCCAGGCGGAACCACTCCTGCAAGGAAAACCGGTGTTGATTCAGTCGGACAACATCACGGCGGTCGCCCATGTAAACAGACAGGGCGGCACAAGAAGCAGGAGTGCAATGGCAGAAGCTGCCAAGATTCTTCGCTGGGCGGAGAATCACGTAATAGCACTGTCAGCAGTGTTCTTCCCGGGCGTGGACAACTGGGAAGCAGACTTCCTCAGCAGACACGATATTCACCCGGGAGAGGGGGGTCTTCATCCAGAAGTCTTCCACATGCTAATAAACTGTTGGGAAAGACCAATGGTAGACATGATGGCGTCTCGCCTCAACAAGAAACTGGACAAGTATTGCGCCAGGTCAAGAGATCCACAGGCAATAGCTGTGGACGCACTGGTAACACCTTGGGTGTACAAATCAGTATATGTGTTTCCTCCTCTGCCTCTCATACCAAAGGTATTGAAGATTATACGGTGAGGAGGAGTAAGAACAATACTAGTGGCTCCGGATTGGCCAAGAAGGACTTGGTACCCGGAACTTCAAGAGTTGGTCACGGACGACCCGTGCCCTCTACTTCTGAGAAGGGACCTGCTACAACAGGGTCCCTGTCTCTTTCAAGACTTACCGCGGCTGCGTTTGACGGCATGGCGGTTGAACGCCAGATCCTAAAAGGGAAAGGCATTCCAGAAGAAGTCATTCCTACCTTGATTAAGGCAAGGAAGGAAGTCACCGCGAAACATTATCACCGCATTTGGCGAAAATATGTCGCGTGGTGCGAGGATCGGAGTGTTCCGACGGAGGAATTTCAACTGGGTCGTTTCCTACATTTCCTACAATCAGGATTGTCTATGGGTCTCAAATTGAGATCTATTAAGGTTCAAATTTCGGCCCTGTCAATATTCTTCCAAAAAGAATTGGCCTCAGTTCCTGAGGTACAGACTTTTGTTAAAGGAGTACTGCATATACAGCCTCCTGTGGTGCCTCCGGTGGCACCGTGGGATCTAAATGTAGTTTTAGATTTCCTCAAATCCCATTGGTTTGAACCATTGAAAAAGGTGGATTTTAAATATCTCACATGGAAAGTGACTATGTTACTGGCCCTGGCTTCCGCCAGGAGAGTATCTGAATTGGCGGCTTTATCTTATAAAAGCCCTTATCTAATCTTCCATTCGGATAGGGCAGAACTGAGGACTCGTCCGCATTTTCTCCCTAAGGTGGTATCAGCGTTTCACCTGAACCAACCTATTGTGGTGCCTGCGGCCACTGGCGACTTGGAGGACTCCAAGTTGTTGGACGTTGTCAGAGCCTTAAAAATATACATTTCAAGGACGGCTGAAGTCAGAAAATCTGACTCGCTGTTGATACTATATGCACCCAACAAGTTGGGTGCCCCTGCTTCTAAGCAGACGATTGCTCGTTGGATTTGTAACACAATTCAACTTGCTCATTCTGTGGCAGGCCTGCCACAGCCTAAATCTGTTAAGGCCCATTCCACAAGGAAGGTGGGCTCATCTTGGGCGGCTGCCCGAGGGGTCTCGGCATTACAATTCTGCCGAGCAGCTACGTGGTCGGGGGAAAACACGTTTGTAAAATTCTACAAATTTGATACCCTGGCAAAAGAGGACTTGGAATTCTCTCATTCGGTGCTGCAGAGTCATCCGCACTCTCCCGCCCGTTTGGGAGCTTTGGTATAATCCCCATGGTCCTTTCAGGAACCCCAGCATCCACTTAGGACGATAGAGAAAATAAGAATTTACTTACCGATAATTCTATTTCTCGGAGTCCGTAGTGGATGCTGGGCGCCCATCCCAAGTGCGGATTATCTGCAATACTGTACATAGTTATTGTTAACAAATTCGGGTTATATTGTTAAGGAGCCATCTTTAAGAGGCTCTTTCTGTTATCATACTGTTAACTGGGTTTAGATCACAAGTTGTACGGTGTGATTGGTGTGGCTGGTATGAGTCTTACCCGGGATTCAAATTGCCTCCCTTATTGTGTACGCTCGTCCGGGCACAGTACCTAACTGGAGTCTGGAGGAGGGTCATAGGGGGAGGAGCCAGTGCACACCACCTGATCTGGTAAAAGCTTTACTTTTTTGTGCCCTGTCTCCTGCGGAGCCGCTATTCCCCATGGTCCTTTCAGGAACCCCAGCATCCACTACGGACTCCGAGAAATAGAATTATCGGTAAGTAAATTCTTATTTTTTTTACGGCACCCCTAGGCCAAAAGTTTCTTATTGATACTTTTAGACAGAAATATTACATTTAGTAAATTATATTTATATGTCATCCATAGGTTCAGTTATGTGTAGAGGGGCAGATTTGCTTCTGTTTGTCCACATAGTTTGATTGACAGCCACCATCCTGGGTTTGTCTATTACATTGACCATAAATAGTTTGAATTAGTTCTGGACCACCAACCCAAGGCATTTTATTGGCTAGGATTTTAAATGAGTTAATATAGATATGTATATTGTTGATCTACTTTGTAAATTATATAATGTATTTTTCATTGTTTATAGGTGTTTCCAGACTTATGGATTTGCTAGATGATTCTAGAGAGGTGATCCGTAATGATGTAAGTCACAGTCTGCAATCAGTTTCTTTTTTGACATTTGGGGATAAGAATTTGAAACCTATATAATCCCTGAACCCCGCTGTCAGGTGAAGCCAACAATTTAGGATTTTGACCTCTTTGCCAACCAAATCTTTTGAATACATCAATGATGGTACTGCTAGTGAGGATTTGGTGATGAATTCTGCGTTGAAGGATTCAGGTAGTTGGCAAAGTGGTGATGCAGAAATGTTACATATTTGGCCTCCATAAAACCACAATGTTGGCACCAGAATCAAGCAGCTGTGATGTTGTGATTAATGTGTAATTATGAATTGGCTTTGATTGTATACTATACAGTGATTATTTTGTTAATTAGGACACTCGGCACAACTTCTCCCAGTTCTCAGTACTTATTACATTCAGGGTTCTGAGAGACTGAGAGTTTCCAGTCAATGGCAGTGAAAGTGAAATACTATATAATAGTAAACATCTTTGTATTATGCCTTAACATTACATTTAATCATTTTCTGAATGTGGGCAATCACTTAAATCAGTTGTCCTATTGATTAACTCCTTAATGGCCACTTAGTAACTCCCTGAAGTGGGTGGGTATGGGCTTTAACAAAATCTGGGTGCTGTGATCTTGGCTATGACAGGCCAGGAATCCAGGAGACAGAAGCAGGCATGATTGGTTTCTCACCATTTGGTATCGCCAGTAGAATGCAGTGCAGTGTATGAAGGATGAGGTTTCTTCCACTACCTGTATCCCCACCCCCAGTGATCGTATAATTACTGTGATCGTTCTGTAGGAGAGAACAAAAGGAAGTCCAGAAAGGCACAGATGAGCGCTTGATAAAAAATAAAAGAAATGTAACTGTTTCAGCTTTAACTGGAGCTGGTTATGTTGGCTATGTTGTGTCTGCCATGGGTTTATTCTGACTCTACTGGGAGCACACTAACCAATAGTAATATACGTTCCGGCACATTGCGGGAGACTTCATAAAAAAAAATCTCTTTGATAAGCTCATTTAAGGTTCTTAATAGAAATAAAAATAAAATAACTAAAATTTATGGTGTTTCCCTAAGATGGATAAAGCTACATGTTGGATATCAAATTAGGGGACCACATAAATATTATGGAAGCATGTTAAATGGTTAAAGCAGTATGTTATAGGATTATTCTGGACTCTTCAAATAGCCTAAGTTTGAGAGATGAGAAATTTGACTTAAGTATGGTGTCTGTAGACTGGGCCTTGTGTACTTGGCAGGACATCTAAACATGTTTTTACCAGGTTAAATTGGATGTTCATGTTCCTAACTCGGTCTTTTTTATCATATTTACAAGTCAGACATGCTCTTGGTGCCCAGTCGTCTCTGGCGCTATGTGTTTTCTCTGTCTGTGCCTTGCTTGCCTGGGTTGAATTCTCTAGGGTGCGGTCCACATTATAAAATGCTCTCACTTGATCAGTCCCTCCTGAGGATTAACTATCACTGGGACATGCAGTGGAGGGTATTCGGTACACAACGTCATGTGTCAATCTTCAAATTCATATTTATATCTTCCACAGAGTCTTCTGGACTCTGGAGGTTCTGCACAGTGATAATTCTAGATGTTCTAAGTACAGTGCTGAGTAATGCAATTTCTGGCACTTGTAGGAATGTGAAATGGTGGCTAATTTCTATATACCCAACATACCTGCTTTACCTGCTAGGGTTCCTAAGGTTTGGTGTAGTGTTAGAGGAAATCTCCGCTCTAATGTATAAGTATGCCCTTAGTCTGGTGACTGGCCAAGGTTGTATTGGCCAGACGATGGATGGCAGGGGAACCCTAAATTCGGTGGAAATCTTAAGTATGTCTGGTTACAAATCCAGAGTGTATACCAGTCATTAAGGGGCTATTATAAGTTAGTATTATTGAAGAGATGACATGACAGAATAATATGTGGAATGCCTGCCTAATTTCTATTTCTGGCAGATAGTCTGTACAGTAGTGTTGATAATTGCTCTCTTCTGCAGGGTCTTCTATTGTTACAGCAATTAACGAAAAGTAATGCTGCCATTCAGAAAATTGTAGCCTTTGAAAATGCTTTTGAGAGACTCCTAGATATCATTTCAGAAGAAGGGAAAAGTGATGGGGGTAAGTGTGTAGAGTTTCAATTTAACTAATAAACAACTGTTAAAATAACAGCTGCTTAATATGTTTAGACCTTTTTAAAAGTGATATTAATTGGAGCATTTTCCTTTGCTATTCATGAATGCTAAAATTACGTCCTTGCCAAGAATTAAACTTTTTTTCTGTTTATTGTTGTCTTATAAGGCTTTATGTGGCGTACTAAACTTGTTGGATGTATATTTTATACAGAGGTGCATTTAAAACCACTATCTTCCAGCATCCATTTGTCAGGCTCCTCACATCACAACTCTGGGCTGTTAATGTTTATGTGCTTGAATTGGCTACTTGTCTACTTAGCCCCTACTACTCTCTGCTTGCTTATACATGTGCACACCATAATTATCTAAGCTCACATCATGTGTTGCTAACATTTTAGTGATTTAGGGGGGGGATCCATTTAGCTCCGATGCGAGACTCGGCTTATCAGGGATTTCTCTAACGTCCTTGAGGATGCTGGGACTCCGTAAGGACCATGGGGATAGACGGGCTCCGCAGGAGATAGGGCACTTTAAGAAAGCTTTGGATTCTGGGTGTGCACTGGCTCCTCCCTCTATGCCCCTCCTCCAGACCTCAGTTTTACACTGTGCCCAGAGCAAGATGGGTGCACTGCAGGGAGCTCCCCTGAGTTCTCTGCCTAGAAAGCATTTTTGTTTGGATTTTTTCTACAATTTTACAGGGAGCACTGCTGGCAACAGGCTCCCTGCATCGAGGGACTGAGGAGAGAGGGGCAGACCTTCTTCATTAAGATAGGCGCTGCTTCCTCGGCTACTGGACACCATTAGCTCCAGAGGGGGTGAACACAGGTTCTTACTGGGCGTCCACCCCCAGAGCCGCGCCGCCGTTCTCCTCACAGAGCCAGAAGAAACGAAGTCAGAAGACGTCTCAGGCGGCAGAAGCCTTCAGAGCTTCACTGCAGCTGTGCGTCATTGCTCCCATACACCTCACATACTCCGGTCACTGTAAGGACGCAGGGGGGGCGCCCTGGGCAGCAATATAACACCTCTCTTATGGCAAAAGACAATAAACATGTACAGGTGGGCACTGTACATATATATAAAAGAGCCCCC
This sequence comes from Pseudophryne corroboree, assembly GCF_028390025.1. NCBI lineage: Eukaryota > Metazoa > Chordata > Amphibia > Anura > Myobatrachidae > Pseudophryne > Pseudophryne corroboree. The sequence goes on from NC_086444.1 coordinate 752,178,385, forward strand.
ACCATTTTTTAATAACTTTGAGCGGGACAGAAGCCCGCCGCCGAGGGGGCGGGGCTTCTCCCTCAGCACTCACCAGCGCCATTTTCTCTCCACAGCACAGCTGAGAGGAAGCTCCCTGGACACTCCCCTGCTTACACACGGTGAGGGGGTGTTTAAAAGAGAGGGGGGGGCACATAATTGGCGGATAAAATATTATACAGCGCGGCTGGGGAAAAACATTTGTGTTGGTCTCCAGGGTCATTGCGCTGGGGTGTGTGCTGGCATACTCTCTCTCTGTCTCTCCAAAGGGCCTTAAAGGGGATACTGTCTTCAGAAAAGAGTTTCCCTGTGTGTGTGAAGTGTGTCGGTACGCGTGTGTCGACATGTTTGACGAGGAAGGCTCGGTTAATGTGGAGCGGGAGTGCTTGAATGTCATATCGTCGTCGGCAACGCCGACACCGGAATGGGTGGATATGCTGAATGTCTTAAATGCAAATGTCAATTTATTGCATAAAAGGTTAGACAAGGCTGAAGCTAGGGATCAGTCAGGTAGCCAGACCATGCCTGTCCCTGTGGCGCCAGGACCTTCGGGGTCTCAGAAGCGCACCATATCCCAGATCGATGACACAGATACCGACACGGATACTGACTCTAGTGTCGACTATGAAGATGCAAAATTACAGCCGAGGGTGGCAAAAGGTATTCGGTACATGATTATTGCCATTAAAGAGGTTTTGCTTATTACTGAGGAACCCCCTGTCCCTGACACGAGGGTACACATGTATAAAGGGAAAAAGCCTGAGGTCACCTTTCCGTCCTCATTTGAGCTGAGCGAATTGTGCGAAAAGGCTTGGTAATCTCCAGATAGGAGACCACAAGTTCCCAAAAGGATTCTTATGGCGTATCCTTTTCCACAAACGGATAGGATACGATGGGAATCTTCGCCTAAAGTAGACAAGGCGCTGACACGCTTTTCCAAAAAGGTGGCACTGCCTTCTCAGGATACGGCTTCCCTCAAGGATCCTGCTGATCGCAGGCAGGAAATTACCATGAAGCACATTTACACTCATTCAGGTACTATTGTTAGACCGGCTATGGCGTCGGCCTGGGTTTGTAGTGCTGTGGTGGCATGGGCAGATTCCTTATCGGCGGAGATTGACACCTTAGATAGGGATGCCATTCAAATGATCATAGAGCATATCAGAGATGCTGCCTTGTATATGAGAGATGCACAAAGAGACATTTGTTTATTAAGCTCCAGAATAAACGCTATGTCTATTTCTGCTAGGCGGCTCTTGTGGACCCGACAGTGGAAGGGAGACGCCGATTCAAAGCGGCATATGGAGTCCTTGCCTTACAAAGGGGAGGAGTTGTTTGGAGACGGCCTCTCGGACCTTGTCTCTACTGCTACGGCTGGTAAGTCGAATTTCTTACCTTATGTCCCCCCGCAGCATACAAAAAAGGCACCTCATTATCAAATGCGGTCCTTTCGTTCCAATAAGAGCAAGAAGGTACGGGGATCGTCCTTTGTTGCCAGAGGAAAAGGCAGGGGAAAAAAGCTGCACACAGCTAGTTCCCAGGAACAGAAGTCCTCCCCTGCATCTGCAAAGTCCACCGCATGACGCTGGGGCTTCCCGGGGGGAGACAGATCTAGTGGGGGCTCGTCTTCGGTTTTTCAGCCACGTCTGGGTTCACTCGCAGGTGGATCCCTGGGCATTAGAGATAGTTTCTCAGGGATACAGGCTGGAATTCGAAGACTTGCCTCCTCGCCGGTTTTTCAAATCGGCTCTGCCGGCTTCCCCGTCAGAGAGGGATCTAGTGTTGGCAGCAATCCAAAAATTGTATATTCAACAGGTGATTGTCACAGTTCCTCATCTCCAGCAAGGAGAGGAATATTACTCAACCCTGTTTGTGGTCCCGAAACCAGACGGGTCGGTCAGACCCATTTTAAATTTAAAATCCCTGAACCTGTACTTGAAGAGGTTCAAGTTCACAATGGAATCACTCAGGGCGGTCATCGCCAGCCTGGAAGGGGGGGATTGGATGGTGTCCCTGGACATAAAGGATGCTTACCTTCATGTTCCGATATTCCCCCCTCACCAGGCGTTCCTGAGATGTGCGGTACAGGACTGTCACTACCAATTTCAGACGTTGCCGTTTGGGCTTTCCACGGCCCCGAGAATTTTCACCAAGGTAATGGCGGAAATGATGGTGCTCCTGCGTAGGCAGGGTGTCATAATTATCCCATACTTGGACGATCTCCTCATAAAGGCGAGATCTTGGGAGAAATTGCTGGACAGCGTGTCTCTGTCCATGAAGACGTTGCAGTTACACGGCTAGATTCTCAATATACCGAAGTCCCAGCTAGTCCCTACGCGTCCGACCTTTTTGGGCCTGATTCTAGACACAGACCAGAAAAAGGTTTTTCTTCCGATCGAAAAGGTTCAGGAGCTCATAGCCCTGGTCAGGAACCTATTAAAGCCAAAAAAGGTTTCAGTGCATCATTGCACACGGGTTCTGGGGAAGATGGTAGCTTCATACGAGGCCATCCCCTTCGGCAGGTTCCATGCGAGGACTTTTCAATGGGACCTCTTGGACAAGTGGTCCGGGTCCCATTTACAAATGCATCTAAGGATCACCCTGTCTCCCAGGACCAGGGAATCTCTCCTGTGGTGGCTGCACAGTGCTCGCCTACTAGAGGGTCGCAGGTTCGGCATTCAGGACTGGGTCCTGGTGACCACGGACGCAAGCCTCCGAGGCTGGGGAGCAGTCACACTGGGAAGAAATTTCCAAGGTCTCTGGTCAAATCTAGAGACTTGTCTCCACATCAACGTCCTGGAGTTGAGGGCCATATACAATGCCCTGCGTCAAGCGGAGGAATTGCTTCGGGAAAAAACGGTTCTGATTCAGTCAGACAATGTCACGGCAGTGGCTCATATAAACCGGCAAGGCGGAACAAGGAGCAGAGTGGCCATGGCAGAAGCGACCAGGATTCTACGCTGGGCGGAAGGCCATGTAAGCGCAGCAGTGTTCATCCCGGGGGTGAACAACTGGGAGGCGGACTTCCTCAGCAGGCACGACCTGCATCCGGGAGAGTGGGGACTTCATCAAGAAGTCTTCGCACTGATCACGGGGCGGTGGGGACTGCCTCAAATAGACATAATGGCTTCCCGTCTCAACAAAAAGCTAAAGCGGTATTGCGCCAGGACCCTCAGGCGGTAGCGGTAGACGCTCTGGTGACACCTTGGGTGTTCAGATCGGTCTATGTGTTTCCTTCTCTTCCTCTCATACCCAAGGTGTTGAGAATAATAAGAATAAGCAGGGTCAGAACAATCCTCATTGTTCCAGATTGGCCACGGAGGACTTGGTATCCGGAGCTGCAAGAGTTGCTCACAGAAGATCTGTGGCCTCTTCCTCTAAGGCAGGAACTGCTGCAGCAGGGGCCTTGTCTTTTCCAAGACTTACCGCGGCTGCGTTTGACGGCATGGCGGTTGAAAGCCGGATCCTAGCGGAAAAAGGGATTCCGGAGGAGGTCATTCCTACCCTGATCAAGGCTAGAAAAGACGTGACGTTGAAACATTATCACCGTATATGGCGAAAATATGTTTCTTGGTGTGAGGCCAGAACTGCTCCTACGGAGGAGTTCCATTTGGGTCGTCTACTTCACTTCCTTCAAACAGGAGTGAATTTGGGCCTAAAATTAGGGTCCATAAAGGTTCAAATTTCGGCCTTATCCATTTTCTTTCAAAGAGAATTTGCCTCTCTTCCTGAAGTACAGACTTTTGTGAAGGGAGTGCTGCATATTCAGCCTCCCTTTGTACCTCCGGTGGCGCCTTGGGATCTTAACGTGGTGTTACGTTTCCTCAAGTCGCCTTGGTTTGAACCACTGAAAACAGTGGAATTGAAATACCTCACGTGGAAAGTGGTCATGTTGTTGGCTTTAGCTTCGGCAAGGCGTGTTTCAGAATTGGCGGCTTTATCACATAAAAGCCCATACTTGATTTTTCACGTGGATAGGGCAGAGTTGAGGACTCGTCCTCAATTTCTGCCAAAAGTGGTCTCATCTTTTCATATGAACCAACCTATTGTCGTGCCTGTGGCTACACGGGACTTGGAGGATTCCGTGTCCCTGGATGTGGTCAGGGCTTTGAAGATTTACGTGACCAGAACGGCTAGGATCAGGAAGACTGAAGCTCTGTTTGTTCTGTATGCGGCCAACAAGGTTGGCGCTCCTGCTTCAAAGCAGACTATTGCTCGCTGGATCTGTAACACGATTCAGCAGGCGCATTCTACGGCAGGATTACCATTGCCTAAATAGGTTAAGGCCCATTCCACTAGGAAGGTGGGCTCTTCTTGGGCGGCTGCCCGAGGGGTCTCGGCATTACAGTTGTGCCGAGCAGCTACTTGGTCGGGGTCAAACACCTTTGCAAAGTTTTATAAGTTTGATACCCTGGCTGAGAAGGACCTCCTGTTTGCTCAATCGGTGCTGCAGAGTCATCCGCACTCTCCCGCCCGTTTGGGAGCTTTGGTATAATCCCCATGGTCCTTACGGAGTCCCAGCATCCTCAAGGACGTTAGAGAAAATAAGATTTTACTTACCGGTAAATCTATTTCTCGTAGTCTGTAGAGGATGCTGGGCGCCCGTCCCAAGTGCGGACTTCTTCTGCAAGACTTGTATATAGTTATTGCTTACATAAGGGTTATGTTGTAGTTTCATTGGTTTGGCCGAGACTATATTGTTTGTTCATACTGTTAACTGGGTTGTTTATCACAAGTTATACGGTGTGATTGGTGTGGCTGGTATGAATCTCGCCCTTAGATTTCCTCGTATTGTCCATCTCCTCTGGGCACAGTTTCCCTAACTGAGGTCTGGAGGAGGGGCATAGAGGGAGGAGCCAGTGCACACCCAGAATCCAAAGCTTTCTTAAAGTGCCCTATCTCCTGCGGAGCCCGTCTATCCCCATGGTCCTTACGGAGTCCCAGCATCCTCTACGGACTACGAGAAATAGATTTACCGGTAAATAAAATCTTATTTTTGTTAGCCTGCCTCAGGCAGGCTAATCCAAATCCCCGGAAACAGTCTGCTTCTACCAAGAACATACTTGTTTCACTGAACCGTTGTGTTTTCGAGAGAGGGTGTTTTTGTTTTTTGTGTTTTTTTTTTTATACAGCTGACCAAATTGGATAGCATGTCTAAAGAAAAAAAATTGGGTGAAACATCCGGTAAAATAGCAGAAAAGAGTCTGTTTTTCATGCCTGATGTATCTTAACCTGTAACTGGAAATCCCCCTTTGTAATTTTTTTTTTTTTTTTTGACAATTATATTCCCTAGTATGCTGTTGTGGCAAAGGTCGGTATCAGGGCAGCTTTCTTTTTCTTTAATTGTTTACTTTAGGTCTTTTGTCATTGCAGGTATCGTAGTAGAAGATTGCTTGTTATTACTCCAGAATTTACTGAAGTACAATAACTCCAATCAAAACTTTTTTAAAGAAGGCTCCTACATTCAGCGAATGAAGCCATGGTTTGAGGTGGGAGATGACAACTCTGGATGGTCTGCACAGAAAGTGACAAACCTTCATTTGATGCTACAGGTATAGATCCAGATGTACATGCACACGTGTATTTATGCCTTACATGTATGTGTATCCTAAAACCAAGAAATGGTTGCAGTTTCACATTTTTGTGTAAAGATAGTTTGTGTGACAGTATAGGTAGCTATAAAGTTCAGAATTTAGCTACAGATTTGTCCTCTTCTACAGTTGCATTTGTTACTTCAGTGCGTATGCATCGCGGTAACAGTCTGCCGTGGTAGGCTGCGATAATTCGCACCTGTGGGTCTCCCATTCACAGTGAATGGATCGCGGGTGCGAGCATACGCATGCACTCGAGAATCTGGGAATAGCATATGGATCATGGCAACAACAGAAAGGGACACACGTGTATATACTAACTTTGGGAAGGGAACATATATCTCTGTATTGCTTAGCAAATAATTATGCTGAGAGAACACAAAGTGAGCGAACAGTGAAGAAAAACATCCATGCCCTCACTGAAGGAGCCATTTGAATCTAATGGCATTGGCTGCTGCCTTTTTAAAGCAAGGAGAGTGTTCAAGAACACAGGTTCTCAAACTCTGTCCTCAGGACCCCACACAGTTCATGTTTTGCAGGTCACCTGCAGATTTTTAAAATGTGACAGTTGGTGATACACAGTGCAGCTGCCGGGTGACATGGAAAACGTGAACCGTGTGGGGTCCTGAGGACCGAGTTTGAGAACCACTGTTCTAGAACATCTTGTGCTGACTGAAATAGGAAAGGTCTTTTATTGGCCTAGAAAGAGTCAATACCACTAGTATAACTGGCTTCAAATTTATTTAAAATTTCTTTGCAGTTGGCTTAAACACCATACAGGTGGTAGGGAAAAACCACATCTTATATAAGGCATATTGGTAGAACCTGCACGACAGAAAGACCTTCCATATTGCAAAGTGAGCAAAGCTGACTATTATGTGATAGGAAGGTGAAGTTTTGTTTAAATATCTTTTATTGAAGCATGCTGGTACAATTGTAAGAAAATATTCACAGAAGTTGAACAAAAATAAAAGTGGTAGACTGATTGCATAAATATATTCAGTAGGAAGGTGCGTTTTTAATATTTGTGCATAAAGATGTGTTTAGAAATCTGAAAAAATAATTGAAGCAGCATGTAATAACTGAAATAGATTTTCTCTGACGTCCTAAGTGGATGCTGGGACTCCGTAAGGACCATGGGGAATAGCGGCTCCGCAGGAGACTGGGCACAACTAAAGAAAGCTTTAGGACTACCTGGTGTGCACTGGCTCCTCCCACTATGACCCTCCTCCAGACCTCAGTTAGAATCTTGTGCCCGGCTGAGCTGGATGCACACTAGGGGCTCTCCTGAGCTCCTAGAAAGAAAGTATATTTTAGGTTTTTTATTTTACAGTGAGATCTGCTGGCAACAGACTCACTGCAGCGAGGGACTAAGGGGAGAAGAAGCGAACCTACCTAACTGGTGGTAGCTTGGGCTTCTTAGGCTACTGGACACCATTAACTCCAGAGGGATCGACCACAGGACCCGACCTCGATGTTCGGTCCCGGAGCCGCGCCGCCGGCCCCCTTACAGAGCCAGAAGCAAGAAGTGTTCCGGAAAATCGGCAGCAGAAGACTTCTGTCTTCAACAAGGTAGCGCACAGCACTGCAGCTGTGCGCCATTGCTCCTCATGCACACCTCACACTCCGGTCACTGATGGGTGCAGGGCGCTGGGGGGGGGGCGCCCTGAGGGCAATATAATACACCTTAGCTGGCAAATCATCACGATATATAGTCCCAGGGCTATATATGTGATAAATTACCCCTGCCAGAATCTATAAAAAAAGCGGGAGAAAAGTCTGCCGAAAAAGGGGCGGGGCTATCTCCCTCAGCACACTGGCGACATTTTTTCTTCACAGTGCAGCTGGAAGACAGCTCCCCAGGCTCTCCCCTGTAGTTTTCAGGCTCAAAGGGTTAAAAAGAGAGGGGGGGCACTAAATTTAGGCGCAATATGTGTATACAAGCAGCTATTGGGGGAAAAATCACTCAGTTATAGTGTTAATCCCTGCATTATATAGCGCTCTGGTGTGTGCTGGCATACTCTCTCTCTGTCTCCCCAAAGGACTTTGTGGGGTCCTGTCCTCAGTCAGAGCATTCCCTGTGTGTGTGCGGTGTGTCGGTACGGCTGTGTCGACATGTTGGATGAGGAAGGTTACGTGGAGGCGGAGCAGAGGCCGATAAATGGGATGTCGCCCCCTGCGGGGCCGACACCAGAGTGGATGGATAGGTGGAAGGTATTAACCGACAATGTCAACTCCTTACATAAAAGGCTGGATGACGTAACAGCTGTGAGACAGCCGGCTTCTTAGCCCGCGCCTGCCCAGGCGTCTCAAAGGCCATCAGGGGCTCAAAAAACGCCCGTTACCTCAGATGGCAGACACAGATGTCGGCACGGAGTCTCACTCCAATGTCGACGAGGTTGAGACATATACACAATCCACTAGGAACATCCGTTGCATGATCTCGGCAATGAAAAATGTGTTACACATTTCTGACATGAACCCATGTACCACATAAAAGGGGTTTTATGTTTGGGGAGAAAAAGCAGCCAGTGTTTTGTTCCCCCATCCGATGAGTGAATGAAGTGTGTAAAGAGCGTGGGTTCCCCCGATAAGAAAATGGTAATTTCTAAAAAGTTACTGCTGGCGTACCCTTTCCCGCAGAGGATAGGTCACGTTGGGAGATATCCCCTAGGGTGGATAAGGCGCTCACACGTTTGTCAAAAAAGGTGGCACTGCCGTCTTCGGATACGGCCACTTTGAAGGAGCCTGCTGATAAAAAGCAGGAGGCTATCCTGAAGTCTGTATATACACACTCAGGTACTATACTGAGACCTGCATTTGCCTCAGCATAAATAGTGCAGTTGCAGCGTGGTCTGATACCCTGTCAGATAATATTAATACCCTAGACAGGGATAATATTTTGCTAACATAGAGCATATTAAAGACGTTGTCTTATATATGAAGGATGCACAGAGGGATATTTGCCGGCTGGCATCCAGAATTAATGCAATGTCCATTCTGCCAGGAGGGTATTAGAGACCCGGCAGTGGACAGGTGATGCTGCCTTTAAAAGGCACATGGAGATTCTGCCTTATAAGGGTGAGGAATTGTTTGGGGATGGTCTCTGGGACCTCGTATCCACAGCAACAGCTGGGAAGAAATTTTTTTACCTCAGGTTTCCTCACAGCCTAAGAAAGCACCGTATTTCCAGGTACAGTCCTTTCGGCTTCAGAAAAGCAAGCGGGTCAAAGGCGCTTCCTTTCTGCACAGAGACAAGGGAAGAAGGAAAAAGCTGCACCAGACAGCCAGTTCCCAGGATCAAAAATCTTCCCCCGCTTCCTCTGAGTCCACCGCATGACGCTGGGGCTCCACAGGAGGAGACAGGTGCGGTGGGGGCGCGTCTCGGGAACTTCAGGGACCAGTGGGCTTGCCCACAGGTGGATCCCTAGGTTCTGCAAGTAGTATCACAGGATACAGGCTGGAGTTCGAGGCGACTCCCCCTCGCCGTTACCTCACATCAGCCTTGCCTGCTGCCCTCGGAGAAAGGGAGGTAGTACTGGCGGCAATTCACAAGCTGTACTTCCAGCAGGTGAAATCAAGGTACCCCTCCTTCAACAAGGCCGGGGTTACTATTCCAAAATGTTGTGGTACCGAAACCAGACGGTTCGGTGAGACCCATTCTAAAATTGTAATCCTTGAACACTTATATACGAAGGTTCAAGTTCAAAATGGAATCGCTCAGGGCGATTATTGCAAGCCTGGAGAATTTCATGGTATCACTGGACATCAAGGATGCTTACCTGCATGTCCCTATTTACCCTCTTCACCAGCAGTACCTCAAAATTGTGGTACAGGATTGTCATTATCAATCCAGACGTTGCCGTTGGTCTGTCCCCGGCACCGAGGGTATTTACCAAGGTAATGGCCGAAATAATTATCCCGTACTTGGACGATCTCCTTATAAAGGCGAGGTCCAGGGAGCAGTTGTTCGTCAGAGTAGCACTATCTCGGGAAGTGCTACAACTGCACGGCTGGATTCTGAATATTCCAAAGTCGCAGCTGGTTCCTACGACGCGTCTACTGTTCCTGGGTATGGTTCTGGACACAGAACAGGATAAAAAGGGTTTCTCCCGGAGGAGAAGTCCAAGGAGTTGTCGTCTCTAGACAGAGACCTCCTAATACAAATACAGGTGTCGGTGCATCAAGGCACGCGAGCCCTGGGAAAGATGGTAGCTTCTTACGAAGAAATTCCATTTGCCAGGTCCCATGCAAGGATCTTCCAGTGGGATCTGTTGGACAAGTGGTCCGGGTCGCATCTTCAGATGCATCGGCGGATAACCCTGTCTCCAAGAGCCAGGGTGTCGCTGTTGTGGTGGCTGCAGAGTGCTCATCTTCTAGGGGGCCGCAGATTCGGCATACAGGACGGGGTCCTGGTGACCACGGATGCCAGCCTTCGAGGCTGGGGGGCAGTCACACAGGGAAGAAACTTCCAAGGACTATGGAAAAGTCAGGAGACTTCCCTACACATAAATATTCTGGAACTAAGGGCCATTTACAATGCCCTAAGTCAGGCTAGACCCCTGCTTCAACACTGGCCGGTGCTGATCCAGTCAGACAACATCACGGCGGTCGCTTATGTAAACCGACAGGGCGGCACAAGAAGCAGGATGGCGATGGCAGAAGCCACAAGGATTCTCCGATGGGCGGAAAATCATGTGTTAACACTGTCAGCAGTGTTCTTTCCCGGAGTGGACAACTGGGAAGCAGACTTTCTCAGCAGACACGACTTCCACCCGGGAGAGTGGGGACTTCATCCAGAAGTCTTCCAAATGATTGTACACCGTTGGGAAAGGCCACAGGTGGACATGATGGCGTCCCGCCTCAACAAAAAGCTACAAAGATATTGCGCCAGGTCAAGGGACCCTCAGGCGATTGCTGTGGACGCTCTGGTAACACCGTGGGTGTACCAGTCAGTGTATGTGTTCCCTTCTCTGCCTCTCTTACCCTGGGTAATGAGAATAATAAGAAGGAGAGGAGTAAGAACTATACTCATTGTTCCGGATGGGCCAAGAAGAGCTTGGTACCCAGAACTCCAAGAAATGATCTCAGAGGACCCATGGCCTCTGCCGCTCAGACAGGACCTGCTGCAGCAGGGGGCCTGTCTATTCCAAGACGTACCGCGGCTGCGTTTGACGGCATGGTGGTTGAACGCCGGATCCTGAAGGAAAAGGGTATTCCGGAGGAAGTTATCCCTACGCTAATTAAAGCTAGGAAAGAAGTGAACGCAAACCATTATCACCGCATATGGCGGAAATATGTTGCGTGCTGTGAGGCCAGGAAGGCCCCAAAGGAGGAATTTCAGCTAGGTCGATTTCTGCACTTCCTACAGTCAGGGGTGACTATGGGCCTAAAATTGGGTTCCATTAAGGTACAGATTTCGGCTCTATCGATTTTCTTCCAAAATAGAACTGGCTTCACTGCCTGAAGTTCAGACTTTTGTTAAGGGAGTGCTGCATAGTCAGCCCCCGTTTGTGCCTCCAGTGGCACCGTGGGATCTCAACGTGGTGTTGGATTTCCTGAAGTCGCATTGGGTTGAGCCACTTAAATCCGTGGAGCTACAATACCTCACGTGGAAAATGGTCATGCTGTTGGCCTTGGCGTCGGCCAGGCGTGTATCAGAATTGGCGGCTTTGTCATGCAAAAGCCCTTATCTGATTTTTTTATATGGATAAGGCGGAATTGAGGACTCGTTCCCAATTCCTTCCTAAGGTGGTATCAGTTTTTCATGTGAACCAACCTATTGTGGTGCCTGCGGCTACTTGGGACTTGGAGGATTCCAAGTTACTGGACGTAGTCAGGGCCCTGAAAAGTATATGTTTCCAGGACGGCTGGAGTCAGGAAAACTGACTCGCTATTTATCCTGTATGCACCCAACAAGCTGGGTGCTCCTGCTTCTAAGCAGACTATTGCTCGCTGGATCTGTAGCACGATTCAACTTGCACATTCTGCGGCTGGACTGCCGCACCCTAAATCTGTAAAAGCCCATTCCACGAGGAAAGTGGGCTCTTCTTGGGCGGCTGCCCGAGGGGTCTCGGCTTTACAAATTTGCCGAGCTGTTACTTGGTCGGGTTCAAACATTTTGGCAAGAGTCTACAAGTTTGATACCCTGGCTGAGGAGGACCTAGAGTTTGCTCATTCGGTGCTGCAGAGTCATCCGCACTCTCCCGCCCGTTTGGGAGCTTTGGTATAATCCCCATGGTCCTTACGGAGTCCCAGCATCCACTTAGGACGTCAGAGAAAATAAGATTTTACTCACCGGTAAATCTATTTCTCGTAGTCCGTAGTGGATGCTGGGCGCCCATCCCAAGTGCGGATTGTCTGCAATACTTGTTTATAGTTATTGCCTAACTAAAGGGTTATTGTTGAGCCATCTGAGAGGCTCAGTTATATTTCATACTGTTAACTGGGTATAGTATCACGAGTTATACGGTGTGATTGGTGTGGCTGGTATGATTCTTACCCGGGATTCAAAATCCTTCCTTATTGTGTCAGCTCTTCCGGGCACAGTATCCTAACTGAGGTCTGGAGGAGGGTCATAGTGGGAGGAGCCAGTGCACACCAGGTAGTCCTAAAGCTTTCTTTAGTTGTGCCCAGTCTCCTGCGGAGCCGCTATTCCCCATGGTCCTTACGGAGTCCCAGCATCCACTACGGACTACGAGAAATAGATTTACCGGTGAGTAAAATCTTATTATAATGTTTGCACATTAGTAAGAAGCCTTAAGAACTGTTACAAAAAAGCATTGAATATTTGGTGTATCACTAGTAGGCTTCAACTTAGTGATACATAGGCAAATAAAAATCACTTTTATACTCAAATTTACAAATGCAGATTTTTTTTTGTGTGTTTTATATGGGTTAAATATGAAAGATTGCTTGTCATTTTATTGGAAGTAGCCTTAGCAATTTAAGTCATTTTTTTATTTTGTGTGTGTGTGTGTGGGGGGGGGGGGGTGCTGTTTATTAAATTGATTTTAATACTGTTTTTAACACTAATGCAAGTTCCCATTCTTAATATAATATGTCATATTTTTGATATTTACTTTCATAGAAGGGTAAGAATAACTTTAAAAAATTATATATATTTTTAATCTAATCTTAACTGGCCACAAAGCAATTTTATGATAGCAGTTATGAATAAATGCATGTGTCTTTCTTTTTAAAGTTGCTCAGTGTTTGTGCGTGAAGTATAAAGGAAGACTTAAAGTAATGAGCTACTTTTATGGTAAATGTGCATGCTCCAGTATTTGATTTTTAATGGCTATTGCTGTGTTTGCAGTTGGTCAGAGTCCTTGTGTCTCCGGTAAATCCTCCTGGTGGCACTACCAGCTGCCAGAAGTTTATGTACCAGTGCGGTTTGCTACAGCAGCTCTGCATCATCTTAATGGCAACAGGGGTCCCAGCAGACATACTAACGGAAGTAAGTAGTTATATACTTGTAAGACAATGACAGAGCATTTACTTGTCTTGTATAAAAAAAATTCCTAAAGTATATGTTACATGGTCTACACCTATTGGAGCACATTATGCAGTCCGAAGAGAAACTTTTATGTCACAAGAAATTAGAACATTGTTTATAAAGAAAAAAAAAAGTTCCTACTCCTCCTTTCCACCAGTTCCCTTTATAGGAGGGAGGCATATAGTGACGGTACTTTGAGTGATTTTTCTTAACAACGTTGGCATTATCATAAGGGTTAGCCTCGGGCCGCAGGACTCTCTCATCGCCATTTTTGTCCCTGGCCATAGAACAGCCTTCGGTCTGGATTAAACATTGCCACTCTCTAACCTGAGACAGAGTGTGTGTGTATATGTATGTATATATATATATATATATATATATCTATCTATCTGTATATCTGTACGCAGCTGCTTACTGCTATCCCTCCTCTACCAGGGGAGAGCAAATTCAAGTTTCCTCCCACTGCAATCTGCACAGGATGAATTGCAAGGGATCCAGTCAGGATCCCGGCAGTTGACATTACCAACGCCAGGATTCCGGCACTGCATATCAGAGAAAAATTGTGAAAACCTTGTTTTTTTTCTCCCGATGTTTCTTCACAGCTGATTGGATACCCCCCATAGTGTGCATGTGATGATATCACAGGTGTCATAGGAGTAGGATCACTCACCACAGTAGTATGTCTCTAAACCTTCATACACTAACCTTCCTTTCTCTATCGTCCTAGTGGATGCTGGGGTTCCTGAAAGGACCATGGGGAATAGCGGCTCCGCAGGAGACAGGGCACAAAAAGTAAAGCTTTTCCAGATCAGGTGGTGTGCACTGGCTCCTCCCCCTATGACCCTCCTCCAGACTCCAGTTAGATTTTTGTGCCCGGCCGAGAAGGGTGCAATCTAGGTGGCTCTCCTAAAGAGCTGCTTAGAAAAAGTTTAGCTAGGTTTTTTATTTTACAGTGATTCCTGCTGGCAACAGGATCACTGCAGCGAGGGACTGAGGGGAGAAGGAGTCAACTCACCTGCGTGCAGGATGGATTGGCTTCTTGGCTACTGGACATCAAGCTCCAGAGGGACGATCACAGGTACAGCCTGGATGGTCACCGGAGCCGCGCCGCCGGCCCCCTTGCAGATGCTGAAGTTAGAAGAGGTCCAGAATCGGCGGCTGAAGACTCCTGCAGTCTTCTAAAGGTAGCGCACAGCACTGCAGCTGTGCGCCATTTTCCTCTCAGCACACTTCACACGCGGTCACTGAGGGTGCAGGGCGCTGGGGGGGGGCGCCCTGGGAGGCAAATGTAACCTATATAAAGGCTAAAAATACCTCACATATAGCCCCCAGAGGCTATATGGAGATATTTAACCCCTGCCTGATTTCTCTAAATAGCGGGAGACGAGCCCGCCGGAAAAGGGGCGGGGCCTATCTCCTCAGCACACGGCGCCATTTCCTCTCACAGCTCCGCTGGTCAGGACGGCTCCCAAGTCTCTCCCCTGCACTGCACTACAGAAACAGGGTAAAACAGAGAGGGGGGGGCAAATTTATGGCGATATTTTGATATAACAAAGCAGCTATAAGGGAGCACTTATTATAAGGCTATCCCTGATATATATATAGCGCTTTTGGTGTGTGCTGGCAAACTCTCCCTCTGTCTCCCCAAAGGGCTAGTGGGTCCTGTCTTCGTTAGGAGCATTCCCTGTGTGTCTGCTGTGTGTCGGTACGTGTGTGTCGACATGTATGAGGACGATATTGGTGTGGAGGCGGAGCAATTGCCAAATATGAGGATGTCACCCCCTAGGGAGTCGACACCAGAATGGATGCCTTTATTTATGGAACTACGGGATAGTGTCAACACGCTAAAGCAGTCGTTTGACGACATGAGGCGGCCGGACAATCAATTAGTGCCTGTCCAGGCGACTCAAACACCGTCAGGGGCTGTGAAACGCCCTTTGCCTCAGTCGGTCGACACAGACCCAGACACAGGCACTGACTCCAGTGGTGACGGTGACGAATCAACCGTATTTTCCAGTAGGGCCACACGTTATATGATTTTGGCAATGAAGGAGGCGTTACATTTAGCTGATACTACAGGTACCACTAAACAGGGTATTATGTGGGGTGTGAAAAAACTACCTATAGTTTTTCCTGAATCAGAAGAATTAAATGACGTGTGTAATGAAGCGTGGGTTGCCCCTGATAAAAAGCTGATAATTTCAAAGAAATTATTGGCATTATACCCTTTCCCGCCAGAGGTTAGGGAGCGCTGGGAAACACCTCCTAGGGTGGACAAGGCGCTAACACGCTTATCTAAACAAGTGGCGTTACCCTCTCCTGAGACGGCCGCACTTAAAGATCCATCAGATAGGAGGATGGAAAATATCCAAAAAAGTATATACACACATGCAGGTGTTATACTACGACCAGCTGTAGCGACTGCCTGGATGTGCAGTGCTGGGGTAGTTTGGTCAGAGTCCCTGATTGAAAATATTGATACCCTGGACAGGGACAATATTTTACTGTCGTTAGAACAAATAAAGGATGCATTTCTTTATATGCGTGATGCACAGAGGGATATCTGCACACTGGCATCACGGGTAAGTGCTATGTCCATTTCGGCCAGAAGAGCTTTATGGACGCGACAGTGGACAGGCGATGCGGATTCAAAACGGCATATGGAAGTTTTGCCGTATAAAGGGGAGGAGTTATTTGGAGTCGGTCTATCAGATTTGGTGGCCACGGCTACAGCCGGGAAATCCACTTTTCTACCTCAAGTCACTCCCCAACAGAAAAAGGCACCGACTTTTCAACCGCAGCCCTTTCGTTCCTTTAAAAATAAGAGAGCAAAGGGCTATTCATATCTGCCACGAGGCAGAGGTCGAGGGAAGAGACAGCAACACGCAGCTCCTTCCCAGGAACAGAAGCCCTCCCCGGCTTCTACAAAAGCCTCAGCATGACGCTGGGGCTTCTCAAGCAGACTCGGGGACGGTGGGCGGTCGTCTCAAAAATTACAGCGCGCAGTGGGCTCACTCGCAGGTAGATCCCTGGATCCTGCAGATAATATCTCAAGGGTACAGGTTGGAATTAGAGACAGATCCACCTCGCCGTTTCCTGAAGTCTGCTTTACCAACGTCCCCCTCCGAAAGGGAGACGGTTTTGGAAGCCATTCACAAGCTGTACTCTCAGCAGGTGATAGTCAAGGTACCTCTTCTACAACAAGGGAAGGGGTATTATTCCACTCTTTTTGTGGTACCGAAGCCGGATGGCTCGGTAAGGCCTATTCTAAATCTGAAGTCCTTGAACCTGTACATAAAGAAGTTCAAGTTCAAGATGGAGTCACTCAGAGCAGTGATAGCGAACCTGGAAGAGGGGGACTTTATGGTATCCTTGGACATCAAGGATGCGTATCTCCACGTTCCAATTTACCCCTCACACCAGGGGTACCTCAGGTTCGTTGTACAAAACTGTCACTATCAGTTTCAGACGCTGCCGTTCGGATTGTCCACGGCACCTCGGGTCTTTACAAAGGTAATGGCCGAGATGATGATTCTTCTTCGAAGAAAAGGCATATTAATTATCCCATACTTGGACGATCTCCTAATAAGGGCAAGGTCCAGAGAACAGCTAGAGATGGGATTAGCACTGTCTCAAGAAGTGCTAAAACAGCACGGGTGGATTCTGAATATTCCAAAATCCCAGTTAATGCCGACAACTCGTCTGCTGTTCCTAGGGATGATTCTGGACACGGTTCAGAAAAAGGTTTTTCTCCCGGAAGAAAAAGCCAAGGAGTTATCCGAGCTTGTCAGGAACCTCCTAAAACCAGGAAAGGTGTCTGTACATCAATGCACAAGAGTCCTGGGAAAAATGGTGGCTTCTTACGAAGCAATTCCATTCGGCAGATTCCACGCAAGAATTTTCCAAAGGGATCTGTTGGACAAATGGTCAGGGTCGCATCTTCAGATGCACCTACGGATAACCCTGTCTCCAAGGACAAGGGTGTCTCTTCTGTGGTGGTTGCAGAGTCCTCATCTATTGGAGGGCCGCAGATTCGGCATACAGGATTGGATCCTGGTGACCACGGACGCCAGCCTGAGAGGCTGGGGAGCAGTCACACAAGGAAGAAACTTCCAGGGAGTATGGACGAGCCTGGAAACGTCTCTTCACATAAACATTCTGGAACTAAGAGCAATATACAATGCTCTAAGCCAGGCAGAACCTCTGCTTCAGGGAAAACCGGTGTTGATCCAGTCGGACAACATCACGGCAGTCGCCCATGTGAACAGACAGGGCGGCACAAGAAGCAGGAGTGCAATGGCAGAAGCTGCAAGGATTCTTCGCTGGGCAGAGAATCATGTGATAGCACTGTCAGCAGTGTTTATCCCGGGAGTGGACAACTGGGAAGCAGACTTCCTCAGCAGACACGATCTTCACCCGGGAGAGTGGGGACTTCATCCAGAAGTCTTCCACATGCTGGTAACCCGTTGGGAAAGACCAATGGTGGACATGATGGCGTCTCGCCTCAACAAAAAACTGGACAGGTATTGTGCCAGGTCAAGAGATCCGCAGGCAATAGCTGTGGACGCGCTGGTAACGCCTTGGGTGTACCAGTCGGTGTATGTGTTTCCTCCTCTGCCTCTCATACCAAAAGTATTGAGAATTATACGGCAAAGAGGCGTAAGAACGATACTAGTGGTTCCGGATTGGCCAAGAAGGACTTGGTACCCGGAACTTCAAGAGATGATCACGGAAGATCCGTGGCCTCTACCTCTAAGGAGGGACTTGCTTCAGCAGGGTCCCTGTCTGTTTCAAGACTTACCGCGGCTGCGTTTGACGGCATGGCGGTTGAACGCCGGATCCTAAAGGAAAAAGGCATGCCGGAAGAAGTCATTCCTACTTTGATTAAAGCAAGGAAGGAAGTAACCGTGCAACATTATCACCGAATTTGGCGAAAATATGTTGCGTGGTGCGAAGATCGGAGTGCTCCGACGGAGGAATTTCAACTGGGTCGATTCCTACATTTCCTGCAATCAGGATTGTCTATGGGTCTCAAATTGGGATCTATTAAGGTTCAAATTTCGGCCCTGTCGATTTTCTTTCAAAAAGAATTGGCTTCAGTCCCTGAAGTCCAGACCTTTGTTAAGGGAGTGCTGCATATACAGCCTCCTGTGGTGCCTCCAGTGGCACCGTGGGATCTCAATGTGGTTTTGGACTTTCTAAAATCTCATTGGTTTGAACCACTAAAAAAGGTGGATTTGAAATATCTCACTTGGAAAGTCACCATGCTTCTAGCCCTGGCTTCTGCCAGGAGAGTATCAGAATTGGCAGCTTTATCTTACAAAAGCCCATATCTGATTTTCCATTCGGACAGGGCAGAACTGCGGACTCGTCCGCATTTTCTCCCTAAGGTGGTGTCAGCATTTCATCTGAACCAGCCTATTGTAGTGCCTGCGGCTACAAGTGACTTGGAGGACTCCAAGTTACTGGACGTTGTCAGAGCATTAAAAATATATATTGCAAGGACAGCTGGAGTCAGAAAATCTGACTCGTTGTTTATATTGTATGCACCCAACAAGATGGGTGCTCCTGCGTCTAAGCAGACGATTGCTCGTTGGATCTGTAGCACAATCCAACTTGCACATTCTGTGGCAGGCCTGCCACAGCCTAAATCTGTAAAGGCCCACTCCACAAGGAAGGTGGGCTCATCTTGGGCGGCTGCCCGAGGGGTCTCGGCATTACAACTTTGCCGAGCAGCTACGTGGTCAGGGGAGAACACGTTTGTAAAATTTTACAAATTTGATACTCTGGCTAAGGAGGACCTGGAGTTCTCTCATTCGGTGCTGCAGAGTCATCCGCACTCTCCCGCCCGTTTGGGAGCTTTGGTATAATCCCCATGGTCCTTTCAGGAACCCCAGCATCCACTAGGACGATAGAGAAAATAAGATTTTACTTACCGATAAATCTATTTCTCGGAGTCCGTAGTGGATGCTGGGCGCCCATCCCAAGTGCGGATTATCTGCATAAATTGTTCATAGTTATTGTTAACTAATTCGGGTTATTGTTGAAGGAAGCCATCTTTCAGAGGCTCCGCTGTTATCATACTGTTAACTGGGTTTAGATCACAGGTTGTACGGTGTGATTGGTGTGGCTGGTATGAGTCTTACCCGGGATTCAAAATCCTCCCTTATTGTGTACGCTCGTCCGGGCACAGTACCTAACTGGAGTCTGGAGGAGGGTCATAGGGGGAGGAGCCAGTGCACACCACCTGATCTGGAAAAGCTTTACTTTTTGTGCCCTGTCTCCTGCGGAGCCGCTATTCCCCATGGTCCTTTCAGGAACCCCAGCATCCACTACGGACTCCGAGAAATAGATTTATCGGTAAGTAAAATCTTATTTTCTTCTTTTCTTATTATATTTCTGTTTAATGCTTGGTTTTATGGTATTTTTAGGGGTTGGGTTCGGGTGACCGGCATTGGGGATCCTGACGGTCACCATACCGATGCCGGGATCCTGATGTTTAGATTGTCAGCGGGGGGAGGGGGAGACAACGATTCCCATTGTGGGCTCGGTGGCTCACTGCGCTCGCCACAGGTTCTATTCCCACTCTATGGGTGTTGTGGACACCCACAAGGGTGGGAATAGTACCTGTTAGTCAGCATGCCGACTGTAGGGCTCTGAATCAGGCGGGATCCCGGCATCGGTTTAAGTATCGGCGGTCACATAACTACATCCCATTTTTAGAGTTGCCAAGATAGTGTACGGAATTGATACTCTGTAAATATTTAGAGATATATTTTAAATGCAAAAGGGCAGGATTCACATATACAGACTGATGAGTATAATCTTACTTTCTTTTTTTTAGACCATAAACACAGTCTCTGAGGTCATTAGAGGCAGCCAGGTTAATCAGGACTACTTTGCATCGGTAAATGCTCCATCAAATCCACCAAGGTAATCTTGGAAACATTTTGGTTAGTACAGGTTGAGTATCCCATATCCAAATATTCCGAAATACGGAATTTTTTGAGTGAGAGTGAGATAGTGAAACCTTTGTTTTTTGATGGCTCAATGTACACAAACTTTGTTTAATACACAAAGTTATTAAAAATGTTGTATTAAATGACCTTCAGGCTGTGTGTATAAGGTGTATGTGAAACATAAATGAATTGTGTGAATGTAGACACACTTTGTTTAATGCACAGTTATAAAAAAATATTGGCTTAAACTACCTTCAGGCTGTGTGTACAAGGTGTATATGTAACATAAATGCATTCTGTGCTTAGTTTTAGGTAACATCACCATGATATCTCATTATGGTAGGCAATTATTCCAAAATACGGAAAAATCCCATATCCAAAATACCTCTGGTCCCAAGCATTTTGGATAAGGGATACTTAACCTGTAATTCTTTTTAACAATATGTACCGTAACTGTTTTACAGCTGAAAAGCTCTCCAATTATTTGGTCTGCTTTTTAAAATGTGCGCTTATATAATAATATCCTCTAGTCGACCTGTCACCTGTAGATAGAATCCCATTGTAGTCCTAAAAATCAAATTAGTATTTCTCTTACGTCCTAGAGGATGCTGGGGACTCCAAAAGGACCATGGGGTATAGACGGGATCCGCAGGAGCTTGGGCACACTAAAAAGACTTAATCTGGGTGTGAACTGACTCCTCCCTCTATGCCCCTCCTCCAGACCCCAGTTAGACTTTGTGCCCAGGAGTGACTGGATGCACACTAGGGGAGCTCTACTGAGTTTCTCTAGAAAAAGACTTTTGTTAGGTTTTTTATTTTCAGGAAGACCTGCTGGCTACAGGCTCCCTGCAGCGTGGGAGTGAGGGGAGAGAAGCAGACCTACTTCTTCTTAGTTTAAGGGCTCTGCTTCTCGGCTACTGGACACCATTAGCTCCAGAGGGTTCGATCACTTGGTGCGCCTAGCTGCTTGTTCCCGGAGCCACGCCGTCGCCCCCTCACAGAAGCCAGAAGTCAGAAGTCGGGTGAGTATGAGAAGAACAGAAGACTTCAGGACGGCAGAAGACTTTAGTAAAGGTACAGCACAGCGGCTATGCTGTGCTCCATGCCCCCACACACATCACCAACGGTATTTCACTGGGTGCAGGGCGCTGGGGGGGCGGCGGCATGTTACTGGAGTTGTGGGCGGCATAAAGAGATTGTAGGTGCCTCGGCACCCTTTTGAAATTGGCGAGCCGAAGCCCGCCGGGAAGGGGGCGGAGCTTCGTCCCGCAGCTCGTGGGCGCCAATTTTCTCCCTACACGTGGCTGAGGGATAGATGCTGCCAGGACCTCCACGCTTCTCTACAAAGTAACGGGGGGCATTTCCAAAGGGGGGCCGCAGTGTGGTGCTTGAATTTAACAAAGGCAGCGCTGGGTACATATATCGTTTGTGTCGATATATAGGCGCTGGGGTGTGAGCTGGCATACTCCCTCTGTGTCCTCTCTCTGGGCTTCATTGTGGGCCTGTCACCTAGCTGGGATGTTCTGTGTTGGGGTGTGTCGGTACTACGTATCGGCATGTCTGAGGCTGAATGTTATTCACCAGAGGAGGTTATTGGGGGTGTGGATGTGGGGCTAGAATTGGGACTGTCGACGCAGCCGACACCTGATTTGCTAGCACTGCTCAATACGATAAATTCCAATGTAGCTTCCTTATCAAAGAGGTTAGATAAGTCTGAGTCACAGACGCAGGTGTGGAAAAAGTCCATGGAAGAGGCTTTGTCTCAGGTACAGACCCCATCCGGGTCCCATAAGAGGCCATTTACTCAAGTGGTAGATACTGATACCGACACGGACTCTGATTCCGAGGTCGATTTCACTGAGGCAGTTTTACATCCACGGTTAGTTAAGAGTATTCAGTACATGATTGTGGTAATAAAAGATGTTTTACACATTTCTGATGAACCTGCGGTACAGGAAAAAAGGATTTGCTTGTTCAAGGGAGAAAAACCTGAGGTGAAGTTTCCCCCCTCTCATGAAATGAATACTCTTTGTGAAAAGGCTTGGGAGTCGCCGGATAAGAAATGGCAGATTCCCAAGAGGATTTACATGGCGTATCCTTTCCCCTCTGATGACGGGGAAAAATGGGAGACATCTCCAAATGTTGATAAAGCTCTATCCCGTTTGTCTAAGAAGGTGGCACTTCCATCTCCTGACATGGCAGCTCTCAAAGATCTGGCGGATCGCAAGTTGGAGACGTGTCTGAAGTCCATTTTCGCTAGTTCGGGGGCTTTGCTCAGACCCGCTGTGGCGTCGGTATGGGTGAGTAGTGCTATTGCTAAATGGGCTGAGAATTTAGCTAGTGATATGGATACCCTTGACAAAGATAATGTCCTTTTAACTCTCAGTTATATTAAGGACGCTGCAGATTACCTAAAGGACGCGGCGAGGGATGTCTGTCTCTTGGGATCAAGAACCAATGCCATGTCGATATCTGCCAGGAGGGCCCTGTGGATCCATCAATGGAACGCTGATGCCGACTCCAAGAGGTCTATGGAAGCACTACCCTTCAAAGGTTCTGTCTTGTTTGGGGACGGCTTGGCGGACCTGGTCTCGACCGCGACTAGGGGTAAGTCCTCTTTTCTTCCTTATGTGCCCACACAACAGAAAAAGGCACCACATCAGCAAATGCAGTCCTTTCGTCACAATAAATACAGGCGTGGAAAAGGTTCGTCCTTCCTCGCTTCAAAGGGTAGAGGAAGGGGAAGGAAACCTCCTGCAGGCTCAGGCGCACAGGACCAAAAGTCCTCCCCTGCTGCTACCAAGTCCACCGCATGACGCTGGGGCTTCCCTGGGGGAATCCGGACCGGTGGGGGGCCGTCTTCGGATATTCAGTCAGGTCTGGATTCAATCAGACCTGGATCCTTCGGTGTTAGAGATCGTGTCTCAAGGATACAAACTGGAGTTTCAGGAGATGCCCCCTCACCGGTTCTTCATTTCGGCATTACCAGTAGTTCTTCCGGACAGGAAGGTGGTGCTAGCAGCGATTCAAAAATTGTGTCTACAGAGGGTCATTATTCCCGTTCCCTCGTCCCAGCGGGGGGAGGGGTTCTACTCGAGCCTCTTTGTGGTGCCGAAACCGGATGGTTCGGTCAGACCAATTCTAAATCTAAAATCCCTCAATCCATACTTGAAAGTGTTTAAGTTCAAGATGGAATCCCTTCGAGCGGTGATTGCCAGCCTGGAGGGGGGGGGGGGGGGGGGGGGGATTTTATGGCGTCAGTCGACATAAAGGATGCCTACTTACATGTGCCGATATATCCTCCTCATCAGGCTTTTCTCAGATTTGCGATACAGGATTCTCATTACCAATTTCAGACGTTGCCGTTTGGGCTTTCCACGGCTCCGAGGATTTTCACCAAAGTCATGGCGGAAATGATGGTTCTTCTTCGCAAACAAGGGGTTTCAATTATCCCGTACTTGGACGATCTCCTGATAAAGGCGAGGTCCAAGGAACGGTTGCTGAGAAGTGTAGAGATGTCACTGTCGGTTCTGCGACAGCACGGTTGGGTACTCAATTTGCCAAAATCCCAGTTGATTCCGACCACTCGGCTTCCTTTTCTGGGCATGATTCTGGACACGGATTTACAGAAGATATTTCTTCCAGAAGAAAAGGCTCTGGAACTGCAGACGATGGTCAGGGAACTTCTGAGGCCGACGAGTGTGTCGATCCATCATTGTACTCGGGTTCTGGGGAAGATGGTTGCGGCGTACGAAGCCATACCATTTGGCAGGTTTCACGCCCGAGTGTTTCACTGGGACTTGCTGAGCAAATGGTCCGGGTCTCACCTGCACATTCACCGGAAGATAAGTTTATCTCCCAGAGCCAGAATTTCTCTCCTGTGGTGGCTACAAGGTCATCACCTCCTAGGGGGACGCCGATTCGGTATCCAGGGTTGGGTACTTCTGACAACAGATGCAAGTCTCCGAGGCTGGGGCGCAGTCACCCAAGGAAGAAACTTCCAGGGAAAATGGTTGCTCCAGGAAGCCTGTCTCCACATAAATATTCTCGAGTTAAGAGCCATTTACAACGGCCTGCTACAAGCAAGAAGCCTTCTTCAGGGTCGTCCTGTCCTGGTACAGTCAGACAACATCACAGCGGTGGCACATATAAACCGTCAAGGCGGAACAAGGAGCAGAGCGGCAATGGCGGAGGCCACAAAAATCCTTCGCTGGGCGGAGCAACACGTGAGCGCACTGTCAGCGGTCTTCCTACCGGGGGTGGACAACTGGGAAGCAGATTTCACTTAGCAGACACGATCTCCATCCGGGAGAGTGGGCTCTTTACCAAGAGGTATTTGCAGAGGTGACAGAACGCTGGGGAATTCCGTTGATCGACATGATGGCGTCTCGTCTCAACAAGAAGCTCCCGAGGTTTTGTTCCAGGTCAAGGGACCCCCAAGCCAGTGCAGTGGACGCCCTGGTGACTCCGTGGGTGTTCCAGTCGGTGTATGTGTTCCCTCCACTTCCTCTCATTCCAAAGGTACTGGGGATCATTCGCCGTGCAAGGGTTCAGGCGATTCTCGTCGTCCCAGACTGGCCAAGAAGGGCCTGGTACCCGGATCTTCAGGACTTACTGGTGGAAGATCCTTGGCCGCTTCCTCTAAGAGAGGATCTGTTGTTGCAGGGTCCATGCGTGTTTCCAGACTTACCGCGGCTGCGTTTGACGGCATGGAGGTTGAGCGCCAGATCTTAGCTCGTAAGGGTATTCCCAGGGAGGTCATTCCAACTCTCATTAAGGCTAGGAAGGAGGTTACGGCGAAACATTATCACCGTATTTGGAGGAAGTATGTTTCCTGGTGTGAGTCTAAAATGGCTCCTGCGGAAGATTTTCACTTGGGTCGCTTTCTCCACTTTTTACAGGCGGGCGTAGATGCAGGCCTGAAATTGGGTTCCATCAAAGTGCAGATTTCGGCTTTGTCTATTTTCTTTAAAAAAGAATTAGCTGCCCTCCCAGAGGTTCAGACCTTTCTGAAAGGAGTAATGCATATCAATCCTCCGTTTGTACCTCCTGTAGCTCCATGGGACTTTGATGTGGTCTTACGGTTTCTCATGTCTTCCTGTACTTAATTTTTCATTCGGATAGGGCGGAATTGAGGACTCGTCAACAATTTCTAACGAAGGTGGTTTCTTCATTTCACATTAACCAACCTGTTGTGGTTCCGGTGGCTACGGAAGCGGTGGCGATTCCAAAATCTCTGGATGTTGTAAGAGCGTTGAAGATCTACGTTTCTAGGACAGCTGTTGCTAGGAAGACTGAGGCGTTGTTTGTCTTGTATGCTGCCAACAAGATTGGTCATCCCGCTTCAAAACAGACTATTGCACGCTGGATTTGTAGTACGATCCAGCAGGCTCACTCTTCGGTCGGACTACCGGTGCCGAAGTCAGTAAAAGCCCATTCTACCAGGAAGGTGGGCTCATCTTGGGCGGCTGCTCTAAGGCGTTTCGGCGTTACAACTTTTCCGAGCGGCTACTTGGTCGGGGTCTAACAACATTTGCTAAGTTCTATAAGTTTGATACCCTGGCCAATGAGGACCTGGCGTTTGCTCAGTCGGTGCTGCAGAGTCGTCCGCACTCTCCCACCCGTTCTGGAGCTTTGGTATAATCCCCATGGTCCTTTTGGAGTCCCCAGCATCCTCTGGGACGTAAGAGAAAATAGGATTTTGGTACTTACCGATAAATCCTTTTCTCCTAGTCCGTAGAGGATGCTGGGCGCCCGTCCCGGTGCGGACTATTACTTGCAGTGTTTTTCTTGCTGGTTAAATTGGTTTATACACGGGTTGTGTATTGTTTGTTGCAGCTTGTTGCTGGTGTTAATGCATACTGTAATCTGGTTTAAAGTTACTCCGGTTGTACGGTATGTTTGTGGTGTGGGCTGGTAGTTTTGTAGCCCTTAGTTTAATCAAAAACCTTTCCTTGAAATGTTCGTCTCTCCTGGGCACAGTTCCTATAACTGGGGTCTGGAGGAGGGGCATAGAGGGAGGAGCCAGTTCACACCCAGATTAAGTCTTTTTAGTGTGCCCAAGCTCCTGCGGATCCCGTCTATACCCCATGGTCCTTTTGGAGTCCCCAGCATCCTCTACGGACTAGGAGAAAAGGATTTATCGGTAAGTACCAAAATCCTATTTTTGTGCATATTCATTCATATTTCAGGTTGCAAATTTCTTATCATAGCAACTAAAATGTCATCTTAAGACAAGTGGCATTTGTACTGTCCAAGAAAGCGAAAGATGTGTTCCACTGGAAACTGCACTGTGACAAAGCCCTGGCAAGCACTTGCAATTGGTAGCATTTTTATGGCCTTTGTATTGTTAAAAAGAAATTAAAACCGTGCAGCCTGCCTACAGCAAACTCAGAAATGGTTTCCTTGTACTTGCTCTTTGTGCTGAGTGACATTTTTGAAAATAACTGTACATTTTCTCTTGTTTGCTACTATGAAGACCTGCAATTGTGGTGCTCCTGATGTCCATGGTGAATGAAAGGCAGCCATTTGTTTTGAGATGCGCAGTTTTGTACTGCTTCCAGTGCTTTCTTTACAAGAATCAGAAGGGTCAAGGAGAAATTGTAGCAACTCTTCTCCCCTCAACAATTGATGGTAATGCTTATATTTGTGTTTATTCTGTAATCTGTTGTTGTGTCTATGTAGGGCATGCACAATTACAGTTCCATTGCTGCATTTGTGCTAAAACAACCACTTTTGGCGCGTCAGGTCCTGTGAGAGATTGCTATTGTTGGGTGTCTTTTTCTATTTATTTATTTTTTACTGAAAAAACGCCTTATTCGCAAAACAATGTGACTAGGACGCACAAGGAGACTGTGCTGATTAACGTGATATGCAACACTTGTATATGTATATCTGTGTACGACTAAGTGTCTGGATCTGTATACATGCTAAGTTCCATTGTGCTTCGTATGCTGACTAGCACACAGATATACAGTGTCATATCAAATTAATCAGCATCCTAGTTGGATTGCATTGTGATTAAGATGTATTTTCAGCGAAAAAAGACTAATTGCATGGGACATGTCTGATCACTTGTGCCAGGCATCACCTGCTGCATGGTGTATTGAGGCTTAGATGGTTGATGAGAAATCTGTAGAGATGAAGGCAGCGAAACTTCATTCACATCTGTCACTGACTGCCTAATGCATGGACACAGCCTATCTTCACAACCCCCCATGTATGAATGTAGTGTTCCCACGAGGAGGGCGAGCAGTGCAAGGCGCAGGAGTGCTGGCTGCGCATTCCCCTCGGCATCACTGTTGGGGGTGGTCTGGCCCCCTTAGTGTCACTAATGGGAGCGTGCCATAGCCTTCAGCACCATGGATGGGGGTGTGCCATAGGTGCTTCCCCCAAGCTCTCCCTTTAATGTGCGTGCACAGCATCTATTCGCAAGGCAGCGGGCAGACTGTTTTAGCAGGGTGCCGCTAGAGGGTCAGGTTGTATTTTGCCCTTTGAAAATTGGGTAGTGCGCGTTGCCCTGCTAAAACAGCCTTGCTTGTACACTGTGAATGTAGCATCAAACTGTTCCCTCCTCAGCATCCAGTGCGATTTCCATTATAACCATTACAGGACAGTACAATGTTCAGGAGGAAATTTATCAAATCTTCTAAAAAGGATAAATGTGGATGGTGCCCATAACAACAAAACACCTTTTTTAAGCTATCATTTATCTAGAACATTGCTAGAATCTGATAGATTGATATGGGTATCACCTCCACCTTTTAAGGTTGGATAAATTTCCATCTCAATCTGATGCCTTCACATCTCCCGATGTCACCGTAATAATGCAAGGCCATATCAAGTATTATTATTTCTAGCATGTAAAGTAATATTCCTACAAGCTTGACTTGCACATGTCACAACTGAGGGCCTGAGCTGACGGGAGGCAGCCTCAGTTGTAGGGGCTGAGATGTACCGGAACCTGGGAGGTTGTATCAGACCCCTGGACATGTAAGTAACATGAATAATAACTGCCCGAAGGCGTGACCACGACAACTTAGATAAAAGTCAATGATGTTTATTATGACAACTCCGCATCACAGCAGCAATTAAAGAAAACGTAAAAGTCAGCAAAGAATAAATACAGTTCCTGAGTACTACAGCATGGCAGGAGCCACAGGGCACTGGTAGTGTGAGATAGTTCTTATGATCTTCTAGATGGAAAGTCCTTACCAGGCCCGGCTGTAGCAATGGAGATAACCCAGGATTGTACCAGCTGGTGTTCCAGGAAGAGCTGGGTTGCTGAAGGTAAAACAGCTGCTGTGGATACTGGCTGGAACCAGACTGTTGTTAGCACGGAGTGGATACTGGCTGGAACCAGTTAAATAATAAATGAACTTTGGGAGCGATGAAATGTGAACTGAAATGTAGAACTTGAGAGCGGAGAAATAATAATTCCGGTGGAGAGTGGTAAAGTGTAGAAAGGACACCGGCCCTTTAAGGGAAGCTGTACTCTGCTGGAAGCTGAGGCTGGAAGCAGGTAGTGTTGTAGCTGGAAACAGATGAATCCACAATGGATTGGAGAGTCAGGCTACACCGCAGGTGGAATGCTGGTGCGGGTCTCTATGGTGGAAGTCTTGAGACAGGAGCTGGAACCTGGAAGACAATCATAGAAGAGAGACAAACAGGAACTAGGTTTGACAACCAAAGCACTGACGTCTTCCTTGCTCAGGTACAGCTTACTTATACCTGCAGCAAGGAAGGGGTTGGCTAGGCAATTATGCAAATCAACAACACAGACAGCAGATTGGTGGAAATGATCAGATGACAGAATCCAAGATGGCTGCGCCCATGCAGACACTTGGAGGGAAGTTTGGTTTGTAATCCATGTGGTCTGGGAAACAGTAATGGCGGCGCCGGCCACCGGAGACAGGAGACGCCAGGCTGATAGATGCACATTTAACCACGCGGGCACAGCGGAGGCCGCGGCTGATGAAAAGACCACTCTGCATGTGGAAACTCAGGAACAGCGGAATCCGGTCCTGGAACGCTGAGCCCGCCTTAGGAGGCATCTGAAGGGTAAGTAATGGCGTCCAGATACCCGGATCGTGACAGCACCCCCCCCTTTAGGAGTGGCCCCAGGACACTTCTTAGGCTTTAAAGGAAACTTTGCGTGGAAATTTCGGACCAAGGCAGGAGCATGGACGTCAGAGGCATTGGTCCAAGAGCGTTCTTCAGGACCATAGCCCTTCCAGTCAATGAGATACTGAAGTTGACCGTAACGGTGACGTGAGTCCAGGATCTTGGCCACTTCATACTCAACGCCTCGTTGAGTTTGGACTTTCGGAGTTGGTGGAAGTGAGGAATGAAACCGATTCAAGATTAGCGGTTTCAACAGGGAAACATGGAATGTCCTGGGTATTTTTAAGAAGGGAGGTAACTGGAGTCTGTAAGCAACAGGATTGATGACTTGATCAATTTTAAAAGGACCGATGTAGCGAGGTGCAAACTTCATACTGGGAACTCTTAACCTCAAATTCTTCGTGGATAACCATACCCGATCACCCACCTTGAGAGCAGGAACTGCTCGACGCTTCTTATCCGCAAACTTCTTGTACCTGAACGATGCCTTGAGCAGAGCTGATCGTACGCTCTTCCAGATATTGGCAAACTGATGCAAGGTGATATCCACTGCGGGAACAGAAGTTGCTGGAAGCGGTTGGAACTCAGGGACTTTAGGGTGGAATCCAAAGTTGGTGAAGAATGGTGTTGAGGAAGATGAAGAATGATACTGGTTGTTATGACAGAACTCGGCCCAGGGAAGTAATTGAACCCAGTCATCTTGAGAGGAGGACACATAGATGCGGAGGAAGGCCTCCAAGTCCTGATTCACCCTCTCAGTTTGACCATTGGTCTGAGGATGGTAAGCCGTGGAAAACTTTAACTTGACTTGGAGGACTTGACATAAACTTCGCCAGAATTTGGCTGTGAATTGAACTCCTCGATCTGAGATAATTTCTTCTGGAAGACCGTGGAGTCGGAAGATCTCTTGTATGAATACTTGAGCCAACTTGGAAGCTGACGGAAGACCGGTGAGAGGAATGAAGTGTGCCATCTTGGTGAACCGGTCAACTACCACCCAGATGGTATTGAACTTGTTGCACATGGGCAAATCTGTAATAAAATCCATCGACAAATGGGTCCATGGTCGACGGGGAACAGATAGTGGAACCAGTTGCCCCGCAGGCGACTGGCGGGATACTTTATGTTGAGCACACTTTGGGCAAGATGCAATAAACTCCAAAACGTCCTTTTTCAGAGTTGGCCACCAATAGGACCTAGAGATAAACTCCAGGGTTTTTTGGATACCTGTATGTCCGGCAAAACGGGAAGCATGGGCCCAATGCATGAGCTTCTTCCTTAGTGTCGGCTTCACAAAACTTTTCCCTGATGGGGGCGTAGAGTCCATCCCTACCGTGGAGAATGCCAACGGATTTATAATAGGATGCTTGTCTGAAGACTCTGACTCATTTTCTTGCTCCCATGAGCGGGAAAGGGCATCGGCCTTGCGATTCTGAGAGCCCGGACAGAACTGGAGTTTAAAGTCGAACCTGGAAAAGAAAAGTGCCCATCTGGCCTGACGAGGGTTGAGACATTGTGCGCCTTTTAGATATAGAAGGTTCTTGTGGTCTGTAAGGATGGTGATTGAATGAGAAGCTCCCTCCAACAGATATCTCCACTCCTCTAGAGCGAGCTTGATGGCTAGCAACTCCTGGTCGCCAATGGCATAGTTGCGCTCCGCTGGGGAGAACTTCCGTGAGAAGAAACTGCAAGGATGTAAATGACCATCTTTAGCCCTCTGAGATAACACCGCTCCTACTCCAACGGAGGAGGCATCCACCTCTAAGATGAAAGGAGAGTCGATGTCAGGCTGTTTCAGGACAGGTGCAGAGATGAACCTCTGTTTTAAAAGATGAAAAGCTTGCATGGCTTCTTCAGACCACTTGGACGGGTTAGCACCCTTCTTGGTGAAAGCAGTAATAGGCGCCACAATGGTGGAAAAGTCTCGTATAAACTTTCGGTAATAATTGGCGAACCCTAAGAACCTCTGGACCCCTTTGAGGGTTAAGGGTACCGGCCAATTCTGGATTGCTTGTAGTTTCTCAGGATCCATCTCTAGTCCGGAACCGGACACAATGTACCCTAGAAACGGAATGGACTTGACTTCAAAGACGCATTTCTCTAATTTGCAGTAGAGATGATTGACACGGAGACGGGACAGAACCTCCTTTACCCAGAAACGATGTTCCTCTAAATCGTTGGCAAAAATGAGGATATCATCTAGATAGACCACGACATGACGGTATAGAATGTCTCTGAAGATCTCATTGACGAAATGCTGGAAGACAGCTGGAGCATTGCTCAATCCGAAGGGCATGACGAGGTACTCATAATGTCCGTCACGGGTGTTAAATGCGGTCTTCCACTCGTCACCCTCACGGATCCGGATGAGATTGTATGCACCTCTCAGGTCCAGCTTTGTAAAGATGGTAGCTCCGCTAACTCTGTCAAAGAGCTCAGTAATCAGGGGTAAAGGATAGCGGTTCTTGATGGTAATGTCGTTCAAACCTCTGTAGTCGATGCACGGCCGCAGACCACCATCTTTCTTCTTTACAAAAAAGAAGCCTGCGCCGGCTGGAGAAGAAGAAGGTCGAATGAACCCCTTTGCTAGGTTCTCTTTAATGTATTCCTCCATAGAATGTGTCTCGGGGAGAGACAACGGATAAGTTCGGCCTCGAGGTGGAACCTTCCCTGGAACGAGATCAATCGGACAGTCCCATTCTCTATGAGGAGGAAGGATATCAGCAGAAGCTTTACTGAACACATCCGTGAAATCTTGATATGGAGGAGGTGGAACATCAGACGACCTGGGGGAGGAAGAACAGACAGGCAACACTTTAAACAAACATGTCTTAGTACAGGAGGAACCCCATGCCAGGATTTGCGTAGTCGTCCAATCAATTGTAGGATTGTGAAGACGGAGCCATGGAAGGCCCAGGACCACAGGATGTGTGGCTCTTGGAATCACTAAAAATGAAATAAGTTCGGAATGAAGAACTCCCACTCTCAGACGAACTGGTAGAGTCCTTAGAGAAATAACTGTATCAAAAATTTTACTGCCATCCACAGCAGTTAAGGAAAAGGACGAAGGAAGTCTCTCGGTGGGTAGGGACCACCGTTTAACATAGGCTTCAGTAATAAAGTTCCCAGCTGCTCCGGAATCCAGGAGGGCAATGACGTTCTGATAACGTTGAGCAACTTGAAGCGAGACTGGGAGGTTACAATCTTGAGGAGATGGAGAGGAGATCATTACTCCTAGCCGGCCCTCTCCTTGGCGAGCTAGGATTTGGAGTTTCCCGGACGTTTGGGACAGGCATTAATGGTGTGAGACGGAGCTGCACAATACAGACAGAGAAACTCGGAGAGACGTCTTCGGCGCTCAGCAGGAGTTAAACGGGAACGGCCAATTTGCATGGGTTCATCTGTAGTTGGTGACAGTTGGCGAGGAGGAGGAGTAGAAGATTTTGGAGCAGATGATCTTCCACGCTCAGTTGCTCTCTCTCTGAAACGTAAGTCAACTTTCGTACAAAGTGAGATTAGCTCATCTAACTTGGAGGGTAAGTCTCTGGTAGCTAACTCATCTTTAATACGCTCGGATAAACCATGCCAGAATGCAGCATACAGGGCCTCGTCGTTCCATGCCAGTTCGGATGCCAGGATCTGGAACTGTATAAGATATTGTCCTACAGTACGTGATTCCTGGCGTAAACGGAGAATCTCAGACGAAGCTGAAGTTACCCGGCCTGGCTCGTCGAAGATGCGCCTGAATGTTGACACAAATGCAGTGTAAGAAGATAGCAGGGTGTCGGACCTCTCCCATAACGGTGATGCCCAATCAAGGGCTGAGCCACTGAGAAGAGAAATAATGTAGGCAATTTTTGTACGGTCACTGGGAAAATTGCCAGGTTGTAGCTCAAACTGAATCTCACACTGGTTGAGAAATCCCCTGCAGAATCTTGGAGATCCGTCAAATTTTGCTGGCGTTGGAAGATGAAGACGTGGAGCAGAAATGGGTAAGGTGGGTGGGGTTATAGCTGGAGTCACTGTGGTTGACGCACCAGACGCGCCTGATCCACGGAGAGTTGTCTGAATCCCATCCAGCCGAGTAGAGAGATCCTGGAGACAGCGGATGATGTGGCCCTGTGCAGCCTCCTGATGTTCTAGTCGGGCTGCCAGTTCTTGCATCGGCCTGGCCGCTTGATCCTGGTCTCCGGCTGGATTCATTAGGTCAGTGCTTACTGTCACAACTGAGGGCCTGAGCTGACGGGAGGCAGCCTCAGTTGTAGGGGCTGAGATGTACCGGAACCTGGGAGGTTGTATCAGACCCCTGGACATGTAAGTAACATGAATAATAACTGCCCGAAGGCGTGACCACGACAACTTAGATAAAAGTCAATGATGTTTATTATGACAACTCCGCATCACAGCAGCAATTAAAGAAAACGTAAAAGTCAGCAAAGAATAAATACAGTTCCTGAGTACTACAGCATGGCAGGAGCCACAGGGCACTGGTAGTGTGAGATAGTTCTTATGATCTTCTAGATGGAAAGTCCTTACCAGGCCCGGCTGTAGCAATGGAGATAACCCAGGATTGTACCAGCTGGTGTTCCAGGAAGAGCTGGGTTGCTGAAGGTAAAACAGCTGCTGTGGATACTGGCTGGAACCAGACTGTTGTTAGCACGGAGTGGATACTGGCTGGAACCAGTTAAATAATAAATGAACTTTGGGAGCGATGAAATGTGAACTGAAATGTAGAACTTGAGAGCGGAGAAATAATAATTCCGGTGGAGAGTGGTAAAGTGTAGAAAGGACACCGGCCCTTTAAGGGAAGCTGTACTCTGCTGGAAGCTGAGGCTGGAAGCAGGTAGTGTTGTAGCTGGAAACAGATGAATCCACAATGGATTGGAGAGTCAGGCTACACCGCAGGTGGAATGCTGGTGCGGGTCTCTATGGTGGAAGTCTTGAGACAGGAGCTGGAACCTGGAAGACAATCATAGAAGAGAGACAAACAGGAACTAGGTTTGACAACCAAAGCACTGACGTCTTCCTTGCTCAGGTACAGCTTACTTATACCTGCAGCAAGGAAGGGGTTGGCTAGGCAATTATGCAAATCAACAACACAGACAGCAGATTGGTGGAAATGATCAGATGACAGAATCCAAGATGGCTGCGCCCATGCAGACACTTGGAGGGAAGTTTGGTTTGTAATCCATGTGGTCTGGGAAACAGTAATGGCGGCGCCGGCCACCGGAGACAGGAGACGCCAGGCTGATAGATGCACATTTAACCACGCGGGCACAGCGGAGGCCGCGGCTGATGAAAAGACCACTCTGCATGTGGAAACTCAGGAACAGCGGAATCCGGTCCTGGAACGCTGAGCCCGCCTTAGGAGGCATCTGAAGGGTAAGTAATGGCGTCCAGATACCCGGATCGTGACAGCACAGTATCAATCTCAAATACCCCGTTCACACAGACTTGAAAATCCTGGGTTTTTGCATGTG
Source organism: Pseudophryne corroboree (assembly GCF_028390025.1). NCBI lineage: Eukaryota > Metazoa > Chordata > Amphibia > Anura > Myobatrachidae > Pseudophryne > Pseudophryne corroboree. The sequence goes on from NC_086444.1 coordinate 752,213,054, forward strand.
AACACTCCTCAACCTGGGATTTTGGTATGAAAAGCAAACTCTCTTGACTAAAGATGGTCTGAGACCCGGGAGTTTGCTCGTTTTCTAGACTTGGCAATTTCCCAGGTCACAAATCTGAAAGGGGTACAATAAAAGCCTAAATTCACACTCTCTAAACTCAATGGCAACAAATTGCAAATGAATTGGAAAAGCACATTTTGTTAATTATAGGAATTGCTTTTAATTGAGGCAGGATTAAGTAGCTAAAAAGAAAAATAGAATTTTTTGCCATACTGGAGCTGAGCTTCAGCATTGAAAAATAGAGATTGTAGAGATTGTACTCTATAATAAAGTACAGTGCTGGTTTGCATCATGAGTGGGTGACAAAATTGCAAAGAATGCAGTTAGTTCACCTGTTCTAGCAAGTGAATCCCGCCCTCATTTATTATCTGATTCTGATTCACTATTATAATTGATTTGTCTGAGTACATTATGCAACTTAATTGGCTACTGTAAATGTGTATAGCATGTGTCTTATTGTTTGACTTATTGCAGGGAATAATGGTCTGGGGAAATGAGGACAAGCAGCACACTAACCTATTTACGCTTGACTTGTGTTTGTTAGGACATTAACTTTGTAGGGAATGCTGGTATATGTAGTTACAGTGGTTCTCTTGTTACCTTGGTGCTTATTTATGATACAGTCTTCATATTTTCTCTGCAGGCAAATAGTAGATATTACAGTCTATCCATTAAAACTATATGGAGTTAGGGTGTGTACACACGGTGAGATCCTTGCTATGCACGATTTTCACTTGCGATTTCCCTTGAACTCCCCGGAGCCCAGCACCACTGATTTTGACTAACTTTTCTTGAGATATGGACTATGTGCTTACGATTTTGGCTTATGTGAGATGTAATTGACATGTGAGATGAACTAGATAGTACACTGATCTAGCAAGGATTGACTTGCCTGCACAGTCTGTCTTTTCTTGCGATGCCGACCTGGCGGGACCGCGCATCGGGATCGAATCGGGATCGCAAGGTGACTTTCACCTTGTGATCTGTACTAACTTTTCTTGCGATTTTGACTATATAGTCAAAATCGAAAGAAAATATCTGTGTGTACACACCCTGAGTCTTCCAGTGTCATGAGACAAAATATATTCAGTCCCTTTTAAGTGTTTTTTATCAGGACTTTCTAATTAAGAGACTAGGATTCTACCAGTGGTTGCTGTCTCGCTCCTCCCTTTTTGTCCTGCAGAGTCCACAGATTATCCACAGAATAAACATTGGGATATGAGGTAGTGTCAGCGGATTGGCACCAACAATTAAAAGCTCTCGCCCTCCAAGAATGCAACGAGCCAGTCCCCTATATTCCCGCCTCCTGGCTCAGGCAATTCAGTTATTTCTGTTGGTGCGGCAGGAGCCGGACCACGATCTTTGGGTTGCTGATTTTGAGCGAGTTTTCAAAAAAGCGTCTTACACGTACCTTAGAAAGAGTTGCTCCAACAACTCTTCGCCGGGTCGCGACAACACTTACCCACGTGTGCAGTGCTGTTTCGGGGGGCGTCTGTGTAGGACGTACTAGCAAGTCCAGCTGACGTTACCAGGCTGTGGCCGGAGCACGGGTAGAAGGTAAGGTGTCAGTTCCGCTTAGTGGGGGAGACGCAAGACACAGCCGCACTGTTTCGGGAAGTAGACTACCAAACAATCGCTGACGTGGCTGCACCAGCGCAAGGCCCCAGGGATCATAGGATCCATGGATTAGTGAGAGGTCGCGATCACTGGGGTTGATGTCAGCAGTGGTAAGTAAGAAGCTCCCCTGGTCGCCCCTCTCCCTAGTTCATGACCAGTTTCCTCATAGTATTCCGCAAAGAACTGATTTCCCGGTTTCTTTTGAGACACTATGTATCTAAAAGACCAGGTCGCAGCATAGGCGGCTGTGTGACTGGTGCATCTGTGTTCACTTGGGCGTCTGTGTTCACTGTGGGTACACTGGGCGTTTGTGTACACTATTGGCGTCTGCATCCATTCAGCGTTCACTAACGTATTGATAGATCCTGGAAGCGTGGTGAAGTCTCCCTGTATCCCACTCTCCTGAGCCTAGTGATACAGTACAAAGGGCCTAATTCAGAGTTGATAGCAGCAGCAAATTTGTTAGCAGTTGTGCAAAACCATGTGCACTGCAGGGGAGGCAGATATAACATGTGCAGAGTGAGTTAGATTTGGGTGGGGTGTGTTCAAACTGAAATCTAAATTGCAGTTTAAAAATAAAGCAGCCAGTATTTACCCTGCACAGAAACAAAATAACCCACCCAAATCTAACTCTCTCTGCACATGTTATATCTGCCACACCTGCAGTGCACATGGTTTTGCCCAACTGCTAACAAATTTGCTTCTGCGATCAACTCTGAATTACCCCCTAAGTCTCTACCTACCATTAAGTATGAGTAGTTGAATAGGTGCCTGATGCATATGAGTCTATAAACTTTTGCTTCTGTTTTCTGTCGCTGTGCGACTGAATACGTATAAAGTCCTATATAAGGTAATGCAGTAATTTGTTTATCCCACATACTTGAAATGTATCTGTAGTTGAATATGTGCTCATATTCAACTACAGATACTACTTGTGACTGATTGCTATTGTGACTGCTGACTTTACTATTCCTGTCAGTTTCTGTGTTATATACACCGATCCTCAATGCTGGTGCAAGGCAGGGAGAGATCAGATTGTATGTCACTTTAACAAGTTTTAAAGTGATTTCAGTCACAAATTGTGTAGTTTATCATGTCTAAGAGAGGTAAGAGTGAGTAGGATACACTCTCCACAGAAGCACCAACACTGATTTCATGTTTGTTTTGTAAAGCTGGGTTAACCTCTCAAGATCTGATTAAAAATGGATTATGTGCAAATTGTTTTAGCTTTCACCAAAGCCTCCTGAATAATCCATGGCAGGCACAGGTTCAAGTTGAATCCCCATGGGCTTCTTTTGCACAGACAATATCCAATATAGCTGAGTGGATAATGCCAGCTCCTATACCAAGGATAGATTACCCTGTTAACCCTTACATGCAACATTCCCCCTGGGGGTTATCACATCCAGCCCAGGAATCTGCAGCCTTTCAACAAAAACAGCCTGAAAGGTCTATAGAAAATAAATCTCACAGATTTGAAACAACATCTTCACAGTCTACACATGTTTCGGATGAGGACTCGTCTGAGGCTGAGGACTCCTCGCGTTCTGGGTCTGCATACAGAGATGAGTATGAAGGTCCCAGCTCAGTGGATATACCTGAGCTAAGTAGTACTATGAAAGCCATTCTATCCTTAGAGGAGGCAGCAGAGCCTTTGTTAAAATCCAAGGCGCCTGTGTTTAAACATCCAAAACAGTCAGTACTGAATTTCAGGGGTCAGAACAGCTGACGAAAATTATGCAAGAGTTTTGGGTAACACCCAGTAAGAAGTTTAGAATGTCAAAGAAATCACCATTATCCTCTTCTAGCTGTGAACTGTTTAAAAAGGGAGGTGGCTCCCTAAGTATATACACATGTCATTTGATTGGTGCGAAAATCTACATAGCCTCTGCCTTCAACATCACTAAATTATGTTACGGATAGGAAAGTATATGGTTTTTTAGAAAACATTTTCTCCTTGTCTGGGACAATTGTAAGACCAGCCATGGCTTCAGTCTGGATGGCAAAATGCAGTGGCAGACTGGGCTGATGCATTGGAGGATGGTCTTTTATTGGCATCTAGAGAGCAAAAATCCCATATTGCACATATTAAACAGGTGACTATTTTTATGGCAGAAGCAGCCTTGGTATGATATGGGTACTATTGCCTCTCAAGCCTCAGCAGTAGCACCTTGCAGAGTGGTCTGGTTACGTACATGGAAGGCTGACTCAGAGTCCAAGAAAGTTCTAGAGTTTTTGCATTTTGCTGGAGATATTCTTTTTGGTAAAGAATTAAACAGTATTTTGGAGTCAGAAGCAGACTTCAAAAAAGTGAAGTTTTCTTCAAAACACAAATCCAAATCCAAACCTAGGTTTCCAGCTTTTCGGCCCTTTCGGTATTGGCTACCAGAGGGCCTGCTTCCAAGCCATCAGCCTGATGGTGCGGGCATCCACCTGGGGGATCCCAGGGTGGTAGGCTGACTTCTTCAGTTTGCACAGATCTGGCAGCAGTCCACCACAGATTCCTGGGTGCAAGAAGCGGTATCTCACGGTTATGCGTTTGCCTTCAAGAAACACCCTTCACAAAGGTTCTTTTGTACCAGCCCATCTTCAATGGAAACGAAGGCCAAGGCCTTGCAAGAGGCAGTTCAGACGTTGCTTCAATAAGGAGTGATAATTCCACTTTCCTTCTGCGCAACGAGGACAAGGTTTTTATTCCAACCTGTTTCTAGTCCAGAAGCCAAATGGGTTGTTCCGGCCCATACTCAATATCAAAGTGCTGAACAAGTAAATTTGGGTGCCTCATTTTCATATGGAGACTTTACATTCCATTATTTTGGCCATGGAGCTGGAGGATTTTATGGTATCCCTGGATATCCAGGATGCTTACCTGCATGTTCCTATAGCACAGTTCCATCAGTGCAATCTCAGGTTTGCTATCCTCCAGCAACACTTTCAGCTACAGACATCCCATCTGGAGAAAGGGAGCCCCTTTTGGATCTCAGATTGGGAGATTTTGACAATGGATGCCAGTCTTCAGGGCTGGGGAGCAGTGTCAGAAAGAAGTTGCTTCCAGGGGCAGTGGACCAAGGAAGAAAGTTGCCTGCCAATAAATATATTGGAACTTCGGGTAATATATATTGGCACTCATTCAGGCAAAAAACATTCTTCAGGGGAAACCAGTTCAAATTCGCTCGGACAATGCAACGGCATCATCAGGGAGGAACTCGCAGCCAAAAAAGCAATGAAGGAGGTAAGCTGCATGTTAAGGTGGGCAGAACTTCACCATCCAGCCTTGTCTGCAGTGTTCATTGCTGGAGTCCTAATCTGGGAAGTGAATTTTCTCAGTTGACACGCTATTCATTCAAACAAATGGGCTTTACACCCCAAAGTCTTCCAGATTCTGGTAGACAAGTGGGGGTTACCAGAGATGGATCTCATGGCTTCCCGTCAGAACAACAAAGTTCCCGCATACGGGTCAAGAACAAAGGATCCCAAAGCGACCTTTGTGGATGCTCTGTCAGTAAGATGGAACTTTTGTCTGGCCTATTTGTTTCCATTGATCGCCCTGTTACCCAGGGTGATGCAAAAGGTAAAACAAGGAAAGGGCGCTGTGATACTAATAGCTCCGGCTCGGCCCAGAAGACATTGGTACACAGATCTGCAGAGACTGTCTGTGAATCCTCTGTTCCTACTCCCTCAACGTCCAGATATACTGTGTCAGGGTCCTTGCTATTACAAGCACCTGATTCGGCTGTCTTTGACGGCGTGGCTCTTGAGACTTCAATCCTGAAAGCAAGAGGATTCTCACAACAGGTAATTCTTGTGGGAGATCTCCATAAACCTCGCAGTTAGCCGCAGGCTGCAATTTTCCCACCATTGACTATAATGGAGGACCGCGATCCTCCATTATAGACAGTGCGCTCTGCCTGATTGACAGGCCAGGAGCGCACAGCCAATCAGGAGTTACGGGGGGTCCCAGCATTCGGGCGAAAGGGATCCATGTGAAAACATGGATCCCCTTTAGTGGCGTGGACCAGGATTTTTTTTGTTTTTTTTTAATCCATGGATGCCTACATGGATAGAAGAGGACCGCTCTTCACTGGATAATAGGTGAGCATATTGTTTTTTTTTTTGTTTTTTTTTTACAGGTACACCAATGGATACTACTTGACAAGGGGACTGATGGGCTCCGTGGGACACTAATTAAGTATGTGTGATACCCCTTTTCCACTAGCTCAAAAAACTCGGGTAAATGCACGGGGGCGCGCATTTACCCGTGTTTTTTGCTAGTGGAAACGGGTCCCTCTTCAGAAACCCGGATCAAGTGATCCGGGAATCCTACCCGGGTAGCTTACCGGGTAGAACACGAGTTCAACCCGGTAAGCTGTGCAGTGTAAATGGAAGCCGTGTCGATGCAATGCGGCTCCCGTTCACAGTGTATGGAAGGGAGATCATGTGATCTCCCAGCGCCATCCCTGCTGCGTCGCCAGCAGCGTCACCAACCCGGCAATATGCTGGGTTGGATAGTGCAGTGGGAAAGGGGGCTGAGCACGGGCCGCAGCCGGGTAGCACACGTGTCAGGCTCCCGGCTGCGACCCGAGCTTCTAGGTGGAAAAGGGGTATAAGTGTGTATGCATGTGTAAATAAACGTATACTTTCACGGTGTGTGTAGTGTTTTTATTTGGGTATTTCTTTTGTTATGGACGGTTATTTCCCTGCATGCTGGTACATGTGGTTATCCTGTGGATACTGTGGACCTAGGAGAAATAGAGTTATCGACGGTAAGTCTACCATAACTACGTATTTCTCCTCCCACTCTTGCCTCCTGCTTTTTTCTGTGCAGTTGCACTGCTGTCCCATGTTCATTCATTCATTCATCCACCCTCCCAGCTTTTAAATATGCCTCTCTCTCTTTAGAAGCCTGCCACCTTTTCTCCTAACTCTATTATTTTATGCTCTCCTAACTGCTTCCTTTGCCCTTTGAATCAACCCAGCTATCTAGAATGTATCTCTAACAAGCAAGCTTTGCACTTCTTTGGTGGTTTTGCTTTGTTATGCAATTTGCATGTTGTAAATATGTGTATATATGAAGTTGTCTGTTGCTATCCTGTTTATTCCCCCTGCGTTACATAATTTAACTGTTGGGTCTCCCTATGAACAGCAATACAAAACTCCTGTGGTGCCATATGAAAAAAAAATGATAGTTTATTGCTTGTGTAGAGTCGTATGTTCTTTCACCACCATAGTCAATCTAGACTGATTTATGGTAAATCTAGACTAATTTATATTACTGTATGTATTATATATATTACACGTTTCCTATCCGAAAGATGTAAGGTACCTGTAACACAATTATTTGATTTTCAGATCTCTTACAATACATAGGTAAAACGGGATAATACTGATGGAGTGCCTTTCTATTAGAAATCCAGCTCCCGCTGCCAAGTGCATTTGTTGCACCTGACAATGAAACACTTTCAGAGTATATTGTGCATGTGTGATACACTCTGGTGTGTTAGATGAGTTATACATAATGGTGTTGGTCAGTGTTTCTCTCTCTTTGTATAAAATCTGTACTGGATCTCTAGTGAGCTAGTGGGATACAGCATGTTATAATAGCTGTTATATGATGCAATATATACATATGAATGCATCTGTTGGTAATGTGGTGTTAGAATTGGGTAAAATACGATCAAACCAAACTTATGCGATGGTTAGAATAGGGCCATTAAATGAATACCCTCAGGCATATGGACCTCACTTAAGCAGTAGTGAAAAGAGCGCATACCCCCTCTTCCTATGTCTTTTGTTGGAAATTTTGTTTGAAAATGTCCCAGTTCAATATGAAGTGGCTCGAAGGGTATAGTTAGTCTGCTCAACTTTAAATTACATCTTATGTAACAGCACTGTGGGTCAGCACTGATAGATGCGGACATAGTCACTTTAATAAGATAAAATAAGAAGCAGCTAATCTGGAGCCTGATGCAATTTTATAACATTTTCATTTACCCCAGAAGTCAGGAAGATAACAATCAGAATGAAAGGTTGTTAGTAGAACGTGCACAAGTCTGTAAACAAGAGCTGACACTGTGGGGTACTCTAGTACATTTTACCTCTTATGTAAAGTCACATTTATTTTGCAACCATTGTGTATCCCTTCTACTGCTTTGAGGGTTTACAGTTGGGCAAATTTAGGGGTCAGGCCTACAGTTATTACCGATAGTCATGATGCTGGTGGTCACATGACCGACTGTGACATCCTGACTTTTAGAATGCCGACAGAATAATTAATTTACCCCTCCCCTGCCCCCTAACCTAACCCGCCAGCATCCACCGCCTCCAGTTCTGCATAGTGGACTGTTTCTGTGGCAATTATGGCATCTAGAATCCAAATGGTCTCATCTGTAACCAGACTAGATAGAATAATACATAGATGTGCTTGTGTACTTTAAAGTGACTATTTGTGTGTGTGTGTGTGTACGCCTTATGTGCACATCTTATGTAATAAATGAATGAATTTACAATGTTATTATTATATGTATCTACTAGTGTGCTTTTCTACATTTTAGTATATGTTCTAAAAGTAGGTAAATATCATCTTAATCTTTGCCCTCATAATTCCTGTTATATCTTGTGGAAAAGTCAGATAATATGCTTTCATTGTTAGAAATACAATTTTTCTGATTTACTTATCATTATTTCCCGATTTCTATCATTTATAGGAAAAGTCTGTCTTTGTAGGGGTGATAGGGCACTGAGGGGCAGATGTATTAAGCCTGGAGAAGTGATAAAGCAGTGATAAGTGTAAGGTGATAACGCACCAGCCAATCAGCTCCAATATGTAAACTGACAGTTAGGAGCTGACTGGCTGGTGCGTCATCACCTTGCACTTATGACTGCTTTATCACTTCTCCAGGCTTAATACATCTGCCCCACAGTTACAGAAAATGTGACCACTTACTATTCGTTATTTAAGGTTTTAGCAATATATGTTATTATGTGTAGTAAGTCCCAATAAAGATAAAGAAGGTAATGGTTATATGCAAACAATGGGTTATTATATATTTTCTATTCTTTATACAGCCACTTCATTGTCTGCTGGGCAGCTGCTTTGTGGTGGACTTTTTTCTCCAGATTCACTTTCCAACTGGTGTGCTGCAGTGGCGCTGGCTCACGCTCTGCTGGAGAATTCTACCCAGAAAGAACAGCTGCTCAGAGTCCAGCTTGCAACTAGTATTGGTAACCCTCCTGTATCCCTGCTACAGCAGTGTACCAACATCCTGTCACAGGTATGAGCATCTCTGATGTCCTGTAAAATAAGCCCTAGGTTACATAATATTTCTACACAAGTACATTTGGCTCAATCCTATTCATTGCTTGATAATACCTGAGCTGTGCAACTTTTACTTTACTACTTGTATTGTCTGCCAAAGTATATATGTGGATGACGTTTTAAGTAAATGTATATAATGTGTGTGTATAAAAAATTAAACAAGGGCGCACCCTATTGTAATATATCAAGATAGAAGATCTTGATGAAGTCACACTGACGCCTTTAGCGTGTCACGACGAAACACGTTGGCTATTGTTATTGGTGCTGTTATCGGAGATTTCTCTTGTGTTATATCTGTTGATAGGCACTTACTTGTTCATATGTATTGATGTACGTGCATTTTTAACAGTCTATTAAATACGGTACAAGTTTTTGAATATATGCTTTTTCTTCCCTGATACTGTATATGAGGAAAGGATCATCTTCCTTGGATGTTACTGAGTTACGGACCATGGTAGGAATGTGACTTGTTGGTTCAGATAAGCACTTTGATTTACTTATTTTTCTACAGTGCCAATTTGTTCACTTCCTTTATGTGTGTGTTTTTTGCCCACAGTGGAGTTATTTTGATATATTACACTAGGAGGCGCCCTGGGTTTATTTTTTATTCACAGAACTATCTTGGATCGTTTGTAGGATTCCTTTGCAAGGATTGCTGCTTTTAACCCATTAAGTGGTTAAACAGGTATTTGCTGTATATTTATAACAATGCTAATGACCTATTGTAAGTTATTTTCCTCTGATCTTGCAGTAAACAGTAATATTAATATAAATTCCTGTTCCAGATTATCATATGGGCACACTCACTCTTATGTGCAGGCCTCATTTTTAGTAAACTTTTGGGTTCCTGTCAGATAAGCGTGTATCCGTGTTCCTTGTGCTCCTGTACATACCTGTCCCACTACACTTATTACAGTTATTTTTTTCTCTTGCTGTGTCAGTGTTGACATTGTGAACATCGACATTCAGACCATGACATCATTATGCAAACATACCACACCCATGTCACTATGACAGAGAGGTACGCCTGTGTCAGTGATAATAGCTATCTTCTATATTGACCATATGTCATGCAAAGGAGGATGACATATAAAATAATACTGAAGAACGTAGGACTGTACAGTTTACAGCATCTGATCGCAAGTCATCCTTGAAATGTGCTAGCCACGTTTTCTCTGACGTCCTAGGGGATACTGGGGATCTGTACTTTAGTACCATGGGGTATAGACCGGGTCCACTGGAGCCCGACACTTTAAAACCTCTAGTGTGTGTATGTGTGTGCTGGCTCCTCCCCTCTATGCCCCTCCTACCAGCCTCAGTTTAGAACACTGTGCCCAAGGAGCTGGGTGCATTTCTCTTGAGCTCCAGAGAGTTTCCTTTAATTTTTGTTTTAGTTTATTGTTTTCAGGTAGTCCTGGTTGGCAACCAGGCTACCTGCTTCGTGGGCGTTAGAGGGGGGACCGAACCAACCTCCTGAGGGTTAATGGTTCGTAATCCCAGCTGACAGGACACGGAGCTCCTGAGGTGCTGATCACTCATCGTTAGTATGTTTGCCCACGCCAGCAGCTAGCCGCCACCCTTTAACAGATGCTGAAGATCGTGGTGCAGTGAGTGTTACACTGGGGTCCCTGGTGCAGTTTGGCGGCAGGTCGCGCGGCGGTCACGAGCCGCGGTGCCCGCCGTGGACAAAACTGGCTCAGGGCTCATGCTCCGCAGTGTTCACTGCCCCTTAGGGCTTGTCTGTGCTGTTATATATGTGAAATTTACTCATGGCCAGTATAATACTGTGAGGGACCGTGCGCCATTGCAAGGGGCAGTGCTTCCCAGAGCGGGACCAGAGGCAGGAAGGCACCATTTCCTGCTGCTGTGGATCATCAAGGCTGCATGCACACTGCTCCTCCATGGAGCCACGCTGTTACAGACTCCGTACTGGTACCAGGGGGGTCATAGCAGGGGGGAGCACTACAGCGGTAGCACCGCTGCACTTTTATCAGGTATATACATTATTTCACACACTGTGCTGCTCTGTTCTGTGTGCTGGTCTCCGCTCCCCAGTGTCACTCCAGGGGCTATCTAGGGTCTGTGTGGGGGTGTTTTCCAGTGAGCTGCGCTATATTACAGTTGTTTCAAGATGTCTGTGGACATGGTTATTTGTGCTGCTTGTAACTCTACCCCTTCATCAGCAGGGTTTCTCATGTGTGAACAGTGCTCCTTGTCTCCTCAGGGACACAGTTCACAGGCACCTGACTGGCTGGATAATTTTAAAAGCATGATTCAGAATGTTAATTTAGAATTAGCTGCAGCAAAAAAGCAGAGACAGGTGCTAAAACAGTCTATTGATTGATGGCAAAAGCAGCAGATACCAGAAAGGCTTCTAAGCCCCTTCTGTTGGTTTCTCATAAACGCTCACTGCTACAGGTGCTCCAGTCTGATTCTGCTCAGCCTGATGTGGATGATGATGATACGGATGAGGACAGCTCTCTGTCCCCAGAGGTGGGCTGGAGGCCCTCATCTTTGCGGTAAGAGAGGTTCTTCACATACCGGATCAGGAGTCAGAACCAAATGAGGTGTTGTACTTTAATGTTAGACCAAAGACCTCAGCAACTTTTCCTGTGTTCAAAGAGTTAAACTCCCTGGCCAGGGAAGCATGGTTAAACCCTGATAAGAAATGTAAAATTCCTCAGAGGTTTTTAGCTACCTTTCCCCTCCCAGCTGAGGACAGGAAGGTATGGGAAAACCCCCTGTCAGTGGATACGTCTGTGTCCAGACTGTCTAAGAAGTTGGTACTGCCGGTGCCAGGGGCTGTTTCTCTAAAAGAGCCGGCTGGCCGTAAAATTGGGACCACTCTAGAGGCAATTTATACGGCAGCGAGCGTAGCACAGCACCCCACAGTAGTTTGTGGCTGGATTTCCAGGGCAATGGTCAAGTGGTCCTATAATATTATTAATGGATTAGACAATCTGCCCCAGGATGAGATCATTACTCTGCTGCAACACATACAGGATGATGCAAATTTTATGAGCGAGGCTATAAAGGAATTGTGTAAGATAAATGGCCGCACTACTGCTATGGCAATTTTGGCACACAGAGCTCTGTGGTTTCGTCAATGGTCAGCGGATGCGGAGTCCAAAATGAGTGTAGAAAATCTTCCCTTTACAGGTGATGTGTTATTTGGGGACAAATTAAATAAATGGATTTCCCAGGCAACAACTGGTAAGTCTACCCATCTGTCGTCGGCTGCGCCACCTGCTAGACGTTCTTACACAGGACCCTCCTTGCAGTCCTTTCATGCGGCAAGGTTCAGAGGCAGGGGCCGGGGAGTCTCCACCACTCTGAGAGGATCTCGTGGTAAGTCCCGTAAACCTGCAACTGCTGCATCCCTGGACCAGACCACCGGATCCCCTGCCGCTAAGCCTTCCGCGTGACGGCCCCAGCAGCAAGGCAACTTTCAGGTGGGTGCTCACCTTAAACGCACGGGGGCGAAGTCCTGCCGGGACCTTTGGGTGAAGCATCTCATTTCCCAGGGATACTGGCTGAAATTTCAAACATTTCCTCCTCCCAGATTTCTCTAACGTCCTAAGTGGATGCTGGGACTCCGTAAGGACCATGGGGATTAGCGGCTCCGCAGGAGACTGGGCACAACTATAAAGAAAGCTTTTAGAATACTGGTGTGCACTGGCTCCTCCCACTAAGACCCTCCTCCAGACTTCAGTTAGATTCTTGTGCCCGGCTGAGCTGGATGCACACTAGGGGCTCTCCTGAGCACCTAGAAAGAAAGTATATTTAGGATTTTTATTTTACAGTGAGACCTGCTGGCAACAGACTCACTGCAGCGAGGGACTAAGGGGAGAAGAAGCGAACCTACCTAACAGGTGGTAGTTTGGGCTTCTTAGGCTACTGGACACCATTAGCTCCAGAGGGATCGACCGCAGGACCCGACCTTGGTGTTCGTTCCCGGAGCCGCGCCGCCGTCCCCCTTACAGAGCCAGAAGCACGAAGAGGTCCGGAAAATCGGCGGCAGAAGACTTCGGTCTTCACCAAGGTAGCGCACAGCACTGCAGCTGTGCGCCATTGCTCCTCATGTACACCTCACACTCCGGTCACTGATGGGTGCAGGGCGCTGGGGGGGGGGCGCCCTGAGGGCAATATATGACACCTTGGCTGGCAAATCTACATCATATATAGTCCTAGAGGCTATATAGATGTAAAATTACCCCTGCCAGTATTCCAGAAAAAGCGGGAGAAAGTCCGCCGAAAAAGGGGCGGGGCCATCTCCCTCAGCACACTGGCGCTATTTTTTCCTCACAGTTCCGCTGGAAGGAAGCTCCCTGGCTCTCTCCCCTGCAGTCTGAACACTACAGAAGGGTAAAAAAGAGAGGGGTGGCACTAAATTTAGGCGCAGTATAGATAATATATATATATGATATATATAAAAAAGCAGCTATAAGGGAAAACACTCCTTTATAGTGGGATCCCTGTGTTATATAGCGCTCTGGTGTGTGCTGGCATACTCTCTCTCTGTCTCCCCAAAGGGCTTTGTGGGGTCCTGTCCTCTGTCAGAGCATTCCCTGTGTGTCGGTACGGCTGTGTTGACATGTTTGATGTGGAGGCGGAGCAAATGCCTGTAAACGTGATGTCACTCCCTGCGGGGTCGACACCTGAATGGATGGTGCTGTGGAAGGACTTACGCGACCAGTGTCGACTCCTTGCATAAAAGGTTTGACAACATACCTATTGTGGGACAGCCGGCTTCTCAGCCTGTGCCTGCCCAGGCGTCTCAAAAGCCATCAGGGGCTCTAAAACGCCCGCTACCTCAGATGGCAGACACAGATGTCGACACGGATACTGACTCCAGTGTCGACGACGATGAGACTAATGTAACTTCCAGTAGGGCCACACGTTACATGATTGAGGCAATGAAAAATGTGTTGCACATTTCTGATGTTACCCCCGGTACCACAAAAAAGGGTATTATGTTTGGAGAGAAAAAACTACCAGTAGCTTTTCCTCCATCTGAAGAGTTAAATGAAGTGTGTGAAGAAGCGTGGGCTTTCCCTGATAAAAAGCTGGTCATTTCTAAGAGGTTACTAATGGCGTACCCTTTCACGCTGGGAAACATCCCCTAGGGTGGATAAAGCGCTCACACGCTTGTCAAAGAAGGTGGCACTACCGTCTCCGGATACGGCCGCCCTGAAGGAATCTGCTGATAGAAAGCAGGAGGCTATCCTGAAATTTATATATACACACACAGGTGTTATACTGAGACCGGCTATTGCTTCAGCCTGGATGTGCAGTGCTGCTGCTGCGTGGTCAGATTCCCTGTCAGAAAATATAGATACCCTAGACAGGGACACTATATTGCTAAACGTAGAGCATATAAAAGACGCACTTTTATACATGAGGGATGCACAGAGGGATATTTGCCGGCTGGCATCCAAAATTAGTGCAATGTCCATTTCTGCCAGGAGAGGGTTATGGACTCGGCAGTGGACAGGAGATGCAGATTCCAAACGACACATGGAAGTTCTGCCTTATAAGGGTGAGGATTTGTTCGGGGATGGTCTCTCGGACCTCGTTTCCACAGCAACAGCTGGGAAGTCTACATTTTTACCCCATGTTCCCTCACAACCAAAGAAAGCACTGTATTATCAGGTACAGTCCTTTCGGCCCAATAGGGGCAAGCGGGTTAAAGGCGCGTCCTTTCTGCCCAGAGGCAGAGGTAGGGGAAAAAAGCTGCAGCATACAGCCAGTTCCCAGGAGCAAAAGTCCTCTCCCGCTTCCTCTAAGTCCACAGCATGACGCTGGGGCTTCACAGGCGGAGCCAGGTACGGTGGGGGCCCGTCTCAAATATTTCAGCAATCAGTGGGCTCGCTCACGGGTGGATCCCTGGATCCTTCAAGTAGTATCTCAGGGGTACAAGCTGGAATTCGAGACGTCTTCCCCCCGCCGTTTCCTCAAATCTGCCTTGCCAACCACTCCCTCAGGCAGGGAGGCAGTGTTACAGGCAATTCACAAGCTGTATTCACAACAATTGATAGTAAAGGTGCCCCTACTTCAACAAGGAAGGGGTTACTATTCCACAATGTTTGTGGTACCGAAACCGGACGGTTCGGTGAGACCCATTTTAAATTTTAAATCCTTGAACACATATATAAAAAAATTCAAGTTCAAGATGGAATCGCTCAGGGCGGTTATTGCAAGCCTGGACGAGGGGGATTACATGGTATCACTGGACATCAAGGATGCTTACCTGCATGTCCCCATTTACCATCCTCACCAGGAGTACCTCAGATTTGTGGTACAGGATTGTCATTACCAATTCCAGACGTTGCCGTTCGGTCTATCCACGGCTCCGAGGGTCTTTACCAAGGTAATGGCCGAAATGATGATACTCCTTCGAAAGAAGGGAGTTTTAATTATCCCGTACTTTGACGATCTCCTGATAAAGGCGAGGTCCAGAGAGCAGTTGTTGGTCGGGGTAGCACTATCTCGGGAAGTGCTACAACAGCACGGCTGGATTCTAAACATTCCAAAGTCACAGCTGGTCCCTACGACACGTCTGCTGTTCCTAGGGATGGTTCTGGACACAGAACAGAGAAAAGTGTTTCTCCCGGAGGAGAAGGCCAAGGAGCTGTCATCTCTAGTCAGAGGCCTCCTAAAACCAAAACAGGTGTCGGTGCATCACTGCACGCGGATCCTGGGAAAGATGGTAGCTTCCTACGAAGCGATTCCATTCGGCAGGTTTCATGCAAGAACATTTCAGTGGGACCTGTTGGACAAGTGGTCCGGATCGCATCTTCAGATGCATCGTCTGATAACCCTGTCTCCGAGGCCAAGGGTGTCTCTGCTGTGGTGGCTGCAGAGTGCTCATCTTCAAGAGGGCCGCAGATTCGGCATACAGGACTGGGTCCTGGTGACCACGGATGCCAGCCTTCGAGGCTGGGGAGCAGTCACACAGGGAAGAAACTTCCAAGGACTATGGTCAAGTCAGGAGACTTCCCTGCACATAAATATTCTGGAACTGAGGGCCATTTACAATGCCCTAAGTCAGGCAAAACCCCTGCTTCAAAACCAGCCGGTACTGATCCAGTCAGACAACATCACGGCGGTCGCCCATGTAAATTGACAGGGCGGCACGAGAAGCAGGACGGCAATGGCAGAAGCCACAAGGATTCTCCGATGGGCGGAAAATCACGTGTTAGCACTGTCAGCAGTGTTCATTCCGGGAGTGGACAACTGGGAAGCAGACTTCCTCAGCAGGCACGACCTCCACCCGGGAGAGTGGGGACTTCATCCAGAAGTCTTTCAACTGATTGTAAACCGTTGGAAAAAGCCACAGGTGGACATGATGGCGTCCCGCCTAAACAAAAAGCTAGAAAAATATTGCGCCAGGTCGAGAGACCCGCAGGCGATAGCTGTGGATGCTCTAGTGACACCGTGGGTGTACCGATCGGTTTATGTGTTCCCTCCTCTTCCTCTCATACCAAAGGTACTGAGGATAATAAGGAGAAGAGGAGTAAGAACTATACTCATTGTTCCGGATTGGCCAAGAAGAGCTTGGTACCCGGAACTTCAAGAAATGATGTCAGAGGACCCATGGCCTCTACCGCTCAGACGAGACCTGCTGCAGCAGGGGCCCTGTCTGTTCCAAGACTTACCGCGGCTACGTTTGACGGCATGGCGGTTGAACACCGGATCCTGAAGGAAAAGGGCATTCCGGAGGAAGTCATTCCTACGCTGATTAAAGCTAGGAAAGAAGTAACCGCAAACCATTATCACCGCATATGGCGAAAATATGTTGCGTGGTGTGAGGCCAGGAAGGCCCCAACGGAGGAATTTCAGCTGGGCCGTTTCCTGCACTTCCTACAGTCAGGGGTGACTATGGGCCTTAAATTGGGTTCCATTAAGGTCCAGATTTCGGCTCTATCGATTTTCTTCCAGAGAGAACTGGCTTCACTACCTGAAGTTCAGACTTTTGTTAAGGGAGTGCTGCATATTCAGCTCCCTTTTGTGCCTCCAGTGGTACCTTGGGATCTCAACGTGGTGTTGGATTTCCTAAAGTCACATTGGTTTGAGCCACTGAAAACCGTGGATTTGAAATATCTCACGTGGAAAGTGGTCATGTTGTTGGCCTTGGCTTCGGCCAGGCGTGTATCAGAATTGGCGGCTTTGTCATGTAAAAGCCCTTATCTGATTTTCCATATGGATAGGGCAGAATTGAGGACTCGTCCCCAGTTTCTCCCCAAAGTGGTATCAGCTTTTCATCTGAACCAACCTATCGTGGTGCCTGAGGCTGCAAATGACTTGGAGGCTTCCAAGTTGTTGGATGTAGTCAGGGCCCTGAAAATCTATGTTTCCAGGACAGCTGGAGTCAGAAAGACTGACTCGCTCTTTATCCTGTATGCGCCCAACAAGTTGGGTGCACCTGCTTCAAAGCAGACTATTGCTCGCTGGATCTGTAGTACGATTCAGCTTGCACATTCTGCGGCTGGACTGCCGCATCCTAAATCAGTAAAAGCCCATTCCACGAGGAAGGTGGGCTCTTCTTGGGCGGCTGCCCGAGGGGTCTCGGCTCTTCAACTTTGCCGAGCAGCTACTTGGTCGGGGTCAAACACATTTGCTAAATACTACAAGTTTGACACCCTGGCTGAGGAGGACCTAGAGTTTGCCCATTCGGTGCTGCAGAGTCATCCGCACTCTCCCGCCAGTTTGGGAGCTTTGGTATAATCCCCATGGTCCTTACGGAGTCCCAGCATCCACTTAGGACGTTAGAGAAAATAAGAATTTACTCACCGGTAATTATATTTCTTGTAGTCCGTAGTGGATGCTGGGCGCCCATCCCAAGTGCGGATTGTCTGCAATACTTGTATATAGTTATTGCTTAACTAAAGGGTTATTGTTGAGCCATCTGTTGAGAGGCTCAGTTGTGGTCATACTGTTAACTGGGTATTGTATCACGAGTTATACGGTGTGATTGGTGTGGCTGGTATGAGTCTTACCCGGGATTCAAAATCCTTCCTTATTGTGTCAGCTCTTCCGGGCACAGTATCCTAACTGAAGTCTGGAGGAGGGTCTTAGTGGGAGGAGCCAGTGCACACCAGTAGTCTAAAAACTTTCTTTATAGTTGTGCCCAGTCTTCTGCGGAGCCGCTAATCCCCATGGTCCTTACGGAGTCCCAGCATCCACTACGGACTACGAGAAATAGAATTACCGGTGAGTAAATTCTTATTTTTTCAAATCGGGCTTCCCAGTTTTGCCGGCTGCAAAAGTTACCTTGCAAGAGGCAATTCAAAACCTTTTGCGGACAGGGGTGGTGGTTCCAGTACCTCCTCCGTTACACAAATGGGGTTTTTACTCCAGTCTTTTTGTTGTTCCAAAAACGGACAGTTCAGTTCGACCCATCTTAAACATGAAGTCTCTAAACCCGTATCTGCGGGTGTTCAAATTCAAGATGGAATCCCTGCGGGCAGTGGTGTCCGGTCTGGAGGAGGGGGAATTCTTGGTGTCCCTAGATGTCAAGGATGCTTACCTACACATTCCCATGTAGCCTCCTCATCAGGCTTACCTCAGGTTTACTATCTTGGATGACCATTTCCAGTTTCAGGCCTTGCCCTTTAGCCTGTCCACAGCTCCGAGGGTCTTCACCAAAGTCATGGCGGAGATGATGATGCAACTCTGCAGCATGGGAGTCAACATAGTCCCCTACTTGGACGATCTACTGATAAAGGCTATGTCCAGCACAGCATCGATCTGACGACTCGTCTGCTTACAGATCATTGGTGGATTCTAAACTTCCAGAAATCTCACCTGGAACCAACCCAACGTCTCCAATTCCTGGGAATGATACTGGATACAGTGTCTTAAAAGGTGTTTCTTCCAATGGACAAGGCCTTGGCTATCCAGGCTATGGTCCGCTCAGTGCTCCGTCCTCACAAGGTATCCATACATCTTTGCATACGTATGCTGGGCAAGATGGTTGCTGCTTACAAGACAATCCAATACGGCAGATTTCATGCCCGGCCATTTCAGCTGGATCTGCTGGCCAAATGGTCGGGGTCTCACCTTCACATGCATCAGGAAGTGACCTTATCTCCGAAAGCCCGGATTTCTCTATTATGGTGGCTACAAATTCCTCACCTGGTAGAAGGCAGGAATTTCAATATCCAATAGTGGATTCTACTGACAAAGGATTCCAGCCTCCGGGGTTGGGGGGCTGTGACCCAAGGGATCCAGTTCCAGGGGATATGGTCAAGTCACGAATCTACTCTGCCGATAAATGTTCTGGAACTCGGGGCAATTTACAGTGCCCTTCTGCAAGCTTCCCATCTCCTGAAGGATCAGGTGATCCAAGTTCAATCGGACAATGCCACGGTGGTGGCGTACATAAACCGACAAGGGGGAACAAGAAGCAGAGCAGCAATTTGAGAAGTGTCAAAAATCCTCCCCTGGGCGGAAGCCAACGCAAGGGCCATCTCTGCCATATTCATTCCAGGAGTGGAGAACTAGGAGGCGGATTTCCTCAGCAGGCACAACCTCCATCCGGGGGAATGGGGCTTACATCCCCAGGTGTTTCAACAGTTAATTCACCGGTTGGGCTGTCCGCAGATAGACCTGATGGCTTCTCGTCTCAACAAGAAGCTATGCTGTTACTGTTCCAGAACGTAGGATCGGCAGGCTGTAGCAGTGCATGCGTTGACAACGCCTTGGAAGTACCAGTTTGTCTACCTGTTCCCTCCTCTACCGCTAATCCCAAGGGTTCTAAAAAGACCTAAGAAAGAAAAGTGTTCAAGCAATTCTAATTGCCCCGGATTGGCCTCGACGGGCGTGGTACTTTGACTTCTTGACCATGTCTCTGGAGGATCCCTGGCCTCTACTACTCCAAAAGGATCTTTTTCAGCAAGGTCCATTCACCTATCCAGACTTACAGTGGCTACGTTTGATGGCTTGGAAGTTGAGAGGGAGATTCTAATTAGAAAAGGTCTTCACTCCCGGGTTATTTCCACCATGGTCCAGGCCAGGAAGATGATGACGTCAAAACATTATCATCGTATCTGGAAAAAGTATGTTTCCTGGTGTGAAAGTAGAAAGGTGTCTCCTGTGGAATTTAGAATCGGTCACTTTCTACTTTTTCTAGAAGCGGGAGTGGATATGAGCCCTACGTTTAGGCTCCATCAAAGTCCAGATTTCGGCGCTCTCTATTTTCTTCCATAAACAACTTGCCATGTTGCCGGAAGTACAAACTTTCTTAAAAGGAGTGCTTCATATGCAGCCGCCCTTCGTGCCTCCCACG
Organism: Pseudophryne corroboree; assembly: GCF_028390025.1. Lineage (NCBI taxonomy): Eukaryota > Metazoa > Chordata > Amphibia > Anura > Myobatrachidae > Pseudophryne > Pseudophryne corroboree. The sequence goes on from NC_086444.1 coordinate 752,233,336, forward strand.
GCTCCGTGGGATCTCAATGTGGTTCTGTTCTTTCTTCAATCGGACTGGTTTGAACTATTGCATACGGTGGAGTTAAAATTTCTCACCTGTAAAATGGTGATGCTTTTAGCATTGACGTCTGCAAGACGTGTCTCTGAATTGGGGGCCTTATCCTGTAAGAGCCCATATTTGGTTTTTCAAGACAGGGCGGAACTGAGGACCCGTCCTCAGTTTTTGGCAAAAGTGGTTTCAGCTTTTCATGTCAACCAACTCATTGTGGTTCCAGTGTTGACGCTTCCATTGGGCCAGAGTCCTTGGATGTAGTGAGGGCTCTGAAGATTTATGTTAAGAGGACGGCTCGTCATCGGAAATTTGATTCGCTGTTTGTCCTTTATGATGCCACCAAGATTGGACGTCCGACTTCCAAGCAATCCATTGCTCATTGGCCCAGGTTGACCATTCAACATGCCTATACTTCGGCGGCTCTGCCTTTGCCGACGTCTATTCAGGTCCACTCGATGAGATCGGTGGGCTCTTCCTGGGCGGCTGCCCAGGGTGTCTCGGCCTTGCAGTTATGCAAGGCTGCTACTTGGTCTGGTTCGAACATTTTTGTGAAATTCTGTCGGTTCGACACCTTGGTCAAGGGTGACCTTCAGTTTGGTCAGGTGGTTTTACAGGGGTCTCAGCACTCTCCCACCCGTTTGGGAGCTTTGGGACTTCCCCATGGTACTAAAGTACAGATCCCCAGTATACACTAGAATGTTAGAGAAAATAGGAATTTAATACCTACCGGTAATTCCTTTTCTCGTAGTCCTTAGTGGATACTGGGCGCCCGCCTCAGTGCTTCGATTCCTGCATACGTTTTGGTTGGCCCCCTGTTGCGGTCTCGTTATGTTGTTGGGATAGCTGTGCTATCCTGGTTGGGTTGGTATTGCTATCCTCTGTTCTGGTTAGCGTCCTCCTTTTGGTTATGGTTGTGTGTTGACTTGTTGCCTCACAGCTGTTGTATTTATTCCTTCTCTCGTGGTATCTCCTCGGGCACAGTTTTCCAAGACTGAGTCGGTAGGAGGGGCATAGAGGGGAGGAGCTAGCACACACATACACACACTAAAGGTTTTAAAGTGCCAGGTTCCAGTGGATCCGATCTATACGCCATGGTACTAAAGTACAGATCCCCAGTATCCACAACTGACTACAAGAAAAGGAATTACCAGTAGGTAATAAATTCCTATTATTCTTTTTTTTATTTTTTTATTTGGAAAGTACTTGGTCCATCTATCTATCTATCTATCTATCTATCTATCTATCTATCTATCTATCTATCTATCTATCTATCTATCTATCTATCTATCTATCTATCCATCCTTTTCCAGTCAATGTCATCTGACAGCCTGTTGTGGGGTTTTAATTATCATTCTTAATGACGCATTTTATTAGATTTGAATACTTCAAAGATTAATTCTATGAAGTTATGATTGCAGTAGAGGCGAATGCAGTCCTTAAAACCCTTACTATTGTAAGAAACTCTTGAAACATCGAGGGAGTCCCTTTTTTTTTTTTTTTTTTTGCAGGATAGGTCCCTATACAATGTACATTGCTTGCACTAAACACATTCAACAAAATAACCTGTGTACATGTATTAAATTTGTGACATATGATTTGCAGGGGGATAAGATCGACAGACGGGTATGTATATGTTGGCACTGCTTGCTGCCACTGCAGGGCTTCTTTTTTCTCTTGCTGTTTTCTTGTGGGTTTTGTTTAACCTTTAACACTGCTTTGAAGTGATTCTTGATCACGTTTCTCTGTTGCTGTGGTATTCCCATTCGCAGAACATTTTAGGGTGCTGGGGCTCATCACTGGTGCTTGTTACATAAAGGAATTAGCATGACAACTCCACATTTCTAGAGTCTCCTGTCTTCTCAGAATACAATGAGAATGACATGACACTAAAAGTTTTTGATTTAAAGATGCAGCTCCAAAACAGTGGATGGTGCAATGGCATCTTTAAAGCATGAACCTTTCATCTTGATTTCCATTTCTTCTGCTCTGTTTTTTGCTGGAGCAGGAATGTCACTTTTCATATGCCCTCCCTATCTTTATTGTAATACTCACTCTTAGTTGAATATAAATCCCACCTCTCATGCCAGCACTTGTCTGAGTGGTCTGTATGTGAACTACTGTGATTATGATCACATTTAGGGTAACTGTCTAGTAATGGTTAGCTTGCTACATCTCGGCACTAGGGTCATGAGTTCCATTCCAACCGGGACCCTTTGTGTGTGGAGTTTGTATGCCGTGCCTCCCCCCATATTTTTGTGTGGTTCCTGCAACCACTTTAGTTCCCTTCTACAGTCCAAAACATACTATTGGCTATTGTCAAAATTTAATACAAGTATGTGTGTGTACATGTATTAGGGAACTTAGGTTGTGAGCTCCACTTGGGCAGACTCTTGATGTGAGTGACCAAATATTCCCAGTAAAATGCTGTGTAATACTTGTGCACTATAAATAATTGTTAATAAACATATTACTGGTGTAACAATCCTCGTCACCATTTGGACAGCCTCTTTTGTCCTAAATAAGAACAAAAGCTCATTTATAACACTCTGAAAACATTTCTGACCATAGTGCAAGTATTTCCCATATCAATCATTGATTCATTCCTTTTGATGAACTATATCAGTGATTGCGGTGAGCGAAAAAAATTGTGGGTCCCAGGGACCCATTAGGTAAAAAAAATTGGGGTCCTATTCCACAATTTCTGGGTCCCATCACAAATTATAGGGGATGAGGGCAGGCAGCAGTTGGGACAGTGGTGGGGGCAGGTAGCATTTGGGGTAAAGAGGTTTAAGGGCAAGCAGCAGCTGGGGTAGAACTGGGGGTAGAGGCAGGGAGAAGTTGGGATAAAGGGGGGTAAGGGCAGGCAGTGCTGGAGTTAAGTGTAGAGGGAGGGGGCTAGTGTCAAGTAGTGCTGTGTTTAGGTAGAGGGAAAGGGTAAATAGCAGCTGGGGCAGTACTGGATGGCAAGGAGGGTTATAGGGACAAACAGTACTGGGGGTAGGAATAGAGTAAGGGTGGATAGCAACCGAGGCAGTACTGGTGACAAGGAGGGGGCTATCTGCATGCAGTGCTGGGGTTAGATAGAGGGAAAGGGTAAATAGCAGCTGGGACAGTACTGGATGGCAAGGAGGGTTACAGGGGCAAACAGTACTGGGGATAGGGAGAGGGTAAGAGTATATAGTAATTGTGGCAGTACTGCTGACAAGGATCGGGCTATCTGCAGGCAGTGCTGAGGTAACGGAGTGGGTAGGGGTAGATAGCAGCTACTGGGTTTAGAATTGGGCACCAGAAAAAGAGTGGTCTCTTGTGCGCGCGCCTACGGGAACCTCTGAAGAAATGGATCCTCCCTGGGCAGGCAGCGTCTTCAGTCAGTATTCATGTAGGAGATCACCTGGATGGAAGCTGCCTGTTTGTATAGGAATATAACCAATGCATCATCAAACAAAGGTTCACCCAGACTCGTGCTCCCTGCGTCATTTCCTGCCCCCTGAATCTACTCCAACCTCTTGGGTCTCTCCAGCCCCCTACCTTTCCAGCCTCCTTTCCCTTGTGTCAAGGTAGCATCTGGGTCCTTTCCACAAAGTGAAAATAGACACAATCCTGTCATTCCACACCTCCCTCTCCTGTGTCCCTCTGCCTTCCCCCTCACTCTGTGCCTCTCTGCATTCCCCCCTCTGTGCCTCTCTGCTTCCCAACTCTGTGCCTCTCACCTTCCTCCTCCTGTGTGCCTCTCTGCGCCCCCCCCCCGTTGCTTCACTGCGTCCCCCCCCCCTCTGTGCCTCTTGGCGTTCCTCCCCCCTCTGTGCCTCTTGGCGTTCCTCCCCCCTCTGTGCCTCTCTGCGTTCCTCCCCCCTTCTGTGCCTCTCTGCGTTCCTCCCCCCTCTGTGCCTCTCTGCGTTCCTCCCCCCCTCTGTGCCTCTCTGCGTTCCTCCCCCCCTCTGTGCCTCTCTGCGTTCCTCCCCCCCTCTGTGCCTCTCTGCGTTCCTCCCCCCCTGTGTGCCTCTCTGCGTTCCTCCCCCCCTCTGTGCCTCTCTGCGTTCCTCCCCCCCTCTGTGCCTCTCTGCGTTCTCCCCCCCCCCCTGTGCCTCTCTGCGTTTCCCCCCTCTGTGCCTCTCTGCGTTTCCCCCCTCTGTGCCTCTCTGCGTTTCCCCCCTCTGTGCCTCTCTGCGTTTCCCCCCTCTGTGCCTCTCTGCGTTTCCCCCCTCTGTGCCTCTCTGCGTTTCCCCCCTCTGTGCCTCTCTGCGTTTCCCCCCTCTGTGCCTCTCTGCGTTTCCCCCCTCTGTGCCTCTCTGCGTTTCCCCCCTCTGTGCCTCTCTGCGTTTCCCCCCCCCCTCTGTGCCTCTCTGCGTTTCCCCCCCCCTCTGTGCCTCTCCGCGTTTCCCCCCTCTGTGCCTCTCCGCGTTTCCCCCCTCTGTGCCTCTCCGCGTTTCCCTCCTCTGTGCCTCTCTGCGTTTCCCCCCTCTGTGCCTCTCTGCGTTTCCCCCCTCTGTGCCTCTCTGCGTTTCCCCCCTCTGTGCCTCTCTGCGTTTCCCCCCTCTGTGCCTCTCTGCGTTTCCCCCCTCTGTGCCTCTCTGCATTTCCCCCCTCTGTGCCTCTCTGCATTTCCCCCCTCTGTGCCTCTCTGCATCCCCCCCTCTGTGCCTCTCGGCATCCCCCTCCTCTGTGCCTCTCGGCATCCCCCTCCTCTGTGCCTCTCTGCGTTCGCTCCCCTCTGTGCCTCTCTGCGTTCGCTCCCCTCTGTGCCTCTCTGCGTTCGCTCCCCTCTGTGCCTCTCTGCCCCCCCCCTCTGTGCCTCTCTGCCCCCCCCCCCCTCTGTGCCTCTCTGCGTTTCCCCCCTCCTCTGTGCCTCTCTGCGTTTCCCCCCTCCTCTGTGCCTCTCTGCGTTTCCCCCCTCCTCTGTGCCTCTCTGCGTTTCCCCCCTCCTCTGTGCCTCTCTGCGTTTCCCCCCTCCTCTGTGCCTCTCTGCGTTCCCCCCTCCTCTGTGCCTCTCTGCGTCCCCCCCCCTCTGTGCCTCTCTGCATCCCCCCCCCTCTGTGCCTCTCTGCATTCTCTCCCTCTGTGCCTCTCTGCGTTCCCTCCCTCTGTGCCTCTCTGCGTTCCCTCCCTCTGTGCCTCTCTGCGTTCCCTCCCTCTGCGCCCCCCTCTGTGCCTCTCTGCGCCCCCCCCTCTGTGACTCTCTGCGCTCCCCTCTGTGCCTCTCTGCGCCCCCTCCCCCTCTGTGCTTCTCTGCACCCCTCCCTCTCTGCTCCCACCTCTGTGCCTCTCTGCGCCCCCCCTGTGCCTCTCTGCGTTCCCCATCCTGTGCCTCTCTGCGTTCCCCATCCTGTGCCTCTCTGCGTTCCCCATCCTGTGCCTCTCTGCGTTCCCCATCCTGTGCCTCTCTGCGTTCCCCATCCTGTGCCTCTCTGCGTTCCCCATCCTGTGCCTCTCTGCGTTCCCCATCCTGTGCCTCTCTGCGTTCCCCATCCTGTGCCTCTCTGCGTTCCCCATCCTGTGCCTCTCTGCGTTCCCCATCCTGTGCCTCTCTGCGTTCCCCATCCTGTGCCTCTCTGCGTTCCCCATCCTGTGCCTCTCTGCGTTCCCCATCCTGTGCCTCTCTGCGTTCCCCATCCTGTGCCTCTCTGCGTTCCCCACCTCTGTGCCTCTCTGCGTTTCCCCCCTCTGTGCCTCTCTGCGTCCCCATCCATCTGTGCTTCTCTGCGTCCCCCCCTCTGTGCCTCTCTGCGTTTCCCCCCTCTCTGCGCCTCTCTGCGTTTCCCCCCCTCTGTGCCTCTCTGCGTTTCCCCCCCTCTGTGCCTCTCTGCGTCCCCCCCTCTGTGCCTCTCTGCGTCCCCCCCCTCTGTGCCTCTCTGCGTCCCCCCCCTCTGTGCCTCTCTGCGTCCCCCCCTCTGTGCCTCTCTGCGTCCCCCCTGTGCCTCTCTACGCCACCAAGTGCCTCTCTGCGCCCCCCCCTCTGTGCCTCTCTGCGCCCCCCCCTCTGTGCCTCTCTGCGCCCCCCCTCCCCGTGCCTCTCTGCGCCCCCCCTCTGTGCCTCTGCCCCCCCTTCTGTGCCTCTCTGCGAGTCCCCCCCTCTGTGCCTCTCTGCGCCCCCCCCCCCTCTGTGCCTCTCTGCGTCCCCCCCCTCTGTGCCTCTCTGCGTTCCTCCCCCCTCTGTGCCTCTCTGCGTTCCTCCCCCCTCTGTGCCTCTCTGCGTTCCCCCCCTCTGTGCCTCTCTGCGTTCCCCCCCTCTGTGCCTCTCTGCGTTCCCCCCCTCTGTGCCTCTCTGCGTTCCCCCCCTCTGTGCCTCTCTGCGTTCCCCCCCTCTGTGCCTCTCTGCGTTCCTCCCCCCCTCTGTGCCTCTCTGCGTCCCTTCCCCCGTGCGGTGGTGCCATGCAGCTCAGGAGCTGTGCTCACTCTAGCCACAGCTTATGGGGCATGCTGGCCAGGATGCAGGGTGTGAGGGGTGACAGCCTCGGGATCGGGTGTCTGGGGCAGGCGGCTGCGGACACTGTGTGCGGGGAGCAGCCCAGGGTCTGCACCTCCCCTAAGCACGCAGAGTGTGACAGTGGCCAGGCGGCAGCTATTGGCAGTGGGTACAGGACGCACAGGGCGGAGCGCAGTCGCTGGTTCTCCCGCTGCAGCTTCCCGGCGCACAGCTCCAGCAGCAGTTCCTCCATGCGCTGCCGATCCCTGCACCCCTCCGTGCCTCTTTGCATTCCCCCTTCGGCACACACACCACTTACCTGGCCCTTCAGTTCAGAGTCCAGCTGCCGAAACACTAGGGAAGGGAACACCGCAGCCGCGGGAACACTCAGCCCCCACCCCACCGCCGCGGGATTGGCTGCGGGCGGATCGCGTCCTGGGGACCCACCTAGTTTCAAAATGTGAGTCCCAAGTCCTCAAAAGTGAGTACAATACGCGGCATAGCGCGTTTTTGCGATCGCTGCTATATTAATAGACACACTAGCGCAGAGGTTTCCAAACATGGCCCTCGAGGCACCCCAACGGTCCAGGTTTTAAATGTATCCATGCTTGGCCACAGGGAACTTAATTAGCAGCTAAGTCAATTTGATTTAACCATTTGTGCTGAGCTGTGGATATATCTAAATCCTGGACTGTTGGGGTGTCTTGTGGACCGCGTTTGGGAACCTCTGCACTAGCAGGTTTTCCCTGTTGTGTTTAATAATATGTGGTACATTGATCTGAAAAGATACTTTTCACTAGCCTACAGTATAGAGTGTATAGTACACCAAATAACAAGCACACAGAACATATCCCCTCATTTGTATGTAATGCGAGCATTAATATAATAGAGATTGATGAAGATGATGAAATAAGGTAAGTATTTGAGTAAAATAGCTAGCTTAAAAACCTAAATGTATACAGAAAGTTGGATATTTATACTCCCTCATAATTTTCTATTGAGGTGTGTGTGACGCCACAGTCTTCCTGCAACAATATGATAAGGCCCCACATTTGGAGAGTCATAATTCTTCCTCTGTCTAATTACAGATGTGTCCACTTACATCTAGCCTCCCTGCATGTTAAACAGCCCTTCTGGTCATGCCATGCTGTGACGTGACTTTGTAGTACCGAGCATCTTTTCTTGCAACTTTTTCTCTTAAAATGCATCTCATTTGAAAAATGATACAACTAGGACGCATATGCAACATTCCGCATACAATTTTAATCAGTAAAGTCGGCTTGTGCGTTGAATGGGTTGCATTTTCTGGAAAAAAAAGAGAAGGTGCACGAGACCTGTTAGCTCACTCACGGCAGGCATTTCGTCGTCTCCTGCTATCAATATTCCTGTGATCTGGTTATATAATTAATTGGGCACACTCTGCCTGAGCAGGAGGTATAGATTGTATACATTAAGATGCTCAGATCCTAGTCAAATACATGTTGAAAATGAAAGTAATAGCTGCATTTCAGTAATAATGTTGACTATTGCTACATAATTTATTGAGGAAGGGCATGCCAACAGAACGGGTGGTGGCTTGGTAACAATTAAGTGGAATTTAATATATTTAAGGAATGAAGCCCAAAATTACAGAAACATTTTGTGAAAAAATTAAACCTCAGGAATGCCAGATAATCTTGTACCTGTTATTGCTTGTTTTACTGAATTAGGAATTTGTACACCTTGGGGTCTATACAATTGATTCTACAAGTTGGAAAAATGGCTTTTTCCGACTTTTGTAGGTTGAATCTGGCTTCGACCTATTTAAATTTGCAGTTCTCCCGACTTGTTGGAATACACGTGGATCGACGGATTAGCCATGGAGCCACGTGTTCTGTCGGATTTGCGGGCATTTCTGACAGGTTTTTGGGACGTTTTCAAAAACGGACTAAACCTGGCGGAAATGCCTGCAAATTGAATGCTGACGTGTCGGATCCTCTCTGTCGGTGAGGATCTGACACTAATTGAATACACCCCTTTAAGCAGATGACTTCTAGCTTATTTGTTTGTTTTATAAATGGCACGCCGTAAATATACCGGCTGTTGGGATCCCAGTGTTCAGGATACAGACGCCGGAATCCTGACAGACGGTAAAATGTTGCTGGCCGCAATCCTGACCGTAGCCCCATATTCCTACTTGCGTGGTGGATCCACACCACCACCCGAGTGGGAATATAACTGTCGGTATACTGACAGCCGGCTTTCAATCTGCCGGTCTACCATCTGAGTTCCGTATAAATGAAAGTGTTTGTTGTAACTCCAAGGTGTGTCATAGGGATCCTTACCTGTGGTTAACCTACTACTGGATTGGTTGTTTTGTGAAGATTGTTTTGTGTATTAACAAATATGTAATACTGGTTTTCTAAATGTGAATGTTTTGTGTTAACTGGGTTTAGTAACCACGTTTGGACCTCATTGTTTTTCTGTACTTTGATATTCCTCAAAAGATCCATTAGATTTCCAGATGGACTGTCTTACCATAAACGTTTCTAGAGTATATTTTAAAAAATTGCAGGTACATCTGGAAAGTATCTATGAGATAAATAAAGAAGGTTCAGTCATGTTCCACAATCATTCTGCAGGCATGCTTATATTGAATGTTAAGACTTTTGGCATATAAATTGTATGGGCATATAGTTTTTTTTATTGGTGTCAGTAGTGATCCCCCCATATACAGTAGTTGAACTTCTTAACTGGCCCTGCAAATCTCAAACTATGGCTGTACAACAGATGTTACCTTCCTAGAACCCAGTTGCTCCTGAGTGTTTAGTTTCTATGCTCTCATGTGGTGCTTGTAGTTGGAGATTATTTGTCGGCTTAAATCTGTACAAATGTTCATTGATTGTCTCCGTTTTCTGCAGGGTAGTAAAGTACAGAGCAGAGTCGGGCTGTTAATGTTGCTGTGTACTTGGTTAACCAGCTGTCCCATTGCGGTCACACATTTCCTTCACAATGCAGCTAATGTGCCTTTTGTATCCTTTTATTTTTGTATGCGTTCAGAGAACTGCACATGTTCTAATGTGGAGCCAATTACCGTAACATTTTATAACCTTCGTGGTATCATGAAAAAGTTTATTGTATAAAAACACAAAACAAAATAAGGAAAAAAAAACATACAATTTTAGTCACATTGTAATATTTTATTAGAGGCTGGTTTCTACAAATAGACGTACTGTAAAATATAATATTTGTAAAGCAGTGGCGGATAAACTGAATGGTTGCCCAGGGTCCCAAAACACTTGTAAGTGGGTTCCCGCACATCTACATCACCAGCATCAGACTGTGGCGGTAAGGGGTGTGGGGTGGGTTGGGGGCTGCAATAGGTGGTATTCTCAGAAAGTGAATGAGGAGCCGAGTTGTAGGTGTAAAGAGGAGGACCATGGGTGTGCGTTTTCATGGCACTTTTGAAAGAGTGAGTTCCAGAGGATGGGAGCCGCACAGGAGAAACATTGGATTCAGGAGTTGGAGGATATAATCGATGCATAGGGAGAGCATCAATCTTTAAGAATTGGCAGTGGCACAGCCAATAAAATATTTTAAAAAAATATTACCAATAATACCAATAAATAATAATAATAATAATACCAATAAAATATTATTGTTTTGTTGAAAACTAGCAAATTCTAAATCTGCTGTCAGACTTTTTGCTTAAGTTTCCCCCCCCGACAACTTTCAGCTTAATTTACAAAAAAATAAATATTGGTCTGTATCAGTCCAGACAAACAAAAAACAAACCTAAAGTCCCCACTAAAAGTTGTAAATAGACACCTAAACACAGGTTCTAGCTCTTATTGCTTTATAATTACAGCCTCAAAAAAAATGCTTCATCATTCATAATCTTGTTGAGTAAGCAGAAAATTACTTTATTTTGAGCCCTGAATGTTTTTGGTTTTTTTGCTACTGCACTTCAAAAATTATAAATAAAAAAAAAATCACCACGAACGCAACTCTAGGTAATGTTCTCACAGGAACTAAAGGAGTTTGATATTTTAGGACCTTGATGGTGTCTACTTGGGTAGTTAACTACACTGCTAGCATAGTAAAATAATATTGTCTTTTGGAGATATAGGCAGCCGAATTCCAGATGAATCTGTACGCAACAATTTTTTTTGCCTACTTTGGTCTGATACTGTGAATCCAGCAAAAGTATGTAAGTCTTAGGACTCCAATTTTGTTAAATCAGCACAAAAGTTGTACAGACATGTGCCCTTACACAGCTTCTACTCCTAGATTTGCCATAGCATTCACCTGAACAAAGTTGATTGTGCAGTGTGGAATCAGTCACAGTCGCACCCATCCCGAGGCCTGTAGTTTTGCTGTTGCATATTGTGTGGTAGACTTTTTTCCCAAATTAGTCTGACATATATGCCAACCTTCTTGTAACATTTTATCAAAACTGGAGATGGTCAGGTGAGGTACCCTGTTCTAGTTGACATGGAATGACCCCACTTTTTTTGTGCCAGAATTTCATTGTGCTAATACTTTATCTGAACGCCAAATTCAGCAGAGGCTTAAATAATAAAAATGTTTAACTCTTGTTAAGTGTTGAAAATCAGAGTAAATCAGTATTTGGATTCAGTTGACTGAAGCCAAAACCTAAAAAATATCATTAGGAAACTGAGTCTTAATCCCAAATTGTCCTAGATTCATTGTATCCCTATATACTGTAGCTTAAATATCTAGACAAACAAGCACTGCAAATGTGATTAAGCATTACCTGTTTATGTGTATACCATCTCCCAAGGTAGGTTTGGATAATCCTAAATAGCACTGGCACATCCCACATCAGAACTTTAGCCATGGATTGTGTTGCCGGTTTAGTTTTTCTTCTTCCTTAGTGGCCACTTCAGCTCACAGCACAGATATCGGAGAACCTTGGAGAAGAGGAGCAGCTGGTTCAGGGCCTATGTGCCCTGCTGCTGGGCATCTGTGTTTACTACAATGATAACTCCCTTGAAAACAATACCAAGTAAGTGTGTCCATTCCCCCTTCTCTGAAAGTGCATACACACTTGCTGATAAAATTAACGTCGCTCATTTTCACCCTTCCTGAGTGACGTCGTTCACTTTCTCTGCAAGTGTGTATGCCGGCGACGACCAATGAATAACCCCGGGGGTCGTTACCGACCCTCTCTGTCCCTCGGCTGTGCATGCATGCTCAATCTGGACGTCCAAGAGCTGCCTGCATGGCCCGGCCACTGCGTGACCTCACTGAGCGATATAAACGTCATATAGCTCTGTGTGTATGGCCGACTGCCTGGCTCAGGAGGGGGAAACACTAGACGATGTCGCTCATAGAGCATGTCGTCTAGTGTGTATGCACCTTAAGACATTTATGGTGCAATGTGAAAAACATTCCTTTACTGACTGATTATATTAGGGGTTATCCTGGTCAGGATATGAAAGACCGTTTATGGCTTTTTCCTCCAGTAAAGAGAATATGTGCAGCATCTAAGAACTGCACAGTGCTTTACCATGTCATTTCATTAATCAGAAGTAGGTCATACCCCATCAGCTTCCCCATGGTTTGGTTAGTATTCCAGTAGATATAGTGACAAGGGGACAAACTTCATTCGTGTTGACAACAGCTGGGAGAGAGTCAGCCTGCACCATTACACTTTCTGTAACAGTAAGCTTATGCTGGTGTGGCACATCCTTTAACAGCATTTTCCAGAAATTTATTTTCCCAGTAAGAGCTCTTACCACCTTTGTCTATTTCAGATTTCCTAGCATTAACCATAGTCTGCCATGCGTGACAGTTACCAATGAGATTATACACCCAAACTGCTCACACCATACCATCACTGTCACTAACAACTGCATGCATCATCCCATCATTGTCACTTCAGGCAGTATTCCATAACAGACACGCTGAATGTTCTAACTGCTATAATATTGGAAATGTCTATAATAATCTTATTGATAGGCTGATAGTGTGCAGCCTTGCTCAAAACTGGTCTCCTCTCTAGTTAGATCCAGACAAGTAGGGGTGGACTTAGGGGTGAGGGCACCCCTAGGCACTACAGTAACGGCCGCCCCCTCCACTTTATTTTAACAGATTAGTTATAAGCCTTCATTTGATAGTCAATGTAAGAGAATAATAAAAAGAAGCAACTAACTATGCCCTTTTTATTTATTTTATTTATGTATACATATTTACTAGGTAGGACAGTTTACAGGGGCAGTGTGCATATTCTACCCGTTTACACTCCATTCAAGATGGCATACGGTACAGTGCAATGGAAATATTTTGCAGTTACTGGTACTTTTTAGGCTGACAGTACCAACACAAGCATCTAAGTGCCGCCCCTAATGGGCCTTCCTAATGAGAAGTTTGCTACTGTTTATTCTGTGGTAGAGACAAAAACCTAATGTTTGACTAAATGAGTCCTTATATATATTATATAAATGTGTGTATGTTGCTACTAGGGTTGCTTTTTCTTATTACAGTTAATTGCATATTTCTTTTCAGAGAGAAGTTGAAGCAGTTGATAGAGAAGAGAATTGGAAAAGAAAACTTCACAGAAAAACTTGGCTTTATCACCAAGCATGAATATTATTCCAAGGCTGCCCAAAAACCCCAGCCGAGCTTCTCCAGTCCAGATCACATGATGTTTGATCATGAGTTCACTAAACTAGTTAAGGAACTAGAGGGTAAGGCACCAATATGCTGATTTTTATCTAAAGATATCTGTCTGTTATCCTTGAATTGAGCACTTGATCTACAAAATTGATGTGAGATTTGATATAAAGAGTTGATATCTGTTTCAATTAGTTAAGATGCCAGCATGACTATATATTTATCGGATAAGCGATTGACCACACCAATTTTGATGGATCAGGTGTCATTCAATAGGGTCTGTGATGTAGGTCTGCAAATAAGGTCACAGAATTTTGATGTGTCCAAGTTGTTGATTTTCTTCCCATAGAAAAAGCATCGAGTTGGGGGGGTGCGCACTCTTGCCAGTTTTTTTCTGCTTTAAAATCAGTTCATATAATTTTCTAACACTTTTGGGATACAATTATGGAACACAGCGCTGCGCTTTGGGTATTCCCAATCAATTTATAAATAAAAAAAGTGTAAGTAGCTGCACATTCACTATAAATACTAGGAGACTTTTGCTTCAAAAATAACAATCTTTAATTAAAATATACACATATACAGTACACTTCCCTAACTAATGATTTCAAAAACCATACTCAAAAGTTCCAGGTGTTCTATGGAACATATGAAGTGTCCTTAAACAGCCCAAATAAACTGCTTAAACAAATACTGTATTGAAGAATTAAATAGACACTTTGTATTCCGTGACTCGAAATGTTTGTTATACTAACAATTTCCAGTAGGCAACAAGCCACAGATATCCCCGGACTGTTTAGCATACACACTGCCCCTGCTATTATGTGTGACAACAGCTGGCGTCCTGGCTATAGTTATCACCGCTAATTTGTATAGATGGCGTGGCCGCAGTAATAGTTAGCCGTATATGGGTGATGTAGTGCTTTTCTTTGACTACTGGACACCTCAGCCGCCTCTCTGGGTTGGTGCTGCTGCCGCCCCAACTGCCGTGGGTTAGGGCTGCTATAACGTCCGCCCCATATAGCGGAAGAAGGTCGGCGGTGTCTAGTCCGCTCCGTATAGCGGCAGGTGATCATTGGTATCCCATCTGCTCCATGTAACCGTGGATGGTTAGCAGTGGTGAGGCTGTTACCGCCCTGGGTGGGGAGTCGCAATGATGGATGTGCATTGTGTCTCACCGCTACAGATGGATCTCGTGAGGCTGATTAGTTATTTACAGTTAAAGGGGGAGCGTGATCTCTGCAGCCCACGGTGCTGGTCAGATACAGGTGTAGGTGAATAAAAATGCAGGTGATCAAAGTGTCTGTCAGACGGTATACTGGTAACTATTACTGCGGCCACGCCATCTATACAAACTTGCGGTGATAACTATGGCCGGGATGCCAGCTGTTGTCACACATAATAGCAGGGGCAGTGTGTATGCTAAACAGTCCGGGGATATCTGTGGCTTGTTGCCTACTGGAAATTATTATTATAACAAACACTTCGAGTCACTGAATACAAAGTGTCTATTTAATTCTTCAATACAGTATTTGTTTAAGCAGTTTATTTGGAATGTTTAAGGACACTTCATATGTTCCATAGAACACCTGGAATGTTTTGAGTATGGTTTCTCCTTCATCCACTAGGGGCCACTGGAGCGTAGTTACAATGGGAAATAGTAGGCAGTAATTGGGAGCTGGCACTTTAAAATTCTAACACTGTGGCTAGCTCCTCCCCTACTATCTCCCCTCCAAGCCAGTCTTAGTTTAGTGCCCAAGGGAGCTGGTTCACTTGGGTTTAGCTGAAGAAATTTTTCTTTTTTCTTTATTATTTTATTTTTCTTTCACACACGCACAGACTGGCAGCTCTGCCACTGCCAGTCTGCACCGCGGGAGCTGCCGGCGGGGTCCCATCGCAGCTGCGTGCGGCTCGGGATGGGCCCCGGCTGAGGGAGACACTGAGCTCTCCTGAGTTGGCCGGACACCGCTGCGTGCGGCGCGTGTCGGGGCCGCTCCACCAGCAGAAGATTCCGGCAGCATGGCAGCGGTAAGTACAAGTGGTCGGACACCGCTGCGTGCGGCGCGTGTCGGGGCCACTCCATCAGGATCCTGCAAGCAGCGGTGAGTACAGACATACACCTCACTCCCCGCTTCCTGCTCCCATACATGGGGGCCACGCTCAGGGTCCCTCGTCTAATCCCCCCCCCCCCCCCCCCCCTCCACTCATACAGTATGGGCTGTGTAACAGTTTGCAAAAAAAAAAAAAAAAAAAAAAGAGTTTTATTTTGGAGGCACCTTTATGATTTTATATTAGGCGCCATTACTAGGGGTCTGAGCTTAATCCCGCAGTGGAGCTCAACAGATTAATGCAGAGATCTGTGGTATAGAGGGACCTGGGTTCAAGCCCAATGCCACCTAGATGATTTCTATTTAGACCCGGCAGGCTAAGCGCCCCCGCTCCCCGGCCGCGGCTCGCAGGGCCGTCAGGGGATGCAGAGCGCTCCCCGCTAAGTTTGCGCGGGAGCTTGGTACTTTGGATTAGGGGGCGGAGCTTTCTCCCGCTCTGCTCGGCGGGCTCAGCGGCTCGCAGGGCCGTCAGGGGATGCAGGGCGCTCCCCGCTAAGTTTGCGCGGGAGCTTAGTACTTTGGACGGAGCATAGGGGGCGGAGCTTTCTCCCGCTCTGCTCGGCGGGCTCAGCTCCCCGGCCGTGGCTTGTGTGATCGGTGGGGAGGCAGGACGCTCCCCGCTGACTTAGTACTAGAAGAGTAAAAGTTTTTACAACGGGGGCGGGGCTTCCTCCCGTCTTGGACCTCGGCTCCCGGCGGCCACCTGCGGCTCGGTTGGTGCTGGCGGCCATTTCCTCTCTGAAGGGGAAACCTCTACCCGGACTCCACTGCTGGCTGTGATTGACAGGGTCTTCGCATCACTGCAGTGAGTAGTTTTTCTCAATGTGTTCCTCCTGTGGCACACACACACATATATATATATAC
This sequence comes from Pseudophryne corroboree, assembly GCF_028390025.1. Taxonomy (NCBI): domain Eukaryota; kingdom Metazoa; phylum Chordata; class Amphibia; order Anura; family Myobatrachidae; genus Pseudophryne; species Pseudophryne corroboree. Next base: position 752,249,371 of record NC_086444.1, read on the forward strand.
ATATATATATATATATATATATATATATATATATATATATAAATGGATATAGTTGTACTGTGTGTGTCGAGGTGTGTGTGTATGTGTGTATATATATATATATATATATATATATATATATATACATATTTTGTTATATGTATATTATATTTTATATAGTTTGTTTTTATATATAAGATTATATTGGATTATATCTATATATGCATATATAATCAATTAGCGCCGTGGATTTTACAGTTAGGCGCCATAGTGAGGGGGCTTAAACCTAACTCTCTGGTCAGTGCCCCTTTGTCAGGGGGGCTAGTGCTGTTAATTCAACACGGAGTCCCCTGTTTATGGTATATGGAGTCAGCTCACTAATGCTCTATATCAGGGCCCAGTTAGGCTCACTGAATATTTACAATAAGATAGAACTACAAGCTCCACCGACATATATTATAATAACGCAGACCTGGGTTCACGTCCCACATATCTTCACCCTGCAACATTAATTTTTCCCCCGGCTTTACTCACAGGCTAGCCGCCATTTCGGACCAGCGGAGCTTACTGAATTAGCAGTACACTACATACACGGGTGTTGTCACCCCTTTTTCTCTATCGTCTGTTCCCCGTGGTCCTTGCAGAGTCCCCAGCATCCACTACGGACTACGAGAAATAGATTTACCGGTGAGTAAAATCTTATTATTACTCCTTTGTTTCACTTGGTAATAATACTGTGTGTAATTTGGGGATATGTGTGTGGTGTCAGCCAAATAGCCCCTGTGGCTCAGTACGCTTATAGCGGGGACATCTGAACACAGATTGAATTCCATCAAACACCAACTTTAAGGGAAATGTCCCTGTCACTGCACGTTATAGTGCAGAGTTTATAGAGGGTTACACTTCTTTAACCTGTCTTTTCTCTTTTCGTTTAACTAAACGTAACACCCAGGACAGAGAATTCCCTGTTATGTGTAGATTGTGCGGTGGAGCCATCTGATTAGCCCCCAATGCAGCTGCAGGACGTTCCTGTTTGAACAGCTCAGCTTATGCAGGTAAGGTCACCGTTACCAGAGACCCCGTCCGTTATTTCTTCTCCCCAGGATTCAAAAAGAATCTTGCTAACATCCATGTTACACGAGATACTGGTTATGTTTCGGTGGAGTCTGAACCAGTATCTCAGGATATTAAGGTGTATTGTACAGCAGTTCGTCTGGTGCTGCAAGTAAAGAGGATGGACGCTTCAGGTCCCTTGGGGTTTTGACGCCAAGGAAGAAATGACAGCGACTTGTTCCGTTTCGAATGAGCTGGGCATGCTCCGGTAGGCGGCTGGGAAACATCCGAATTCACAATTTCAGGTATCAAACAATGTTTGTTTGCCTATCTTTTTCCCGCAGATAACAGGAAACGATATCAGGACTCTCCAGGGTATACCCCTCAATGTATCGCCGGTCCAACAGGCTGTCGTTTTTCCTGGGGCAACCTTGCTGAGGGATCCATCTGAGAGACATATCCGACAGCAGGGGTTCAACCTTGTCCGGAGCAGGTAGGTTGTGGAACAATTGTCCTCTAGGTTACAGGATAATTCGCATCAGGATCAACTGATGCTTTGGGGCAGATTAGAATCACGATTCTGCTTTATATTCTTTTGAGGTCTCCACGTCTATATACTCGGAACCTGCAGTTTCGCTTGGGCTGTATTAACCCGACGACCTCTGGCGCTGCGACAGTGACAGGTGAACATGGATTCCTAAGGGCAGCTGATTCAGGGGAAGGAACTTCCTGCATGATTTCTCGAACCATTGGGGGTAAGTCCACTTCTCTTTCTCCTACGGCTGCCCCAGCTCCAAGGCGGACCTTTACCGGTCTTTCCTTTAGATCTTTCCGTGCCCTTTCAGGTTTTCGACTACAAGTCAGGGCCGGTATCTCCGTCGCCATGGGATCTCATGGTAGCAGGCTGAAGCCATCCTCTGTTCAGTCTGATTTTAGGTCATCCAACACACCCACCGCAGGTCAGACCTTCCTACCACCTGGGGGGTCCCAGGGTAGGCACCTGTCGGTGGTCCTACTGGGAGGACTGGGAAGGCTTGGGCGGTTACAAACTCGATTTTGGAGTCCAACCGTCTCAGGGGTCCCTCGGCATGGGTCGGCCGGTTTACGATGACAAGACAGTCATACTGCAGGCGGCGCTCCAGATGCTTCTAACCGCAAAGGGTGTTGATCCCTGTTTTCGCATATCATTTGAATCTGGGCATTTCTCAGCCCTTTGTTTTCTTTTCCCGTGCCGAAGCCAGAGGGCTCGGCCAGGCCTATTCTGGTCTTAGAATCCTTTCAGTCTGTGATTGCTAGTTTGAAGAAGAAAGGGGGTTTTACGCGTCCCTTGTCTTCAAGGATGCCTGTTTACTGAACTCTTTTGGGTTTCCACGTCGGTTTTTTCTCAGATTCGCATTACAGGATACCGCTCCCACAGGGTTCAGGAAAATCACAGAATAGCTCTTTCTCTATCGTCCTAGTGGATGCTGGGGTTCCTGAAAGGACCATGGGGAATAGCGGCTCCGCAGGAGACAGGGCACAAAAAGTAAAGCTTTAGGATCAGGTGGTGTGCACTGGCTCCTCCCCCTATGACCCTCCTCCAAGCCCCAGTTAGATTTTTGTGCCCGGCCGAGAAGGGTGCAATCTAGGTGGCTCTCCTAAAGAGCTGCTTAGAAAAGTTTAGCTTAGGTTTTTTATTTTACAGTGAGTCCTGCTGGCAACAGGATCACTGCAACGAGGGACTTAGGGGAGAAGAAGTGAACTCACCTGCGTGCAGGATGGATTGGCTTCTTTGGCTACTGGACATTAGCTCCAGAGGGACGATCACAGGTACAGCCTGGATGGTCACCGGAGCCTCGCCGCCGGCCCCCTTGCAGATGCTGAAAAGAGAAGAAGGTCCAGAATCGGCGGCAGAAGACTCCTCAGTCTTCTTAAGGTAGCGCACAGCACTGCAGCTGTGCGCCATTGCTCTCAGCACACTTCACACGGCAGTCACTGAGGGTGCAGGGCGCTGGGAGGGGGGCGCCCTGGGAGGCAATGTAAACCTATTTTTTGGCAAAAAATACCTCACATATAGCCTCCGGGGGCTATATGGAGATATTTAACCCCTGCCAGAATCCGTTGAAGAGCGGGAGACGAGCCAGCCGAAAAAGGGGCGGGGCCTATCTCCTCAGCACACAGCGCCATTTTCCCTCACAGAAAGGCTGGAGGGAAGGCTCCCAGGCTCTCCCCTGCACTGCACTACAGAAACAGGGTTAAAACAGAGAGGGGGGGCACTAATTTGGCGTTAGAAATATATAAAAAGATGCTATAAGGGAAAACACTTATATAAGGTTGTCCCTATATAATTATAGCGTTTTTTGGTGTGTGCTGGCAAACTCTCCCTCTGTCTCTCCAAAGGGCTAGTGGGTCCTGTCCTCTATCAGAGCATTCCCTGTGTGTGTGCTGTGTGTCGGTACGTGTGTGTCGACATGTATGAGGACGATGTTGGTGAGGAGGCGGAGCAATTGCCTGTAATGGTGATGTCACTCTCTAGGGAGTCGACACCGGAATGGATGGCTTATTTAGGGAATTACGTGATAATGTCAACACGCTGCAAGGTCGGTTGACGACATGAGACGGCCGACAAACAATTAGTACCGGTCCAGACGTCTCAAAAACACCGTCAGGGGTTTTAAAACGCCCGTTTACCTTAGTCGGTCGACACAGACACAGACACGGACACTGAATCCAGTGTCGACGGTGAATAAACAAACGTATTCCTTATTAGGGCCACACGTTAAGGGCAATGAAGGAGATGTTACATATTTCTGATACTACAAGTACCACAAAAGAGGGTATTATGTGGGATGTGAAAAAACTACCTGTAGTTTTTCCTGAATCAGATAAATTAAATGAAGTGTGTGATGATGCGTGGGTTCCCCCCGATAGAAAATTATTGGCGGTATACCCTTTCCCGCCAGAAGTTAGGGCGCGTTGGGAAACACCCCTTAGGGTGGATAAGGCGCTCACACGCTTATCAAAACAAGTGGCGGTACCGTCTATAGATAGGGCCGTCCTCAAGGAGCCAGCTGACAGGAGGCTGGAAAATATCATATAAAAGTATATACACACATACTGGTGTTATACTGCGACCAGCGATCGCCTCAGCCTGGATGTGCAGAGCTGGGGTGGCTTGGTCGGATTCCCTGACTAAAAATATTGATACCCTTGACAGGGACAGTATTTTATTGACTATAGAGCATTTAAAGGATGCATTTCTATATATGCGAGATGCACAGAGGGATATTTGCACTCTGGCATCAAGAGTAAATGCGATGTCCATATCTGCCAGAAGATGTTTATGGACACGACAGTGGTCAGGTGATGCAGATTCCAAACGGCACAAAGGTGTATTGCCGTATAAAGGAAGAGGAGTTATTTGGGGTCGGTCCATCGGACCTGGTGGCCACGGCAACTGCTGGAAAATCCACCGTTTTTACCCTAAGTCACATCTCTGCAGAAAAAGACACCGTCTTTTCAGCCTCAGTCCTTTCGTCCCTATAAGAGTCATATTTGCCCAGGGATAGAGGAAAGGGAAGAAGACTGCAGCAGGCAGCCCATTCCCAGGAACAGAAGCCTTCCACCGCTTCTGCCAAGCTCTCAGCATGACGCTGGGACCGTACAGGACCCCTGGATCCTACAAGTAGTATCCCAGGGGTACAGATTGGAATGTCGAAACGTTTCCCCCTCGCAGGCTCCTGAAGTCTGCTTTACCAATTACCCCTCCTACAACAAGGAAAGGGGTATTATTCCACACTATATTGTGGTACTGAAGCCAGAAGGCTAGGTGAGACCTATTCTAAATCTAAAAAAATTTGAACACTTACAAAGGTTCAAATCAAGATGGAGTCACTCAGAGCAGTGATAACGAACCAGGAAGAAGGGGACTATATAGTGTCCCGGGACATCAGGGATGCTTACCTCCATGTCCCAAATTTGCCCTTCTCACTAAGGGTACCTCAGGTTCGTGGTATAGAACTGTCACTGTCAGTTTCAGACGCTGCCGTTTGGATTGTCCACGGCACCCCGGGTCTTTACCAAGGTAATGGCCGAAATGATGATTCTTCTTCGAAGAAAAGGCGTCTTAATTACCCCTTACTTGGACGATCTCCTGATAAGGGCAAAGTCCAGGGAACAGTTGGAGGTCGGAGTAGCACTATCTCGGATACTGCTACAACAGCACGGATGGATTCTAAATATTCCAAAATCGCAGCTGATCCTGACGACACGTCTGCTGTGCCTAGGGATGATTCTGGACACAGTCCAGAAAAAGGTGTTTCTCCCGGAAGAGAAAGCCAGGGAGTTATCCGAGCTAGTCAAGAACCTCCTAAAACCAGGAAAAGTGTCAGTGCATCATTGCACAAGGGTCCTGGTAAAAATGGTGGCTTCCTACGAAGAAATTCCATTCGGCAGATTTCACGCAAGAACTTTTCAGTGGGATCTGCTGGACAAATGGTCCGGATCGCATCTTCAGATGCATCAGCGGATAACCCTATATCCAAGGACAAGGGTGTCTCTCCTGTGGTGGTTACAGAGTGCTCATCTTCTAGAGGGCCGCAGATTCGGCATTCAGGATTGGATGCTGGTGACCACGGAGGCCAGCCCGAGAGGCTGGGGAGCAGTCACACAAGGAAAAAATTTCCAGGGAGTGTGATCAAGTCTGGAGACTTTTCTCCACATAAATATACTGGAGCTAAGGGTAAATTTATAATGCTCTAAGCTTAGCAAGACCTCTGCTTCAAGGTCAGCCGGTATTGATCCAGTGGGAAAAACATCACGGCAGTCGCCCACGTAAACAGACAGGGCGGCACAAGAAGCAGGAGGGCAATGGCAAAAACTGCAAGGACTTTTCGCTGGGCGGAAAATCATTCCGGGAGTGGAAACTGGGAAGCAGACTTCCTCAGCAGGCACGACCTCCACCCGGGAGAGTGGAAACTTCATCGGGAAGTTTTTCCACATGATTGTGAACCGTTGGGAAATACCAAAGGTGGACATGATGGCGTCCCGTCTGAACAAAAAACGGGACAGGTATTGCGCCAGGTCAAGAGACCCTCAGGCAATAGCTGTGGACGTTCTGGTAACACCGTGGGTGTACCAGTCGGTGTATGTGTTCCCTCCTCTGCTTCTCATACCTAAGGTACTGAGAATTATAAGACGTAGAGGAGTAAGAACTATACTCATGGCTCCGGATTGGCCAAGAAGGACTTGGTACCCGGAACTTCAAGAGATGCTCACAGAGGACTTATGGCCTCTGCCGCTAAGAAGGGACTTGCTTCAGCAAGTACCATGTCTGTTCCAAGACTTACCGCAGCTGCGTTTGACGGCATGGCGGTGGAACGCCGGATCCTAAGGGAAAAAGGCATTCCGGAAGAGGTCATTCCTACCCTGGTCAAAGCCAGGAAGGAGGTGACCGCACAACATTATCACCACATGTGGCGGAAATATGTTGCGTGGTGTGAGGCCAGGAAGGCCCCACGAAGATATTTCAACTCGGTCGATTCCTGCATTTCCTGCAAACAGGAGTGTCTATGGGCCTCAAATTGGGGCCCATTAAGGTTCAAATTTCGGCCCTGTCGATTTTCTTCCAGAAAGAATTGGCTTCAGTTCCTGAAGTCCAGAAGTTTGTCAAGGGAGTATTGCATATACAACCCCCTTTTGTGCCTCCAGTGGCACTGTGGGATCTCAACGTAGTTCTGGGATTCCTCAAATCACATTGGTTTAAAACCAGTCAAATCTGTGGATTTGAAGCATCTCACATGAAAAGTGACCATGCTCTTGGCTCTGGCCTGGGCCAGGCGAGTGTCAAATTGGTGGGTTTTTTCTCAAAAAAGCCCATATCTATTTGTCCATTCGGACAGGGCAGAGCTGCGGACTCGTCCCCAGTTCTCTCCCTAAGGTGGTGTCAGTGTTTCACCTGAACCAGCTTATTGTGGTGCCTTGCGCCTACTAGGGACTTGGAGGACTCCAAGTTGCTGGATGTTGTCAGGGCCCTGAAAGTATAGGTTCCAGGACGGCTGGAGTCAGGAAAACTGACTTGCTGTTATCCTGTATGCACCCAACAAACTGGGTGCTCTTGCTTCTAAGCAGACTATTGCTAGTTGGATGTGTAATACAATTCAGCTTGCACATTCTGTGGCAGGCCTGCCACAGCCAAAATATGTAAATGCCCATTCCACAAGGAAGGTGGGCTCATCTTGGGCGGCTGCCCGAGGGGTCTCGGCTTTACAACTTTGCCGAGCGGCTATTTAGTCAGGGGCAAACACGTTTGTAAAATCCTACAAATTTGATACCCTGGCTAAGGAGGACCTGGAGTTCTCTCATTCGGTGCTGCAGAGTCATCCGCACTCTCCCGCCCGTTTGGGAGCTTTGGTATAATCCCCATGGTCCTTTCAGGAACCCCAGCATCCACTAGGACGATAGAGAAAATAAGAATTTACTTACCGATAATTCTATTTCTCGGAGTCCGTAGTGGATGCTGGGCACCCATCCCAAGTGCGGATTATCTGCATTACTTGTACATAGTTACAAAAATCGGGTTATTATTGTTGTGAGCCATCTTTTCAGAGGCTCCGCTGTTATCATACTGTTAACTGGGTTCAGATCACAGGTTGTACAGTGTGATTGGTGTGGCTGGTATGAGTCTTACCCGGGATTCAAAATCCTTCCTTATTGTGTACGCTCGTCCGGGCACAGTATCCTAACTGAGGCTTGGAGGAGGGTCATAGGGGGAGGAGCCAGTGCACACCACCTGATCCTAAAGCTTTACTTTTTGTGCCCTGTCTCCTGCGGGGCCGCTATTCCCCATGGTCCTTTCAGGAACCCCAGCATCCACTACGGACTCCGAGAAATAGAATTATCGGTAAGTAAATTCTTATTTTTTCAAAGGCAGGGAGTGACGTTTGTTCCCTAATTGGACAATCTACTGCTGGAATCCCACTCAGCAGATTAGGTTGCTTCTGAATATCCGGAGGATCCAGGAGCTTCTGGTTCGACACGGGTCCAATTTATGCTCCTCGTAGAGGGTTCTCAACTCAGTCCGTCAGAGGATTTTTCCTTCCTCGGGACCAGGTACTCTCTTTCTTCAGTCAAGTTGCGATGCGATGAGTGGTCGCCTACATTCCTCTCTGAGCGGAGGACAACAGTCTTCTTTCCAGGTCAAGCCGCCAGGTCAGACTCCCGGGTGAGGGGACATTCCCCGGAGTTTTGTCAGCTGGGCCGCTGTTGGCGGAGATTCCGGATCGACCTCAGGGCGTTCTGACTGACTCTTAAACCCTTTACTACTCTCGGACGGGAGCTCTGGCGGCAATAACCGAGGATGCCATCAGGGCTCCTTGGAGTTTCTGGTTAGTCTATCTTGCCTCCTTTTCTATTTCTACCTCACTTTCGGTAACACAGGAGGGGAGAATGCGCGCTAGTCCTCCCCGGTGGATCCGGTTTGGCCGTGCATGACTTAAAGATCCAGTCTGCACCTGTTGTCAGTAGAGGAGCTTTGGCTCTTACCTCTGCAGGACTGCCTACTTCAACAGGGTCCTTTTTTCTTTGTTCACTCTTACACTGGTGTCGTTCTACGGCGTGACTGTTCACGAGACCTCAGAAGGGAGAAGTTCCCTAGGTCGGTTGTGCCTACTGGGCCCCGATTTCGGAAGTCGGTTACCTCTTCTCGCTTTTGCCACTTTGGGAAACTTTAAGGGGCATAGTGTGGATAACAGGGCTTTTCCCGTTTTGATTTACCATTCAGCCGTCATCTTTGGTTTTCTCTGGGTGGTTTGCTCGGCTGCGCTTCAAACTACGTTGACCTGAATTTTAGGTCTCTGCCCTTTCGATTTTCTTCCAAAAGAAATTAGCCTGGCGGCCGTAAGTTCGGGCTCTCTTTCAGGGAGTACTCTATTGGCAACTCCCCCTTTTCGACAGGGGTTACGGCTGAGCTTCAGACTCAGCGGTCGTTTCTTCCAGGGGGGATGTCCGTTTTTCATATAAATCTGACACTGGTGTTTTCGGCCCTCTCTGAATGTTGTCAGGGCTCGCTGACTCTCTCTACAGAGGTCTTCGGCTATTCGACGAAGTGTTTTCTTCTTTGTTCTGTACGATGCTCCCGTACTAAATAGCCGGAGTCCCAGCATACGCTGGGCCGTTGGATACATCTGACCATCAGACAGTCTTATTGGCGGTTGCTCGGGAGCCTCCGTTTTCCATTTCAGCGCACTCTACGCGCGTTGTGAGACCTTCGTGGGTGGCTGCCCGTGGGGTCTCCATGACTACTTTATGTCGGGCGGCTACTTGGTGGGGCCGACATACGTTTGTCAAATTCTATAAGTTTGACACTTTTGCGGCCTCTGCATCACAGTTTGGCCGAGCGGTTTTACAGGACTCTCAGCGCTCTCCCACCCGTTTTGGGAGCTCTGGGACGTCCCCATTGTAACTACGCTCCAGTGGCCCCTAGTGGATGAAGGAGAAATCAGGATTTTGGTACTTACCGATAAATCCCTTTCTCCGATTCCACAGGGGCCACTGGACGCCCGCCCAGCGCTGTTTCCTCCTTGTTTTTTGCTTAAAGGTTTGCAGATCACTAGGTGCCTGCTTGTTCAGTTCAGGTTAACCTGCTTTTTGTTAGGTTCTGTTCCAGGTTTAGTTTGTGTTATCCTGGTTTACAGGGCGTCATTAACCTCCTCTACCTTAAGGTTTGTTTATTACAGCTCTCCTCGGGCACAGTTTTACGTAGACTGGCTTGGAGGGGAGATAGTAGGGGAGGAGCTAGCCACAGTGTTAGAATTTTAAAGTGCCAGCTCCCAATTACTGCCTACTATTTCCCATTGTAACTACGCTCCAGTGGCCCCTGTGGAATCGGAGAAAGGGATTTATCGGTAAGTACCAAAATCCTGATTTTTGAAATCATTAATTAGGGAAGTGTACTGTATATGTGTATATTTTAATTTAAAAATTGTGTTATTTTTGATGCAAAAGTCTCCTAGTATTTATAGTGAATGTGCAGCTACTTACACTTTTTTTTATATATTAATTGATTGGGAATACCCAAAGCGCAGCGCTGTGTTCCATAATTATTTAGAAATTTGCTGGAGACCCTAAACCAGTCTCTAAGCACTTGCAGCTGGGGAATTTTTATATTACTAACTTATAGAGTGCCGGGAAGGGGGTGTTAACGTACCTCCAAAACATTTGTTTGTTTTTCTTGTGACCTTTGGGATACAGTCAACTGTCGGTATACAGTAAACTTTTGATGGATGCATTGTAGAACACACAATAAAAAATGTTTCGCTCGATTTCTAGCAACGCAGTTGACTGGTATTAGTTAGTGATAATTACTGCGACTCTGGAACAGTAACATTACCAAGCTGAATACATGGCTCTTGTGCAACTGGTGTGATCTGCGATTGTTTTAATACTCTGTCTATATGGCATGCATCGTTTGCCTTTGTCATTAATGATTGGTCATAATTGATCATTCTAACCTAATGAAGAAAACATTACAGATGCATTCCTTTTTTCCAATACCCAAGCTGACATATTATTAAAGAGTACAATGTTTATATTATCATTTTTGGTATCATCTTGCCTAGCTATACTTCTTTGTGTTGTTAATATTGTTCTTTACCACCTGGTGGTGGTTATTATTAATAATAATTGTTAGCAGCAACTTCTGTGCGCACATATTGATGTTTTTTCATTATTTTCCATTGTGTTAATTACTTTTTAGAACTTTGTTTTTAGTGTGCTCAATAAATGTAATATTCTGGGGCAGATGCACTAAGCTTTGAGGCGTGATAACGTGGAAACCAATAAACTACCAACCCATCAGCTGCTAACTCCTACTCAGACTTAAACTATGCAGTTAGAAGCTGAATGGCTGGTACTTTATCTCTTTCCACAGCTTAGTACATCTGCCCTATTATGAGAAGAAAAAATATATAACCTGTTCTTTTGCATACAGCGGTTATTATAAAAGCCATCTACAAGTCTAGTGAAGAGGACAAGAAAGAGGAGGAAGTTAAAAAGTCTCTGGAACAACATGATAACATTATATCTCACTACAAAACAGTCATCCGGGAACAGGTAAAAGGGGGGATAGCATATGCAGTAACACTATACATCTTATATTCATTAATATTGCTTTTGAAATACTTATGCAGAACTTTATTGTGTAACTTGGTCCCGTATATTACATCATTTTTACTGTTATGACCTTAATACTCTAATGATAGACTGAGTTTGCATTATGCAGGCTTTATTGGCACCTTTAGGCCTTTGCTTTGATGTCTGGGTGTCACTGCTTCACAGAACCGTGGGACATAAGAGGGGTTTACACACCAGCAGGTATTCCCTCATCCATTTGACATCCCCATATATTATGTATGCATGGTGTAGTGCCCACTGGTTTGACAGATGCTGAGCCCTGACTGCTCTCCGATCACCATGCATTACATTTTGTCAGCTAACAGTAGTGCCCAGTTTAAAATGTTATGATTTCATGCCCATGTTTGGTTGTTGTTTACTATATATACTGTTTGGATTCTCGTGTGCTGTGTACAATTGAATGAAAATATTCAGAAAAAGATATAATTTCTCTAACGTCCTAGTGGATGCTGGGGACTCCCTAAGGACCATGGGGAATAGACGGGCTCTGCAGGAGACTGGGCACTCATACCCTAAGAAAAATTTAGTACTACTGGTGTGCACTGGCTCCTCCCTCCATGCCCCTCCTCCAGACCCCAGTTAGAATCTGTGCCCGGACAGAGCTGGGTGCATTTTAGCAAGCTCCTGAGCTTGCTAATAAGAAAGTATTTTAGTTAGGTTTTTTTATTTTCAGAGAGCTTCTGCTGGCAACAGACTCTTTGCTACGTGGGACTGAGGGGAGAGAAGCAAACCTACTAACTGCGGCTAGGTTGCGCTTCTTAGGCTACTGGACACCATTAGCTCCAGAGGGATCGAACGCAGGAACCTGACCTTGTCGTCCGTTCCCGGAGCCGCGCCGCCGTCCCCCTCGCAGAGCCAGAAGACAGAAGCCGGCGGGTTGAAGCAAGAAGACGTCAAAATCGGCGGCAGAAGACTCCTGTCTTCATATGAGGTAGCGCACAGCACTGCAGCTGTGCGCCATTGCGCCCACACTAACCCACCCACTCCGGTCACTGTAGGGTGCAGGGCGCAGGGGGGGCGCCCTGGGCAGCAATTAAGTACCTCCTGGCAAAAGCAGCATATATACAGTTGGACACTGTTATATGCATGAGCCCCCGCCATTAATTTTACACAAAATCGCGGGACAGAAGCCTGCCGCTGAGGGGGCGGGGCCTTCTTCCTCAGCACTCACCAGCGCCATTTTCTCTCCACAGCTCCGCTGAGATGAAGCTCCCCAGGCTCCCCCCTGCAAATAGAGAGGGTGAAAAAGAGAGGGGGGGGGGCACATAAATTTGGCATAAAAACAATATATACAGCAGCTACTGGGTTAACACTAAGTTACTATGTGATTCCTGGGTCATATAGCGCTGGGGTGTGTGCTGGCGCACTCTCTCTCTGTCTCTCCAAAGGGCCTTGTGGGGGAACTGTCTTCAAATAGAGCATCCCCTGTGTGTGTGGTGTGTCGGTACGTGTGTGTCGACATGTCTGAGGTAAAAGGCTCCCCTAAGGAGGAGATAGAGCAAATATGTGTGTGAGAGGGTGTCTCCGTCGACAACGCCGACACCTGTTTGGATATGTGTAAGTGCTAAGGTGAATTTGTTGCACAAAAGATTAGAGAACAGACAGGAAATCTACCCATGTCTGTCCCTATGTCACAGAGACCTTCAGAGTCTCTCAATGCTCACTATCCAAAATAATAAACACTGATATCGACACGGAGTTTGACTCCAGTGTCGACTACGATAATGCAAAGTTACAGCCAAAATGGCATAAAAGTATTCAATATATGATTATTGTAATAAAAGATGATTTGCATATCACTGATGACTCCTCTGTCCCTGACACAAGGGTACACATGTTTAAGGGGAAGAAAGCTGAGATAAATTTCCCTCCTCTCATGAGGAAAAAGAGCGGGAATCTCCAGACAAGAGACTGCAGCTTCCCACAAAGAATTCTCAGGCAGTATCCTTTCCCTACTAGGGCCAGGATGTGATGGGAATCTTCCCCTAGGGTGTCACGTTTGCCCAGAAAGTAGCACTAGCTATTCTCAGGGATCCTGCAGATAGTGTGCACATTCTGGTACACTACTCAGACCGGCGATTGCGTTGGCATGGGTTTATAGCGCTGTGGCAGCGTGGACAGGTACCTTATCAGCAGAGATTGAGACCCTAGTATGCATATAGATATATATATATATGTGTATATAGAGATATATATATATTAAAGATGCTGTCTTAAGAGATATGTATATATATAAAACATGCCCAAAGAGACATGAGTATACTGGGTCCTAGAGTCAAAGCTATGTCGATTTCTGTTTGACGTGTCCTGTAGAATATGCAATGGACAGATGATGCCGACTTAAGAGGCATATGGAAGGCTGAGGATTGTGTGGAGAAGGGTTCTCGGACCTGGTCTCCACAGCTATAGCTGGTAATTCTGATATTTTGCCTTCAGCATGACATTATCAAATGCAGCCTTTAAAATAAAGAAACAAGAAAGTCCGAGGTGCGTCCTTTCTGGCCAGAGGCGGAGGCAGAGGAAAGAAGCTGCACAACACAGCTAGTTCCAGGAAACAGAAGTCCTCCCCGGCCTCTACAAAAATCCACCGCATGTCGCTGGGGCTCCACAGGCGGAGCTGGGCCCGGTGGGTGCACGCCTTCGTAAGTTCAGCCACAAGTGGGTTCACTCCCTGTTAGATCCCTGGGCAATAGATATTGTGTCTCAGGGATACAAGCTGGACTTTGAGAAGATGCCCCCTCACCGACGGCCCTGCCGGCTTCCCCCCACGAGAGGGAAACAGTGTTAACTGCAATTCACAAATTGTATCTTCACCAGGTGGCGGTCAAGGTTCCCCTCCTTCAACAAGGAGGGTGTTATTATTCGACCATGTTGTAGTCCCGAAACCAGGCGGTTCAGTCGGACCCATATTGAATTTAAGATCCCTGAACAGATACCTGAAAAGGTTCAAGTTCAAGATGGAATCGCTAAGAGCGGTCATTGCAAGCCTGAAAGGGGGAGATTTTATGGTGACTCGGGACATAAAGGATGCATACCTTCATGTCCCCATTTATCCACCTCATCAGGCGTACCTCAGAATTGCGGTACGGGATTGTCATTACCAATTTCAGACGTTGCCGTTTGGTCTCTCCACGGCCTTGAGAATGCGGAAATGATGGCGCTCCTGCGGAAGCAAGGTGTCACTATTATCACGTACTTGGACGATCTCCTCGTAAAAGCGAGATCAAGAGAGCAGTTGCTGAACAGCGTATCACTTTCTCTGGAAGTGTAACGGCAACACGGCTGGATTCTATATCTTCGAAAGTCGCAGTTGGTTCTTACAGCTCATCTGCCTCTCCTAGGCATGATCCTAGACACAGAGCAGAAAAGGGTTTATCTCCCGATAGAGAGAGCTCAGGAGCTCGTGACACTGGTCAGGAATCTTTTAAAACCAAAACAGGTGTCAGTGCATCACTGCACTCGAGTCCTGGGAAGAAGGGTGGCATCATACGAGGCCATTCCCTTCGGCAGGTTCCATACGAGATCCTTCCAATGGGACTTACTGGACAAGTGGTCCGGATCACATCTTCAAGATGCATCGGTTAATCACCCTATCCCCCTGAGCCATGGTGTCTCTCCTGTGGTGGCTGCAGAGTGCTCACCTCCTCGAAGGTCGCACATTCGGCATTCAGGACTGGGTCCTGGTGACCACGGATGCAAGCCTCCGAGCGTGGGGGGCAGTCACACAGGGAAGAAATTTCCAGGGGCTGTGGTCAAGGCAGGAGACTTGCCTTCACATCATTATCCTGGAACTAAGGGCCATATACAACGCCCTAAGTCAAGCGGAGACCCTGCTTCGCGACCAACCGGTTCTGATTCAGTCAGACAATATCACCGCAGTGGCTCATGTAAACCGCCAAGGCGGCACAAGGAGCAGGGTGCCGATGGTAGAAACCACCAGAATTCTTCGCTGGGCGGAGAATCACGTAAGCGCACTGTCGGCAGTGTTCATTCCGGGAGTGGACAACTGGAAAGCAGACTTACTCAGCAGGCACGACCTCCACCCGGGAGAGTGGGGACTTCATCAAGAAGTCTACGCGCAGATTGTAGGTCGGTGGGAACTGCCACAGGTGGACATGATGGCATCCCGCCTCAACAAAAAGCTACAGAGGTATTGCGCCGGGTCAAGAGACTCTCAGGCGATAGCTGTAGACGCACTGGTGACACCGTGGATGTTCCAGTCGGTTTATGTGTTTCCTCCTTTTCCTCTCTTACCCAAGGTTCTGAGAATCATAAGGAAAAGAGGAGTGAGAACAATATTCATTGTTCCGGATTGGCCAAGAAGGACTTGGTATCCAGAGCTGCAAGAAATGCTCACAGAGGACCCAGGGCCTCTGCCTCTAGGGCAGGATCTGTTGCAGCAAGGACCTTGTATGTTCCAACACTTACCGCAGCTGCGTTTGACGGCATGGCGGTTGGACACCGGATCCTAGTAGAAAAAAGGGATTCCGGATGAGGTTCTTCCTACGCTGATAAAGGCTAGGAAGGACGTGACGGCTAAACATTATCACCGTAAACGGCGAAAATATGTTGCTGGGTGTGAGGCCAGGAATGCCTCTACAGAGGAATTCCAGCTGGGCCGTTTCCTTCACTTCCTACAGTCGGGAGTGACTTTGGGCCTAGAATTGGGGTCCATTAAGGTCCAGATTTCGGCCCTATCCATTTTCTTTCATACAAAAACTAGCTTCTCTACCTGAAGTTCAGACGTTTGTAAAGGGAGTGCTGCATATTCAGCCCCTTTTTTGGTGCCACCAGTGGCACCTTGGGATCTTAACGTGGTGTTGAGTTTCCTGAAATCTCACTGGTTTGAGCCGCTTAAGACCGTGGAGTTAAAATATCTCACGTGGAAAGTGGTCAAGAATTGGCGGCTTTGTCATGTAAAAGCCCCTATCTGGTTTTCCATATGGACAGGGCAGAATTACGGACTCGTCCGCAATTTCTGCCAAAGGTGGTGTCATCTTTTCATTTGAACCAACCTATTGTGGTGCCTGCGGCTACTCGTGACTTGGAGGATTCCAAGTTACTAGATGTAGTCAGGGCTTTGAAGATTATGTAGCCAGAACGGCTGGAGTCAGGAAATCTGACTCGCTGTTTATCCTGTATGCATCCAACAAGCTGGGTGCTCCTGCTTCAAAGCAAGCTATTGCTCGCTGGATCTGTAACACGATTCAGCAGGCTCATTCTGCGGCTGGCGTGCCGCCTCCAAAATCGGTGAAAGCCCATTCCACTAGGAAGGTGGGCTCTTCTTGGGCGGCTGCCCGAGGGGTCTCGGCATTACAGCTTTTCCGAGAGGCTACTTGGTCGGGTTCAAACACTTTTGCGAAGTTCTACAAGTTTGATACCCTGGCTGAGGAGGACCTTGTGTTTGCTCATTCGGTGCTGCAGAGTCATCCGCACTCTCCCGCCCGTTTGGGAGCTTTGGTATAATCCCCATGGTCCTTACGGAGTCCCCAGCATCCACTAGGACGTTAGAGAAAATAAGATTTTACTCACCGGTAAATCTATTTCTCGTAGTCCGTAGTGGATGCTGGGCGCCCGTCCCAAGTGCTGACTTCTTCTGCAATACTTGTATATAGTTATTGCTTAAATAAGGGTTATGTTATGGTTGCATCAGGTTTGTCTGATGCTCTGTTGTTGTTCATACTGTTGACTGGGTATGTTATCACAAGTTATACGGTGTGATTGGTGTGGCTGGTATGAGTCTTACCCTGGATTCCAAAATCCTTTCCTTGTAATGTCAGCTCTTCCGGGCACAGTTTCCTTAACTGAGGTCTGGAGGAGGGGCATGGAGGGAGGAGCCAGTGCACACCAGTAGTACTAAATCTTTCTTAGAGTGCCCAGTCTCCTGCGGAGCCCGTCTATTCCCCATGGTCCTTACGGAGTCCCCAGCATCCACTACGGACTACGAGAAATAGATTTACCGGTGAGTAAAATCTTATTTTCTCTAGCATCCATAAGGGATATTGGGGGAAACTAGTAGCCAAAGGAGCCAGTGCACTTTAAATTTCTTCAACTCGGTGTTCTGGCTCCTCCCTTCTATGCCCCCTCCCACAGGCAATTTAGAAAAAAGTGCCCTCAGGAGAGGTTGCACATCTCTGCAGCTCCAGAGAGTTTTCTTCAATTTCTTTTAAAACTTATATTATTTTTGGTATGCTGTCTTGGCAATAGCATACCTGCGCCGTCGGAGTTTGAGGGAGATGGTAACCGGCCTTGTGAGGTGCAGAGCCACTTTCCCGCTGCAGGACCACCGTCCTGAGGGGTTGTTGTTCATTGGGGCACTGCGCCTTGACTGTCACAGCCGCAGCATGCTGCACACCCCTAACGCTGCCTGAAGGTTACATAGGTGGTGAGTACAAACCGCGGGCCCCGGTTCAAAGTGCGGCTGACCACGAGTGCGGCGTACTGGACCCTCCCTGGGGGGGTCCCGCTAGGATCCCCTGTGTGTAAACTGGCACAAAACTGCTTGACTAGCACTTGTGTGATGTTTTAAGCTGTTATGAGACTTTGCCAGTATAAAAATTATGTACAGTGCCATTAGAGGGGGCGGAGCTTCCTCAGAGCGGGACCTGAGGCGTTTTGGCGCCTTCCTCTGCTTACTGCAGCCCTCTACAGCACACACACACAGCGCTTTCTGCCTCACAGACACGCTGGAAAACTGGCAAAGGGGGAGAGCCACTTGTGTACACTATCCTGAGCATATTTAGATTTGCAATTGTTAGTGTTTACTGTGTTTTACAGAGCTGACAGTCTCTCTGTGTCTCCGCTCATATACAGTAGGGCAGGCTTGCATTATAACTGTCTGTGTAAGTGTTTGTACTTACTGTGAATATGGGTAAGCACAAGCTGTGCAGTATCTGTCACACCAGATTCTCTCCATTATCTAATGACTCTGTTTCCTGTGAACAGTGCAGTCAATATTCACAAATTAGTGAAGAGGTTGGGGGAGAGGGTACAGAGCCCCACTGGTTAGGATCTCTTACAACTATGATGTCAGATATGTCCTCCCAGCTCACTGCTAATGTGCAGAAAACTCAGCTACTGCAACAAGCTGTTGCAGATTTAGCTGCTAGGGCTGATGCACAGCCCCCCCTCTCTCATGCAGGTCCCCAGAAGCGTGGTTTACCTGCGCTGCTGTCTGATACAGATGATGATATCCAAGATGATGGGGATGACCTGGATCCTGTTAGTGGGGATCCCGATTCTGCTCAGGGTATTGAACCCCTCATTTTGGCTTTAAGGGATGTGTTAAAGCTCCCTCTAGAGGACACCTCGTCACAGCAGTCATTTTTCTTTGTACAAAAAGAGCCCAATGTCACTTTCCCTGATTCTCCAGAGTTAGATTTCTTATTCAGACAGGCCTGGAAAAATCCTGACACAAAATTCCAAGTGTCCAAAAAGTTTTTGCACTTTCCCATTTGCTCCTGAAGGTAGAATATTTTGGGAGGAACCCCCTAACGTGGATCTCTTTCTCTCGCCTGTCTAAGAAGGCGGTGCTGCCTGCCCCGTTCTCCTTTACCGTGAAGGATCCTGGGGATCGGAAGATAGAGACTACCCTAAAGTCTATATACACTGCAGCTGGCCTATCACAAAGACCGGTCATTGCGGGTTGCTGGGTAATCCATGCTATTCTTGGGCCATTCAAATTCAGGGGGGTCTCTCGGGGGATATGCCCTTAGTTACCATGGTAACCCTCCTGAAGCACATACAGGACACTACACGTGTCTTCTGTGATTCCCTCAAGGAGATGGAGAACATTAATGCTCGGACGTCTCCCATGGCCGTGTTGGCACGCAGGGTCTTGTGGTTGCATCAGTGGATTGCGGACGCAGAATCCAAATGTGTGGAATCCCTCCCCTTTTCTGGGGAATGGCTTTTTGGAGTTGAATTGGATCCTTGGAATATAAAGTTACGGCTGGGAAATCCACGTTTCTCCCCTCTTGGGCCCTGCCAGCAAGAAGCTCCTATCCTGGGCCGTCTGTCTAGTCTTTTCGGTCTCACAGATTTCGATCAAAGGCCAGAGGTGCCTCCAATGTGGCTAGAGGCACCAGAGGTAAGTCCAGAAAACCTGCAAGCACCAGTTCTCAGGAACATTCCACCGGTTCAGCTTCCACTAATGACTGTGGCCACCCAACCCGAGGGGATCTCAAGGTGGGAGCGCAACTTCGTCACCACAGCAGCGTCTGGGAGACTTCCTGCCGGGGTGCCTGGGCCAGAGAGTTCGTTTCTCAGGGCTATAAGCTGGAGTTCGAAAGGTCCCCCCCCCACCCCCCCCCCCCCCCCCCACCCCAACGAATTTTCAAATCAAGCTTGCCAGCCTTGCAGGATATGCAAGTTACGTTACAACAGGCTATCCGGAAATTGTTCCAGTACCACTACCGCAAAGCAGCAAGGGGTTTTACTCAAACCTGTTTGTGGTGCCGAAGCCGGACTGTTCGGTCAGACCCATTCTGAATCTGAAATCCTTGAATCCTTATTTGTTGGTGTTAAAGTTCAAAATGGAATCCCTGTGAGCAGTGATTGCGGGCCTGGAAGAACAGGAATTTATGGTCTCCTTGGATATCAAGGACGCCTATCTCCATATTCCGATTTGGCCTCCTCATCAGGCGTTCCTGCGGTTTGCCCTGCTGGACGATCACTTCCAATTCCAGGCACTGCCCTTCGGCCTGATAACAGCCCCGAGGGTATTCACGAAGGTGATGGCGGAGATGATGCTTAAACTCCAGATCCAGGGGATCAATGTGGTCCCTTATCTGGACGATCTTCTGATAAAGGCAAGATCCAGGGAGCTTTTGTTGCTCTATATGGACCGCACCATCCATCCAACCATGGGTGGATCCTCAACTTACAGAAGTCCCACATGGAGCCAACTCAGAGGCTCCTGTTCCTAGGATGTTACTGGCTACTGTGGCCCAGAAGCTATTTCTACCAGAGGACAAGGCAAAAATACTTCAGGAGATGGTCCGCATGGTGCTCCGGCCTACTCGAGTGTCCATCCATCTTTGCATAAGATTGCTGGGAAAAATGGTTGCCTAATACGAGGTGATCCAGTACGGGAGGTTCCATGCCAGAACATTTCAATTTGATCTCCTGAGCAAGTGGTCCGGATCGCATCTCCAGATGCAATGGGTGATTCAGCTATCAACTCAGGCCCGGATTTCCCTCCTGTGGTGACTACAGTCCTCCAATCTCCTGGAGGGAAGGAGTTTCGGGATTCAGAATTGGACCCTCCTCACAACGGATGCGAGTCTGAGGATGGGGAGCTGTCACCCAAGGGGCGCAGTTCCAGGGCAGGTGGTCAGGCCATGAAAGCCTCCTTCCAATCAACATTCTTGAACTTCGGGTGATTTACAATGCTCTGATTCAAGCCTCTCCTCTACTCAAGGATCACGTGGTCCAGGTACAGTCGGACAATGCCACGGCTGTGGCATATATCGTTCGACAAGGAGTGACAAAAAGCAGAGCCTGCATGCGAGAGGTGTCAAAGATACTCCTCTGGGCGGAAAGAAATGCAAGAGCCATGTCGGTAATCTTCATTCCGGGTGTGGACAACTAGGAGGCGGACTTCCTGAGTCGTCACGATCTCCACCCGGGGGAGTGGGGGCTTCACTATCTGGTGTTCCAGCAGATCATCGACTGGTGGGGTTGCTCACAAACTTCCCTGGGACCCTCAGGCAAGGACAGTGGACGCACTGGCGTCGCCTTGGCCGTACCGGCTGGTTTACTTGTTTCCTCCAATCCCATTGCTCTCAAGAGTGCTAAAGCGAATCGGGAATCAAGGAGTCCAGGCAATTTTAATTGCCCCGGATTGGCCTCGGAGGGCGTGGTACGCGGATCTTCTGGACATGTCCGTCGAAGACCCTTGGCCTCTACTACTCAGAAGAGCTCTTCAATAATGACCGTTCGTCTACCCGGACTTACAGCGACTTGGAGGTTGAGCGGAACAGCCCAGCTCACAAGGACCTTTCCAAGAAGGTTATTGCAACCATGGTTCAAGCCAGGAAACCTGTGATATCAAAACACTATCATCCATATCTGGAGGAGATATGTCTCTTGGTGCTAGGAACGCACGTATCCGTCTGCAGAGTTTCACTTGGGACGTTTCCTGCAGGCTGGTGTGGATAAGGGTTTACGTCTGGGTTCCATTAAGGTCCAGATTTCAGCTCTCTCAATTTTCTTTCAGAAGAAATTGGCAGTGTTGCCAGAAGTTCAGATCTTCTTACAAGGAGTATTCCACGTACAACCTCCCTTTGTGCTGCCTACGGCACCCTGGGATTTGGATGTAGTGTTGAAATTTCTACAGTCCTCCTGATTTGAACCTCTGATGTCGGTAGAAGACAAATACCTCACGTTGAAGACTGTGATGTTACTGGCCCTGGCTTCTGCTCGACGTGTTTCAGAATTGGGGGCTTTATCGTGTAAAAGTCCCTACTTGGTCTTTTACGAAGACAGAGCGGAGCTCAGAACTAGACAGCAGTTCCTGCCGAAGGTTGTCTCCGCGTTTCATCTGAATCAGCCTATTGTGGTTCCGTCCACTTCTGACTCTTCTGCTCCTCCGGAGGCTGTGCAGATCTTGAAGATATACGTCAAGCGTGCAGCTCGGGTCAGAAAGACGGATTCCTTGTTCGTGCTCTATGATGTGCAGAAGAAGGGTTGCCTTGCTTCAAAGCAGTCCATTGCTCGTTAAATTAGTCATACTATCCAACAGGCCTGTGTGTCGACAGCCTTACCTGTTCCTAAGTCTCTAAAGGCCCACTCTACTAGATCAGTGGGCTCTTCCTGGGCGGCTGCCCGTGGAGTCTCGGCCTTGCTACTATGCCGAGTTGCTACCTGGTCGGGGAACAATACTTTTGTGAAGTTCTACAAATTTGATACCCTGGCCTAAGAGGATTCCCAGTCTGGGCAGGCGGTTCTGCAGCAGTCTCTGCACGTTTCCGCCCATTCTGGAAGCTTTTGGACATCCCCATCGTACTAGTTTCCCCCAATATCCCTTATGGATGCTAGAGAAAATAGGATTTTAATACCTACCGGTAAATCCTTTTCTCATAGTCCATAAGAGATATTGGGCGCCCGCCTTAGTGCGTTGACGTGTCTGCAGGTTCTTGTTCTATTGTTACCTGTTCAGCTGTTGCTGTTGTTGTTACCGGCTGTTCCTGGTTGTTGTGTGTTAGTGGTGTACAAATTTCACCACCCTTTCTTTTATCATGTTCCTTCTCTCATATATGTCCTTTCTCCTATAACTCCTTTTACCTATAACTGCTTGTGGGAGGGGGCATAGAGGGGAGGAGCCAGCACACCCAGTTGAAGAAATTTAAAGTGCACCGGCTCCTTTAGACCCTGTCTATACCCCATCGTACTAGTTTCCCCCAGTATCAAATTATGGGTGTTAGAGGGTTAAAAAAAAATCTAGTCAGACTCCTTGGGTGGCGTTCTTGTTTGTTTTTGTTCTTGCTTTTTTGTTTCCAATTATAGGATATGCCTTCTCTGTACCACATTCTCCAGGAACATTGCTAGTTTCAGGACCCAGCTGTATTTACTAAACTAACAGTTACTCACTGTATGTTTCTCTAACCTGCATTTTATTCTGTAGGATTTGCAACTAGAAGAACTGAAGCAAACCGTTTTTTCCTTGCAAGCTAAAAATGAACAGTTCCAGACTACTGTTTCCCAGCATTTGGCCCAAATTCAACAACACAAAGATCAGTACAATCTTCTCAAGGTACAACTAGGTATGACTGTTTTTTATTGTTCTCATTTATTTTGTTCCAGCAGTGACACAATGGTAATAACATAATATATATACACAGTGGGGCAAAAAAGTATTTGGACAGCCACCAATTGTGCAAGTTGACCCACTTAAAAAGATGAGAGGTCTGTAATTTCCATCATAGGTACACTTCAACTGTGAGAGACAGAATCTGAAAAAAAAACTAGGAAATCACATTGTATGATTTTTAAACAATTTATTTGTATATTCTTGCAGAAAATAAATATTTGTACAATCAAAAAGTTCAACTCAATACTTTGTAATTGCCAACTGAGGTTATATTACAGAGGTCAAACGTTTCCTGTAGTTCTTGACCAGGTTTGCACACACTGCAGCAGGTATTTTGTCCCACTCTTCCATGCAGATCTTCTCTAGATCTGTCATGTTTTGGGGCTGTCGCCGGGAACACGGACTTTCAACTCCCTCCACAGATTTTCTATTGGGTTGAGGTCTGGAGACTGGCTAGGCCACTCCAGGACTTTGAAATGCTTTTTACGGAGCCACTCCTTAGTTGCCTGGGCGGGGTCATTGTCATGCTGGAAGACCCAGCCAAGTTCCATCTTCAATGCTCTTACTGAGGGAAGGAGGTTTTTGCCCAAAATCTCACGATACATGGCCCCATTCATCCTCTCCTTAATACGGATCAGTCGTCCTGTCCCCTTTGCAGAAAAGCAGCCCCAAAGCATGATGTTTCCACCCCCATGCTTCACAGTGGGTATGGTGTTCTTGGGATGTCATTCATCATTCTTCTCCCTCCAAACATGGCGAGTGGAGTTTATACCAAAAATTCGATTTTGCTCTCATCTGACCACATTACATTCTCCCGATACTCCTCTGGATCATCTAGATGGTCACTGGCAAACTTTAGACGGGCCTGGACATGTGCTGGCTTAAGCAGGGGGACCTTTCGTGCGCTGTAGGATTTCAGTCCATGACAACGTAGTGTGTTACTAATGGTAACCTTTGTGACTGTGGTCCCTTCTCTCTTGAGGTCATTGACCAGGTCCCCCCCATGTAGTTCTGGGCTGATTCCTCACCGTTCCTAAGATCATTGATACCCCACCAGTGGCAAACGCAGGATTTCTAGAGAGGGGTTTCCAAATGTAGTCCACAATCTCCCACTCTGCATAACATTAAAGTAAGTGCAGGAGACTGGGGGAGCGGTAGAAGAACCTAGCAACGTCCCTGGACATTAATGTACACATTAGTCTTTTTATACACTGGATACTGTATGGAATACAGTATTAATATTTAAAACTTTAGATGGTCTATTGTATGGGCTGTATCAAACATTTAAATTATATAAAGAAGTGGTCAGGAAAAGGTTAAACAAACTATAAAAGGTTAAACAAACTATAAATAAAGTACACAACTATAGTAGAACCAGTACTGCACTTTCTAAGCACACATTCTCCCACCACGTGGTAAGCTCATGTCTCTTCTTCCTGGTAGCTACTCTGGTTCCGGTATGAATGGTCGACCATGTTATGGTCGACAGTCATTAGGTCGACCACTATTGGTCGACATTGACATGGTCGACATGGACACATGGTCGACATATGAAAAGGTCGACATGAGTTTTTTAACTTTTTTTGGTGTCGTTTTTTGCGTAAAGTGACTGGGAACCCCAATTAGTGCACCGCGTCCCCTCGCATGGCTCGCTTCGCTCGCCATGCTTCGGGCATGGTGCCTTCGCTCCGCTACCGCTTCGCTCGGCACACTTTACCGTTCCAATCGTAGTCCATGTGGATCGTAAAGTATGGAAAAGTTCCCCAAAAGTAAAAAAAGTTAAAAAACTAATGTCGACCTTTTCGTTAGAGATGTGCACCGGAAATTTTTCGGGTTTTGTGTTTTGGTTTTGGGTTCGGTTCCGCGGCCGTGTTTTGGGTTTGAACGCGTTTTGGCAAAACCTCACCGAATTTTTTTTGTCGGATTCGGGTGTTTTTTTCAAAGAACCCTAAAAAACAGCTTAAATCATTGAATTTGGGGGTCATTTTGATCCCATAGTATTATTAACCTCAATAACCATAATTTACACTCATTTCCAGTCTATTCTGAACACCTCACACCTGACAATATTATTTTTAGTCCTAAAATTTGCACCGAGGTCGCTGGATGGCTAAGCTAAGCGACACAAGTGGCCGACACAAACACCTGGCCCATCTAGGAGTGGCACTGCAGTGTCAGGCAGGATGGCCCTTCCAAAAAATACTCCCCAAACAGCACATGACGCAAAGAAAAAAAGAGGCGCAATGAGGTAGCTGTGTGAGTAAGCTAAGCGACCCTAGTGGCCGGCACAAACACCTGGCCCATCTCACGCAGGATGGCCCTTCCAAAAAATACTCCCCAAACAGCACATGACGCAAAGAAAAAAAGAGGCGCAAGCTCTTCCCGTCCAGTGTTGGGAAGGTCAGGCATCGCAACCGACACAATTGGACTCTCCTTTGGGATTTGGGATTTAGAAGAACGCACAGTTCTTTGCTGTGCTTTTGCCGCAAGTCTTTTCTTTTTTCTAGCGAGAGGATGAGTGCTTCCATCCTCATGTGAAGCTGAACCACTAGCCATGAACATAGGCCAGGGCCTCAGCCGTTCCTTGCCACTCCGTGTCGTAAATGGCATATTGGCAAGTTTCCGCTTCTCCTCAGACGCTTTTAATTTTGATTTTTGGGTCATTTTTTTACTGATCTTTTGTGTTTTGGATTTTACATGCTCTGTACTATGACATTGGGCATCGGCCTTGGCAGACGACGTTGATGGCATTTCATCGTCTCGGCCAAGACTAGTGGCAGCAGCTTCAGCACGAGGTGGAAGTGGATCTTGATCTTTCCCTATTTTTTTAACCTCCACATTTTTGTTCTCCATATTTTGCGCACAACTAAAAGCCACCACAGGTATACAATGTAGATGGGTGGATAGTATTATATTACTTATGGACGACGAGTGACGACACAGAGGTAGGTACAGCCGTGGCCTACCGTACTGCTGCTTATATATATATAATATACTGTATAACGGACCTGGTGGACACTGTCAGCAGACTCCTAAACTACTAGTATGAAGAAGATAGAAAAAAAAAACCCCACCACAGGTAGGTAGGTATACAATTATGGACGAGCACTGACGACACAGAGATAGCCACAGCCGTGGACTACTGTACTGCGTCTGCTAGTATAGATAATATACTAAATATATTACTACTGTAGGTATATAATATAATGACGGACCTGGTGGACACTGTCAGCAGACTCCTAAACTACTAGTATGAAGAAGATAGAAAAAAAAACCCCACCACAGGTAGGTAGGTATACAATTATGGACGAGCACTGACGACACAGAGATAGCCACAGCCGTGGACTACCGTACTGCGTCTGCTAATATAGAGATGATAAAGATGATAGAGATGAAAAAAAAAAAATATAACACTACTGTAGGTAAATATTTATATAATATAATGAATGACGGACCTGCTGGACACTGTCAGGAGAATGCGTTTATACTATAGAATAAAAAAAAAAAAACACCACAGGAGTGTTTAACTTTTTCAGGCAGACAATATACTGGTGGTCACTGGCAGCAAAAGTGTGCACTGTACTCCTGCTATAACTGCACCCCAGTCTCCCCCACAATTCAGCTGTGTGAGCAGTGAGCACTCAGCACAGTCAGATATACATAGATGATATATCATGCAGCACACTGAGGCTGAGCACAGATATGGTATGTGACTGTGTATCGTTTTTTTTCAGGCAGAGAACGGATTATAAATAAAACTGGTGGTCACTATCAGCAAAACTCTGCACTGTACTGAGTACTCCTAATGCTCCCCAAAATTAGTAAATCAAGTGTCTCTCTAATCTATTCTAAACGGAGAGGACGCCAGCCACGTCCTCTCCCTATCAATCTCAATGCACGTGTGAAAATGGCGGCGACGCGCGGCTCCTTATATAGAATCCGAGTCTCGCGAGAATCCGACAGCGGGATGATGACGTTCGGGCGCGCTCGGGTTAACCGAGCAAGGCGGGAGGATCCGAGTCTGCTCGGACCCGTGCAAAAAAGGCTGAAGTTCGGGCGGGTTCGGATTCCGAGGAACCGAACCCGCTCATCTCTACTTTTCATATGTCGACCTTTCATGTGTCGACCATGTGTCCATGTCGACCATGTCAATGTCGACCAATAGTGGTCGACCTAATGACTGTCAACCATAACATGGTCGACCATGTGAACGGATACCAGCTACTCTCTGGTCCAGAGCACGGAGTGAGGACTCAGATCCTCACATAGAGCAAACTTGGTAGAAGAAGTTGCTACCACTGGGCGTGTGCAGTAGCTCCGCTCTGTTCCATAACCTGCATGATGTGGCAGCAGCTCTAGTAATCGTATTATATACTATTGCTATTATTGTCATAATTTGAGAAACGCGCAGAGAGGGAGAGGGGTTTCCAGGCATCCAGATACCCCCCCTGCGTTTGCCTATGCCCACAAGGGGAGATTGTCAGTGATCTTGTATTTCTTCCATTTTTTAATAATTGCGCCAACATTTGATCTCTTCTCACCAAGCTGCTTGCCTGTTGTCTAGTAGCTCATGCCAGCCTGTGCAGCTTTACAATTTTGTCCCTGGTGTCCTTAGACAGCTCTCTGGCCATGGTGGAAAGGTAGCAGTCTAACTGTTTGAGAGTGTGGACAGGTGTCTTTTATACAGATAACCAGGTCAAACAGCTGCCATTAATACAGGTAACGAGTGGAGGATAGAAGAGCTTCTTAAAGAAGAAGTAACAGGTCTGTGAGATCCAGAAATCTTGCTGCTTGGTAGGTGTCCAAATATTTCTCTGACGTCCTAGTGGATGCTGGGAACTCCGTAAGGACCATGGGGAATAGCGGCTCCGCAGGAGACTGGGCACAAAAAGTAAAAGCTTTAGACTAGCTGGTGTGCACTGGCTCCTCCCCCTATGACCCTCCTCCAAGCCTCAGTTAGATTTTTGTGCCCGAACGAGAAGGGTGCAAGCTAGGTGGCTCTCCTGAGCTGCTTAGAAGTAAAAGTTTAAATAGGTTTTTTATTTTCAGTGAGTCCTGCTGGCAACAGGCTCACTGCATCGTGGGACTAAGGGGGAGAAGAAGCGAACTCACCTGACTGCAGAGTGGATTGGGCTTCTTGGCTACTGGACATTAGCTCCAGAGGGACGATCACAGGTTCAGCCTGGATGGGTCCCGGAGCCGCGCCGCCGGCCCCCTTACAGAGCCAGAAGAGCGAAGAGGTCCGGAGAAAGCGGCGGCAGAAGACGTTCCTGTCTTCAAATAAGGTAGCGCACAGCACTGCAGCTGTGCGCCATTGCTCTCAGCACACTTCACACTCCGGTCACTGAGGGTGCAGGGCGCTGGGGGGGAGCGCCCTGAGACGCAATAAAAATGATATAAAAACCTTATATGGCTAAATAAAATGCATCACATATAGCTCCTGGGCTATATGGATGCATTTATCCCCTGCCAGTTTCCTGAAAAAAGCGGGAGAAAAGGCCGCCGTGAAGGGGGCGGAGCCTTTCTCCTCAGCACACAAGCGCCATTTTCTTTCACAGCTCCGCTGGAAGGACGGCTCCCTGACTCTCCCCTGCAGTCCTGCACTACAGAAACAGGGTAAAACAGAGAGGGGGGCACTATTGGCAGCTAATATATAAATACAGCAGCTATAACAGGGAGTAACACTTATATAAGGTTATCCCTGTATATATATAGCGCTCTGGTGTGTGCTGGCAAACTCTCCCTCTGTCTCCCCAAAGGGCTAGTGGGGTCCTGTCCTCTATCAGAGCATTCCCTGGGTGTCGGTACGATTGTGTCGACATGTATGAGGAGGAAAATGATGTGGAAGCAGAGCAATTGCCTGTGTTAGTGATGTCACCCCCTAGGGAGTCGACACCTGACTGGATGGTAGTAATTAAAGAATTACGTGACAATGTCAGCACTTTGCAAAAAAACTGTTGACGACATGAGACAGCCGACAAATCAATTAGTGCCTGTTCAGGCGTCTCAGACACCGTCAGGGGCACTAAAACGCCCGTTACCTCAGATGGTCGACACAGACCCTGACACGGATACTGAATCCAGTGTCGACGGTGACGAGACAAACGTAATGTCCAGTAGGGCCACACGTTACATGATCACGGCAATGAAGGAGGCATTGAACATTTCTGACACTACAAGTACCACAAAAAAGGGTATTATGTGGGGTGTAAAAAAACTACCAGTGGTTTTTCCTGAGTCAGATGAATTAAATGAGGTGTGTGATAAAGCGTGGGTTTCCCCCGATAAAAAACTGCTGATTTCTAATAAATTATTGGCACTATACCCTTTCCCGCCAGAGGTTAGGGCACGTTGGGAAACACCCCCTAGGGTAGATAAGGCGCTCACACGCTTATCAAAACAAGTGGCGTTACCGTCTCCTGATACGGCCGCTCTCAAGGAACCAGCTGATAGAAGGCTGGAAAATATCTTAAAAGGTATATACACACATACCGGTGTTATACTGCGACCAGCGATCGCCTCAGCCTGGATGTGCAGCGCTGGAGTGGCTTGGTCGGATTCCCTGACTGAAAATATTGATACCCTGGATAGGGACAGTATATTATTAACTATAGAGCATTTAAAGGATGCATTACTATATATGCGAGATGCACAGAGGGATATTTGCACCCTGGCATCTAGAGTAAGTGCGATGTCCATTTCTGCCAGAAGAACGTTATGGACGCGACAGTGGTCAGGTGATGCGGATTCCAAACGACATATGGAAGTATTGCCGTATAAAGGGGAGGAGTTATTTGGGGTCGGTCTATCGGACCTGGTGGCCACAGCAACGGCTGGAAAATCCACCTTTTTACCCCAGGTCACCTCTCAGCAGAAAAAGACACCGTCTTTTCAAACCCAGTCCTTTCGTCCCTATAAGGGCAAGAGGGAAAAAGGCCGCTCGTTCCTGCCCCGGGGCAGAGGAAGGGGAAAAAGACTGCACCATGCAGCCTCTTCCCAGGAGCAGAAGCCCTCCCCCGCTTCTGCCAAGTCCTCAGCATGACGCTGGGGCTCTGCAAGCAGACTCGGGCACGGTGGGGGGCCGTCTCAAGAATTTCAGCGCGCAGTGGGCTCACTCGCAAGTGGACCCCTGGATCCTGCAGGTAGTATCACAGGGGTACAAATTGGAATTCGAGACGTCTCCCCCTCGCCGGTTCCTGAAGTCTGCTCTACCAACGTCTCCCTCCGACAGGGAGGCAGTATTGGAAGCTATTCACAAGCTGTATTCCCAGCAGGTGATAATCAAGGTACCCCTCCTACAACAGGGAAAGGGGTATTATTCCACGCTGTTTGTGGTACCGAAGCCGGACGGCTCGGTGAGACCAATTTTAAATCAAAAATCTTTGAACACTTACATAAAAAGGTTCAAATTCAAGATGGAGTCACTCAGAGCAGTGATAGCGAACCTGGAAGAAGGGGACTATATGGTATCTCTAGACATCAAGGATGCTTAGCTCCATGTCCCAATCTACCCTTCTCACCAAGGGTACCTCAGGTTTGTGATACAAAACTGTCATTATCAGTTTCAGACGCTGCCGTTTGGATTGTCCACGGCACCACGGGTCTTTACCAAGGTAATGGCCGAAATGATGATTCTTCTTCGAAGAAAAGGCGTATTAATTATCCCTTACTTGGACGATCTCCTGATAAGGGCAAGGTCCAGGGAACAGTTAGAGGTCGGAGTAGCACTATCTCAGGTAGTGCTACGTCAGCACGGGTGGATTCTAAATATCCCAAAATCACAGCTGATTCCAACAACACGTCTACTGTTCCTAGGGATGATTCTGGACACAGTCCAGAAAAAGGTGTTTCTCCCGGAGGAGAAGGCCAGGGAGTTATCCGAGCTAGTCAGGAACCTCCTAAAACCAGGACAAGTGTCAGTGCATCAGTGCACGAGAGTCCTGGGAAAAATGGTGGCTTCTTACGAAGCGATTCCATTCGGAAGATTCCATGCAAGAACTTTTCAGTGGGATCTGCTGGACAAATGGTCCGGATCGCATCTTCAGATGCATCAGCGGATAACCCTATCTCTAAGGACAAGGGTATCTCTCCTGTGGTGGTTACAGAAGGCTCATCTTCTAGAGGGCCGCAGATTCGGCATTCAGGATTGGATGCTGGTAACCACGGATGCCAGCCTGAGAGGCTGGGGAGCAGTCACACAGGGAAGAAATTTCCAGGGCTTGTGGTCAAGCATGGAAACGTCTCTTCACATAAATATCCTAGAGCTAAGGGCCATTTACAATGCCCTAAGTCAAGCAAGGCCTCTGCTTCAGGGTCAACCGGTATTGATCCAGTCGGACAACATCACGGCTGTCGCCCACGTAAACAGACAGGGCGGCACAAGAAGCAGGAGGGCAATGGCAGAAGCTGCAAGGATTCTCCGCTGGGCGGAAAATCATGTGATAGCACTGTCAGCAGTGTTCATTCCGGGAGTGGACAACTGGGAAGCAGACTTCCTCAGCAGACACGACCTCCACCCGGGGGAGTGGGGACTTCATCCAGAAGTCTTCCAAGTGATTGTAAACCGTTGGGAAAAACCAAAGGTGGACATGATGGCGTCCCGTCTCAACAAGAAACTGGACAGATATTGCGCCAGGTCAAGGGACCCTCAGGCAATAGCGGTGGACGCTCTGGTAACTCCGTGGGTGTTCCAGTCGGTATATGTGTTCCCTCCTCTTCCTCTCATACCAAAAGTACTGAGAATCATAAGAAGGAGAGGAGTAAGAACGATACTCGTGGCTCCGGATTGGCCAAGAAGAACTTGGTACCCGGAGCTGCAAGAGATGCTCACGGAGGACCCGTGGCCTCTACCTCTAAGGAAGGACCTGCTCCAGCAGGGACCTTGTCTGTTCCAAGACTTACCGCGGCTGCGTTTGACGGCATGGCGGTTGAACGCCGGATCCTGAAGGAAAAAGGCATTCTAGATGAAGTCATCTCTACCCTGATCAAGGCCAGGAAGGATGTAACTGCAAAACATTATCATCGCATTTGGCGAAAATATGTTGCGTGGTGTGAGGCCAAGAAGGCCCCTACGGAGGAATTTCAACTGGGTCGTTTCCTACATTTCCTGCAAGCAGGATTGTCTATGGGCCTAAAATTAGGATCCATTAAGGTTCAAATTTCGGCCCTGTCGATCTTCTTCCAGAAAGAACTGGCTTCAGTGCCTGAAGTTCAGACGTTTGTCAAAGGGGTACTGCATAATAGTGATGAGCGGATTCGGTTTTACTCGGTTTTACTCGGTTCTCAAAACGGCATCTTATTGGCTCACGGATGTCACGTGTTTTGGATAGCCAATAAGATGCCGTTTTGAGAACCGAGTAAAACCGAGTAAAACCGAACCTCGCTCATCACTACTGCATATACAGCCTCCTTTTGTGCCTCCAGTGGCACCTTGGGACCTCAATGTAGTTTTAGGGTTCCTAAAATCACATTGGTTTGAACCACTTGCCACAGTGGATTTGAAATATCTCACATGGAAAGTGGTAATGCTGTTGGCCCTGGCTTCAGCCAGGCGCGTATCAGAATTGGCGGCTTTATCCTATAAAAGCCCTTACCTGATATTTCATTCGGATAGGGCAGAATTGAGGACTCGTCCTCAATTTCTCCCTAAGGTGGTTTCAGCGTTTCACATGAATCAACCTATTGTGGTACCTGTGGCTACTAGGGACTTGGAGGACTCCAAGTTGCTGGACGTAGTCAGGGCCCTGAAAATATGTTTCCAGGACGGCTGGAGTCAGAAAATCTGACTCGCTGTTTATACTATATGCACCCAACAAGCTGGGTGCTCCTGCTTCTAAGCAGACGATTGCTCGTTGGATTTGTAGTACAATTCAACTTGCACATTCTGTGGCAGGCCTGCCACAGCCAAAATCTGTAAAAGCCCATTCCACACGGAAGGTGGGCTCATCTTGGGCGGCTGCCCGAGGGGTCTCGGCTTTACAACTTTGCCGAGCAGCTACTTGGTCAGGGGCAAACACGTTTGCTAAATTCTACAAATTTGATACCCTGGCTGAGGAGGACCTGGAGTTCTCTCATTCGGTGCTGCAGAGTCATCCGCACTCTCCCGCCCGTTTGGGAGCTTTGGTATAATCCCCATGGTCCTTACGGAGTTCCCAGCATCCACTAGGACGTCAGAGAAAATAAGAATTTACTTACCGATAATTCTATTTCTCATAGTCCGTAGTGGATGCTGGGCGCCCATCCCAAGTGCGGATTGTCTGCAATACTTGTATATAGTTATTGTTACAAAAAAATCGGGTTGTTTATTGTTGGAAGCCATCTTTTCAGAGGCTCCTACGGTTATCATACTGTTAACTGGGTTCAGATCACGAGTTGTACGGTGTGATTGGTGTGGCTGGTATGAGTCTTACCCGGGATTCAAGATCCTTCCTTATTATGTACGCTCTTCCGGGCACAGTATCTTAACTGAGGCTTGGAGGAGGGTCATAGGGGGAGGAGCCAGTGCACACCAGCTAGTCTAAAGCTTTTACTTTTTGTGCCCAGTCTCCTGCGGAGCCGCTATTCCCCATGGTCCTTACGGAGTTCCCAGCATCCACTACGGACTATGAGAAATAGAATTATCGGTAAGTAAATTCTTATTTTTTCTCTTACGTCCTAGAGGATGCTGGGGACTCCGTAAGGACCATGGGGTATAGACGGGCTCCGCAGGAGATAGGGCACCTAAAAAGAACTTTGACTATGGGTGTGCACTGGCTCCTCCCTCTATGCCCCTCCTCCAGACTTCAGTTAGATCTTGTGCCCAGAGGAAAATGGGTGCACTGCAGAGAGCTCTCCAGAGTTTTCTGTGGAAAAAGAATTTTGTTAGGTTTTTTATTTTCAGGGAGTCCTGTTGGCAACAGGCTCCCTGCATCGTGGGACTGAGGAGAGAGAAGCAGAGCTGGCTTGTCAAGTTGGGCACTGCTTCTAAGGCTACTGGACACCATTAGCTCCAGAGGGAGTCGGAACACAGGTCTCACCTGGGGTTCGTCCCGGAGCCGCGCCGCCGTCCTCTTCACAGATGCCGAAGGTAGAAGCGGATAGAGAAGACAGAAGACCTCTTAGGCGGCAGAAGACATCAGATCTTCATGAGGTTGCTCCCAGTCACACACACACAGAGCAGCACTGAAGGGTGCAGGGCGCAGGGGGGCGCCCTGGGCAGCAATAAACCTCACATTTTGGCACAAATACAGTGGCATTAGACTGCGGAGGCAGTAAATCGCTGATCCCCCGCCATTTTATTGAAAAATCACTGGGACCAAAGCCCGCCGTCGGGTGGGTGGGGCTTGATCCTCCGCACTAACCAGCGCCATTTTCTCCACAGAAGCTGCATGAGAAAAAAAACGCTGGCTCCCTGGTCTCTCGCCTGCTGAACACAGGCTGGAAAAAAAAGAGGGGGGCACATTTGTCCCCTTATAGGTTAATCCCTGTGTGTGTGGGGTGTCGGTACGTGTGTCGACATGTCTGAGGCGGAAGGCTTCTCCAAGGAGGAGGTGGAGCAAATGAGTGGTGTGTCCCCGTCGGTTGTGCCGACTCCAGATTGGATGGACATGTGGCATACGTTGCATGCAAGTGTGGCATCCTTACATAAAAGGCTTGATAAAGCTGGTTTAGGGGGGACATCAGGCGGTCAATCCTCAGATTGGACCGACTCACAGGGCCCGTCGGGGTCTCAAAAGCGTCCCTTAACACAAGACACTACTACCGACACGGATTCTGATTCCAGTGTCGACTATGACGAAGTAAAATTGCACCCTAGGGTGACTAAAACCATTCAGTGCATGATTGTTGCATATTGTGGATGAACCCTCGGTCCCCGACACAAGGGTACACATGTTTAAGGAAAAGAAACAGATTATTAATTTTCCCACATCTCATTAAGTAAATGAGTTCTTTGAAAAAGCTTGGGAGACTCCGGATAAGAGACCGCAGATCCCCAAAAGAATTTTTATGGCATACCCTTTCCCTAAGCAGGACAGGGAGATTTGGGAATCACCCCCCACTGTGGACAAGGCCCTGATGCGCTTGTCCAAGAAAGTGGCGCTACCGTCTCCTCACACAGCGGCCCTTAAGGACCCTGCAGATCGCAGGCAAGAAACTACATTAAAGGGTATTTATTCTCATACGGGTGCTGTGTTAAGACCGACGATTGCGTCGGCATGGGTGTGTAGCGCAATTGCAGCTTGGACAGATGAGCTGACAGATCAACTTGATACTATGGATAAGGATACTAGCTAACTCTAGATAACTAGATAACTCTAGCCCATATAAAAGACACAGTCTTATTTATGAGGGATGCTCAAAGGGACATTGGATTGCTATCTTCCAGGGCCAATGCCATGTCTATCTCAGCGAGAAGATCCTTATGGACTCGCCAATGGACGGGTGATGCGGATTCCAAAAAACATATGGAAGTACTACCCTATGAGGGTGATGTATTGTTTGGGGATGGGCTGACGGACCTGGTTTCCACAGCTACAGCAGGTAAATCAAATTTTTTACCATATATTCCCCAACAGCAAAAGAAAGCAACACCCTATCAGATGCAGTCCTTTCGGTCGCACAAGTCCAAAAGAGGTCGGGGATCCTCTTTCCTCGCCAGAGGTAAGGGCAGTGGAAAGAGAGCACCTGCTTCGGCAGGTGCCCAGGAACAAAAGTCCTCCCCGGCTGCTCCAAAACCCACAGCATGACGCTGGGGCTCCCCTGAGGGAGTCCGCACCGGTGGGGGCACGTCTTCGACTTTTCAGTCAGGCCTGGGTCAGTTCGGATCTGAATCCCTGGGTGTTGGAAATAGTTTCCCAGGGTTACAAATTGGAATTCGAGGATGTGCCCCCGAGCCGATTTTTCAAATCGGCCCTACCAGCTTCCACATCGGAAAGGGATGTAGTGTTAGCTGCAATTCAAACGCTGTGTATACAGCAAGTGATAATCAAGGTTCACCTGCACCAGCAGGGAAGAGGTTACTATTCAACCCTATTTGTGGTCCCCAAACCGGACGGTACGGTCAGACCAATTTTAAATCTGAAATCCCTAAACCTGTACATAAAAAGATTCAAATTCAAAATGGAATCTCTCAGAGCGATAATAGCCAACATGGAGGAGGGGGAGTTTATGGTGTCTCTGGACATACAGGATGCGTACCTTCATGTCCCCATATATGCCCCCCATCGGGAATACCTGAGATTCGCTGTACAGGATTGTCATTACCAATTTCAGACGTTGCCGTTTGGACTTTCCACGGCCCCGAGGATTTTCACCAAAATAATGGCGGAAATGATGGTGGTCCTGCGCAAGCATGGAGTCACAATTATCCCATACTTGGACGATCTCCTGATAAAAGCGAGATAAAGGGAGAAATTGCTGAGCAGTGTGGCGCTCTCTCTGAGAGTGCTCCAGCAGCACGGTTGGATTCTAAATCTACCAAAGTCACAGTTGATTCCGACAACTCGACTACCGTTCCTAGGTATGATACTGGATACTGAACAAATTAAGGTCTTTCTCCCAATAGAGAAAGCCCAAGACATCCAGTACATGGTCAGAGACCTGCTAAAACCGAAAAGGGTGTCAGTTCACCAATGCACTCGAGTTCTGGGGAAAATGGTGGCGGCCTACGAGGCCATTCCCTTCGGAAGGTTCCATGCAAGGACTTTTCAATGGGACCTTCTGGACAAGTGGTCAGGGTCCCATCTGCACTTACATCGGAAAATAACTCTGTCCCCAGGAACCAGAGTGTCCCTCCTGTGGTGGTTGCAAAGTGCTCACCTGCTGGAGGGTTGCAGGTTCGGGATTCAGGACTGGATCCTGGTTACCACGGACGCGAGCCTCCGAGGATGGGGAGCGGTCACGCAGGGAAAGACGTTTCAGGGTCTTTGGTCAGACCAGGAGTTCTGTCTACACATCAGTGTGTTGGAACTCAGGGCCATTTACAACGGCCTTCGACAAGCGGAGAGTTTTCTTCGAAACCTACCGGTTCTGATTCAATCAGACAATGTCACAGCAGTGGCTCATGTGAACCGCCAAGGCGGGACAAGAAGCAGAGTCGCGATGGCGGAATCCACAAGGATACTTCGCTGGGCGGAAAATCATGTAAGCGCTCTGTCGGCTGTCTTCATTCCGGGAGTGGACAACTGGGAAGCAGACTTCCTCAGCAGACACGATCTCCATCCAGGAGAGTGGGGACTTCATCAAGAAGTCTTTGCAGACGTAACACGTCTTTGGGGAACTCCTCAAATAGACATGGCGTCACGCCTCAACAAAAAACTTCGGAGGTATTGCCCAAGGTCTCGGGACCCTCAGGCAGTAGCAGTAGACGCATTGGTAACACCGTGGGTGTTCGAATCGGTCTACGTGTTTCCTCCTCTTCCTCTCATCACGAAAGTGTTGAGGATCATAAGACGAAGAAGAGTACAGACGATACTCATTGTCCCAGACTGGCCTCGAAGGGCCTGGTACTCTGATCTACAAGAGATGCTCACAGGAGAGCCCTGGCCTCTTCCTCTGAGGGAAGACCTGTTGCAGCAGGGGCCCTGTGTATTTCAAGACTTACCGAGGTTATGTTTGACGGCATGGCGGTTGAACGCCGAATCCTAGCGAAAAAGGGGATTCCGGAAGAGGTCATCCCTACTTTAATAAAGGCTAGGAAGGAGGTGACGATAAAACATTATCACCGTATCTGGCGAAAGTATGTGTCTTGGTGTGAGACCAAGAATGCACCTACGGAAGATTTTCATCTGGGTCGTTTTCTCCACTTCCTACAGACAGGAGTGGATATGGGCCTGAAATTAGGCTCGGTTAAGGTACAGATTTCGGCCCTCTCCATTTTCTTTCAGAAGGAATTGGCTTCTCTTTCAGAAGTCCAGACGTTTGTAAAGGGAGTGCTGC